>NC_091528.1:6990345-7304540 GCF_041682495.2 Bombus fervidus
CTTGATACTCCGAGGCAAGACAACAACATTATTTGAATTGTCCTCTAACTCATGTGCCACTACAATTCTAATTCTCGTCTAGTTTCACTGCAATTTCATTGTTATAGAACGAATTATTAAAATTCGTTTTCGTCTTATTCCCTACATAGCTATTCCCTTAACTGTTTACATTAAGATTACAAGCTAATAGACAGACCTGAAGTATTTGCTAAAGGATCAGTATTTTTATAAGGTACTTGAGCAACATCTTAATCATGCGTCCATGTCCTTTTTATTGCACAAGATTATAGAATGGTGGTGTGATATAACATTGTCTAATTGCATATCCAGTAGAAGTTTGTTATTTTCTACCAGAGGCAAATGTGATTGAAAAGTAAAAAGTGGAAAGTTTCTTGTGCGAACTTAAACAAAAATAGATTAGCTACGATATAGCACTGAATGCAGGTAAGCAAGGCTCTGTTAGGTATAGAGCGAGATAGTGATGTATCAATCTATTTTGTAGTTTTGTCTAATAAAAAGAGTATGAGCACAGACGTCGCTTTTATTTTCTGATAAGAAACTTGTTCCTTTGTCAAGTACTTGCAGGCGAAAGAAGTTGTTAGATCTCCAGGGTTGCATACTTTCTTAAATATTAGAAGTGAGTTTATTCCGGATAAAATCAAGTGATTTCGTACGTTAATATACTGGTTACAAGAATAAATATTTATACGTATTACGAAGTTACGTTTCATTGTACCGATGATGGAGGCTCTTCGTTATCTCGTTCGTATAAGCGAAATCTCGCTGTAACGATCAGCGAACTCTTGCAATTTTCTTCCATATAATCCTACAATGTCGAAACTGAATTCCGTGATATAAATTGATGGAAAAGAAATTATAATTGAAACGTTGCGTTAATGCAACCCTTATTGAGTTAACGGAACATGAATCCTGTCATTTTCAAGTCTACTGTATATGTATATTTTGAAGCAAATGGAGCATCGTAGAGCGATGAAAATTTTCTTCCAGTATCTCAAAGATGATTCTAGATTGCTCAAAGTAATGGTACACCATGGTTGGTAGTAGCGTTCTTTCACGTATAGTGGATGGTTCGACAGGTAAAGGCAGGTAGGATCATGTAATTGAGACGTGTTCGATCCTTATTGAGAACACGTCGTCGGGAATCCGAGTGACAATCATTCGTAACCTTATACGGTGTCCCGGAGGACAATGGCACCGCCCCGTAGAATGCAAGCGTCCTGGTGCGAGCGATAGCGAACGGGAGAGCATCTCTTCCGGGACATTCAGCGAACTGGGATGCGCAAAGTGCGGAATCCCACGGGACGCGTCGATCCGGCCGAGCGTTTTCTCCTCTCCCGGCCTCTGTTCTGTTTCCTCTCGTGGAAACCGTACAAAAGATTCGAGGTTCGGGGGTGTATCGTGCCTTCTTCGAGCTGTCGCGAGAAGAAGATCGAGGTGTTCATTTGTTAAACTCTACCAAAGTCGTATTTTTTTTTTTTACCGATCTATACCTGAATCTTGTAATAGAGTAAAATTAGGATGAATTTTGTTATAAATCTGCGTGTCTGGAATTCTATTTGCTTTACCGAAGAGATTTGGCAGAAACTTGTGGTTAGATGACTATTGGAATTCTATGTAATGGAATTTATAGATACCCAATACGTTCACAAGGCAAACTCTTCCTTAGTTGTATTTTTTTTTATCAAACTGTACTTCGATCTCGTAATACAGTTAAGTTGGAATAAATCTCGATATACATCTGTGTTTGAAATTTTACTTTGAAGAGATTTAAGAAACTTGTGGTTGAATCATTGTTGGAATTTTAATGAAGATAATGGAGGTAATCGTTATAAATGAAAATGATACTTGACACATTCATAGTGTATCTTGATGTTAATACGAGTGGATTATTTTCTAAAATTAATAGAAAGCGCTTCTTTGTACATAAGTACATTACTTATTTATCACTAACTAACATTCTAATTATATAATAGAATTTTACAAGTTATAAATTAGGAATTCTTCCGCAATAATACAGTTCGACATCAAATCAGATACATTTTGGCAAATAAATTTCTCGAATCAACCGATTATCTCAGTTCACATAAAATTATAAACAAGTACAAAAGAATCGTTTATAACCGACAATTTGTAACACGTTAATACGATAATAATAATTAATAAGTTATTATCGCAGAGGCTGTTTCGCTTCCTCAAACGTGTTAATATCGCAATAATCCTGCCCTATTCTAATATCAAGCAGAATCTTCCAAAACGAGTATCGCCCCCCTTTACAGCCCTCTTACTCGGCAATGTCTTACAAGGTCTCGATAATCCAGTTCGCGAAGGCTCGAAATTACGCCTTCATCCCGCCTTCATCTCGCCTCAGACCCTCGTAAACTCGATTCGAAACCCGAACTAGAGAGAGACCGTTAGGTGCTGGAGAGAAAACGCAATTGAGTCAATGCTGTTCGCGTGCCTTTACGATCCTGCGGGTCAGAAAAACCGTAGGATGACAGGAAGTCCATGGAAAGCCCTCCGGTTTTTAGGTCACTGGGTCTTCCTTTCACACCATTGTCGCACAGATTGACGCGAATATTTATGCCTGGCATTCGTGTCCTCAACTCAACCATCTTCCGTAACGAAGAGGATGCGAAAATAAAATTCAGGCGGGTGGTGAAAGAGAAAGAGTCGGACGTCCTCGTATTATAAACTTGTTCATGCTATGAGCCACAAAGAGAGAGTTCTTCCTTGGTAAATCATAAAGGAGAAAACACAGCGGTCGAAGAGAGTATGCCACAGAGTCGAGTTGAAACTTTCCGGAATTTTTGGAAAAACTTTATGACGATTCTAACTGTTTGTATTCGTCCAACTTATAAGGGTCGAACGTTATCTCTGTCCTCGCCTATGGCAGCAAGGAATGCTTCGGTTACTGGTGCGAAAATTTATGACGAGTCGTACGCCCTGACTTGTTCGCCGCATTAGAAAGCTCCCGTAAACTTTTAGGGGCCAAATATATCTCTTTATTTGCCTGCTTGGAAATTATATGGCGCGTGGCCTGCTGCCGCGACCACTACTGGCCACCGAAGCTACCCAACCAAACCAAACGAGAAGGATTATTTACAAGGAGACGCTGTTCACCAACGGCGAAATGATTCTGTCGCGCGCGCGCCGTCAAAGCTTGTGAAAGTTCCGTCCTTGGTAAACGGTGGCCTTGCAGGCGACAACTCGATGGATAATCTCGTCGTGTGGCTTGCAAACCACCTTTAGACTGACTTCAATGCTCTTGATATTGGAATCGTGTTCAAATTTGAAGGATTCTGATTCGTTCAAACGATAACTCTCGTGTGTAATTTTTGGATATAGTTCTTGAACACAAAGTGACAAAAATTTGGATGTAGTTCTTTTTAGTCTTAGGTTATTATAGTAGAGCTCTGTTATTTATGTATTTGGTCGTACCAGAAATTTACTATGTCTTGTCTCTTTTCGTAAGCGAAGAAAACAGGACAGGTTAGTTTTATAGTTTTTTTTATAGTTTTTTGTTATTTATATACTTTGTAATCTTTCTTAGAATAAAAGGTATTTAACAGAAATATTTAGTTAGATGCGTGATTTTTCAATTTCTCCATTTTCAAGCATACAATCTGCCAAGATTAGTTTCTAATTCTTCCATTCGAAAGTCTTTGGATCATCTTTGCGTCCCGTAGAATTTTGAACGCGTGGTCTTTTGATAGATCGAGATTATAAAAGAAGAAGAAGAAGAAGAAGAAGAAAAGATCTGGAACATTTGGATCGGTATTAGAAAACAGGAAATCCCGTAATCCGATTCTTCGACATGTCTTCCTCCTGTTTCGTAGGGTGCACGTTTGTCGCTGATTCAGGTACCTAAAACCCAAATCCTGGCCGATGGCCGACCTACGAAATTAGACATGGGTGGCCAAGCGTTCTGCTCGTCCTGATTTCGCACGGTGCACCAAGATTTGAGAATTTCGTTCGGCCAATAGACGACTGCCACAGTGTGACGAATGATTCGCAATCGAAGCGAAACGCAGTTAGTCCTTTGCACCCTACGCGTGCCTTTATTTGTGGCCCGTGCCACTTCGTGGTCCAGAAATCAAGTGAACTCGGAGAGTTTTGAGCGTAAAAAATATCTATGATGCATAGATACTATGTATAATTTGGGAGATACGATTTGAGAGAAAATTTTAGCACCTAAATGACAGAATGTTTTGATCGACGAGTTAATAAACAAATGCAATGTCGGACAAATGAAAAATTAAAATACGCATATTGTTATTAGTAATATTAGTAACTTATAACTCGAGGCATACATTTTTTATTATATTGGTAACATTTACAGACTTTTACTGCAAATATTCCACTTATTCGGTAGATATATTTGTCAAACGCAATTTTGTTTCGTCACATTACGGTGTTTTGTTCGTTATCCCTGCTATTTTTCTGTCTGATTAATTTTGTGGCCAGGGAAACAGGAATGGAAGAACAGAAAGCGATACTTTCGAAGATACACATTACCTGTAAGTCAAATGGGTTAAATCTATTGTTATCGATTCGTGGAAGGTCTGAGCGTATTGTCTGAAATTACCATTATGGCAACACGGACCATAAATGAATTTTCTAAATATTTAAATTGTTCGTAATTAGAATAAACAGGTAAGTTAATACATTTAGGATAGTCTATAGATAGTCATTTTTACACGAAATCGTTAGATTTTTCGTCTCGCTTGAAATCCAATACGAAGGAGAACTACGAAGGACTTTACGATGTTTAAGGCACTTCCGATGGTCTGACAAAAAAGAAACACATTTTTTTATACAACATTTAATGCATTTTCAATTCTCTACAAAAGCGTTCCAGATATTTGTTTGGAAAAATAATTAATTTCAAAGATATTTCAACTTTAATGTTGTAAACTTGTCGTATGAAAAGCACTACTTTAGACTTATGTTTTCCTTGCCTTTTGTATAAAAGATAAATTGTATTGTATTTTTTTGTATGTTTATTGTATGTTTGTGGAATAAGTGCTATTGTATACAATTCACAATAATGACTAACTATTTGGTAACTATAAACAGGTAAATTGACTTTAAAGGTTTAAAAGTTTAAAGGTTTTGCCATATTAATTAACAAAACGTTTTATGGCTTATTTATTAACAGCATTCGCAGACCTGTTAACGTTATAAAAAGAAACAAACCTGCAAATTCAAAACGACGCACATTGATTATGTATTCTTTGTTCACCGCAAAGTGTCGCGCAAACAAAATCACGTCCGACATGATTGTAATGCAATCGATTAGGCGTTTTTTATTGCTTTGCGACGAAAGAGGGACCACTCGTTCGCGGTCGCGAATAAAGACATCCGATACCTCGATCGTATTTTCCAGAGGAGATAATACAATTTATTGCCAGCTAGAGATGTAATTGGGGGTCCGCGGATCGATGCGGTAAAAAATAGAAGATGCGGGGGTCGATTCGATGTTGCATCGACGCGGTGCAATTACGCTCCCGCGATCGGAATGAATGTCGAGAAATTGGACATTATAAACAGCTCGTTGGCCGCGATGCTTGTTAGCGAGAGTGAACTGGAGAGAGGTGTGCTCCGGTATTTCGGTGCTGAGGTGCTTTTTTTTCATTTCCTCCCTGTTTTTTTGCCTCTCCGTGCGATGCGTGGCATTAATTGTGCGTCGTTCGATCGCGAAATATCGGAAAATTCGGCGGTGAAAAACGGACAAAAATACGAGAGTTTTCGGGGTGGTGCGCGGCAATCGACAAAATTGAAAGTCGTAAAAAATCCTACGTCTAATCGTTATTTTCATCGGCCGTCAAAACACGGAACGAAACGTGACACGCGTTATCTCTCTGGAATATCGATGTCGGAACAACGACAAAGAATTCGCTGCAGCGCAGCTTGTTATCCATAATTAGGCCATAGGCAAGGTAAATAGCGGGAGATTCGGGTATGGGGTGATAATAAAAGAAACAGGGACGGGCGGAGAGGGCGAAAGAAGGGTCGTGCGTTTATGCGTGTGTACGCGCGCGCGTGTGGAGAGTTTGAGGAACATGGGGTGGAAATCGCACGATGACCGTGGCCAGAGGTTTTCGAGAATGGTACGGTGGCTCGTAGCTGGAGCACCACATATGGGCACCCAGGAGTATTAGATAATGGTGTTAGCTCTCCTCCATATATATCCAAGCTAGCCTCTGGCACAGCCCTTAGTACAAAGAACCCCATCTAGCTACCAAGGGTAAAATGCACGCCGCATGCATTATTGCTGGCCCCGTTGCTGGATGCCCTTTATAGGGGCCCTTGATTGTGTTTCAAACTTTAGTCTTAACTTGCCGCTGCATCCTGAATGCAAAGGGCACCCTCTGTCACCGCCGCCGTATTTGCAATCCCTTTTGGGGATGTCCGAGCTGTCGGTGAATTGCGCTCTTCTTAAAGGAGAGAACCGATCGAACCGATCCGGGATATTGCGACACCTGTGTACCTATATATTGCCACTTTCGAATTTGATCGAGAGAGACACACACGCTCTCTTTCTGTGCCTCCTTTTGTCCCTTTTTCCGGTGAATGAAATTTCGAGCTTTATCCCGTCTTTCTTCCTTTTCTTTCCCTTTTTTCTTTTTTTTTTTTTTTTTTAAGGGACCTTCTCTGATGAGATGGAGTTTATATTACGTTTAACACGAGAGATTTATAAAAAGCGTCATTCGAGGATACAGGTGGCAAGGTCGATCAAATTCATCGAGGTTCCTACTTTGTTTCGTAAAGAATTAAAATTTAGGGATTTAAAATTCATCAAAGTAGTGATTAGAAAATAATGAATTATTCGAAATTGAAGAAATTATTACAGGTAATATTATGGTTTCGGATGTGACGATTTATAATTCTTGAAGATTTTGATATATTCAATATCTAGAATATAATAACCGGTATAATAATTACAACCGTGTCTCATTACAACCCCATTGAGGTCTCAAAATATTACGCATAAAATATACAATGTATACGCAAAAGTTTTAAAATGGTAAGCGTTCAAATACTTTGGCCAGCCTCTGTAAGCGTCCTAATACTTATGTACTGGGATGTACGCGTGTATGTGTGCGCGAGCGCACTTGTATACGCCAACACTCTCGCTTGCTGCACTCTCACCCTTCGTACAGCCGTATTACGGTCGTCGGGGGTAAACCACCCTGGCCTCTAGGAGCCGAGAGCGGGAGCCCGCAGGGGTACGCCACGACAACCCCCGTAGCAACCCCTCAAAATCAACCGAACTCTACTCCCCGCGTTCTCCTTTCGGTCACCCCTCCCTCTTCCGCCCTGCTTCCAACTCCTGATCCATTCTGTAGACGTTAATACCGCGAGAGGTATCCATCCGTGCCCTATTCTCGCTTCGAAATCTACTCCAACCGCGCTGCTCGTGCTACCCTTCCTGCAGGCATTATGGGCTAATATGGACCTTGAGACCAACCCAACGACTTACGTCGACCGGTCTTTCGATCCTCCAACTTTCTATTTTAAAGGGAATCGCGTGCCGGTGGCCTGTAAGGGGTTGTTCCTATCGGAATTTCTCGATGCGGAAGATCCGCGCTGTATTTGGTTTTATTAGATTTGTTTCTTGCAGGATTTAAAGGAGTATTAATGCTAAAGTTCGTTTATTGAAATATCGGAGGATCTATTGTATTATAAGATCTCCGTGTCAACCCAATACATCAATGATTAATGTATACATTGTCGTTCATCCAGGTTATATAATTCGCATCATTTTTTAAAGAGATTCTCTAAATTAGGAAACTGATACAACACATAATTTTTAGAATTTATTATGTCGCTTTAATCCTTTCAAATGAATTTAACAAGTTTTTGTTCTGTTGTACGTACAGTAATTGCGAAAGGTATTATACGCTTAGTTTTCAATGATTTTTGTAATCACACGGAAGTATCATTAACTGATACGGGATTTATTATAGATTTAATGAATAGTATATAAATGCAGTGCTGTACAAGTACCTCTCGCAGCCACTGTATACGTGTCGACCGTTGTAATCCTACGTGAATACGACATTCTGATTGATTAATCGTTTCCTTGATATTTTATATCACGATATTGCTTGTCGCGTTTCGTTCGATGGCCCAATACTTATGAACAGGATTGTACATACACACGTACATACTCATATAGTTTGTAGTGGCGCGTGTGTAACACGTACCAACGCGACTAGCCGCGCGTGGTTCGCGTACAGTAAATGATGTTAATGGAAAAAGATTTGTTTTTCCTCTCGTTCTTCCCCTCCTCTTTTCTGCGTTTTATTTCTTTCCTCCTGTTTGCTCCTTTTTCCGCTCGCGAACTGCGTGTTTGTACTCGCGGTTAATGTATTCCTCGTGCCGGCGGATTTGCACTAGCAAATGGAATCGCTGATCGAGCCGCCCCCTCCCCCCTCCTCTTCTCCTTTTACTGTTCGCTTTTTTTTAACACTGGTGGAACACAGAACGCGCAACGTTCATAGAGGGGTTGTTTTGATTGAAATTTGGAACGAATTAGTAGAACGAGGGAGAGATACTGGGATCGATACTGGGTTGTAAAGTGTACCTCGTTGGAGAATCTTTTCTTCTGGAGTTGATCGAGCCAGGGATATTACGGATGTTTGCCGTCGTAAATTTCGCGTGCTGTACACACACGTACTGGGGTTAGCCGTGGCACGTTCAACGAAAGGGGACCACTGGACCGGGAGTAATCGATAAATCTGCCCTCCAAAGAAACGACCATCAACTTACAAGATTTCGAAACGATCTTCGCGAGTGGTATGGTCACGCGTAACTTCGAGAGATAATAAGTGATTTCTTTCTTTAAATCAGACATCCTTAACCCTTTAAGTCGACGAATCGGGGGATAAAGCGACTGTGATCGTTATTTTGTTTGTTATCCGTTGCGATAAGAAAAGTAAGATCACAATCACAGTCTTGTTCTCCTCTCTTGTATTTATTTTTATACCGTATCTTATCATACTCGTTTTGCCCTTCTCAGTTAATATATATCTACCATTTCTTGAAAAATCTAAAGAAAACTGAAGTTTTATTCGCGATACTGAAGCAAGTAATAAGCATCGTTAACCCTACTATTACTCTTGGATGTTTTATATTCCTGTCTTGTTTCCATCTTAGCGAACGACAAGGATTTGTAACGTAGGATTAAAACAAGAAATCACGCATGTTTATGTATAATATCTTTTAATACGTATCTTTAAAAAGATGTGATATTTTTTTTAAATTACAATTGTACCGAATATGACGAAAAAAGAAAGAGCATGACATGGCTAATTAAAAAAGTCAACAGGAAGGTACATACTTACCGTCTTCTTTTCCAATAATCTTCATGTTTGAATCTTTGTCTTTCGATCGCCCCAAGTTTCTCGCGTTACATGGCAAACAGAAAATTCGTGTCTATGCACGCACATGCTTGCCCGACTCTTGCACCGGAGAGTGGAGTGTGAGGAAGTTATAATCTACGTGAGAACCTCTGCGGGGTAAGTCTCACCCCATCCAGTCATGTGTGATGGACCTAAATGGATGAGACGCACCCCTGCAGCGGCTGCTGGCCTATCGGCTGTCCATAATTTTTGCTGCTATTCCAAAGGGTAATATCTAGAGGGTGGGTAGACACAAGGGGGGAGGGGGAGGGTTACTGCCTCCGAGAGGATAGCTACTAAGTACCCTCTTGCGCGACATTAAAAATGCCGGCTGCTTTTGCACGTTCTAGACGAAAGTCTCCCTTTCCAGTGATCGCGTCTCTATTAGCTCTCTCGCCGATTTTCTTTTTCCCCGGGACTCCTTCGTTCGCTGCTTTGAACGTCGATTGATCACCTGGTTGATGTTATTAAAGGGTGAAGTGCCAAGGGAGAGATCAGGGGGAGATGACATCCTGGTTTTTATTTTCATTTTCTTCCAGTGAACTTGTACCGCTTTAGTGTTTCTACCCGTTCGAAGCGTTTCCGCTCGATCTTGAAAAGGACCGCTCCTTGTTTCTTTAGGACTTTGCTTTATTTTTGGAGAGAACTTATTCTTTGAGTTTGAATGTGTTTTATTTTTAACCTCGATCTTTCCTTTCCTGGTGTTTTTCATTTAGAATAATTAACACGAATGTATTAGATTAATATAAACATTATTTATTATTAGATGTAACAGGTGTTTACATATCTATGAGGGCTACAAAGATGCAGAGATACGATACATAAATATATAAAATATATATATATATAATATATAAAAATATATCGAATATCCAGAATAAGGTACTATTTGTTTCTTAGAAAGCACGTGGACCTTAACCTAACTTGTACGCAGTGATGTACGAAAAGATAACGGCACAGAATAATCGATCTTACAAAATTCTCTTTAAACTCAAAAAAGGATATGGATTTTTCATCACACTTCGTCGTAAGATATGAACTTGAAAGATTCAACGTAATTATTCGCTTTTTAGATTCTCTCCTTTGAATAATTGTTACAAGAAACTAAATTCTCTATTCCAATTCTGACTATCTTATAAATCTATAATTTCTGTTATCTATTCTATTATCTATAACAAACTAACTTCTTCTCGAAGCAAACGTTGCTATCGATAAAAGTAACTAAGATGTTTAGAAATACAAGGAACTCTCAAGACATTATGACACCAACGTAACGTTACCGATCGTAACAACGTTAAAGGATAAGTCACGTGAAATCCGAAACATCGCCATACTTCCATGAAATCTTCCCAACGATCCATATCCTGTAAAAGACAGAGGTTTGGTAACGCTTCTTAACCAAACACGATCCAATGCTTGAAGTATCGGTCGAGAGACTAACTCGAGAGGGTGTATATAGGGTAGGCACGTTATGTAAAGGAGCGCGAGGGACAGAGTCGCCCTGGAGATATTACGTAGGTTCATTTCGACAGTGAATCGATTTGGCAAATTGGTCAATCGCTGAGGGGTCAAAATTTCAGTAGCGACTAGGAGGATAGGGTGACGACGGAAAGGTCTATGGTGAGGAGGGGAGTGAAGGGAGGCGGAAGGGAGTAGAGACGGTGTAAGGAAATTGTTCCGACGTGTCCACTTCCTCTCGGCCTGATGAGTTCCGTTTTGCCCTCTGGGTAGTAGGCGGCGTGCTTTCAAAAAGAATCAAACCTTGGACGGTCAGCTGGATCAAACTTACCTCGACCCATTGATTTATCGAGATTTCAACGTTTCCTCATACCGTCCACCATTCGATTAGCTATTTTTCTGAGATGCGACCATGCCTCGAACCGATAACCGGTTTCGCGTTTTTATCCCCGTTTCGCTTTGACGGCCATGGTAATTCCAGGAGGATCGTAGCTTGTAATCTCAACGAGGTATCAAGAAACTAATCAACGAATTTTATATTTCTCTGTAATTATAGTTTTCAAATAAGTAGAATTTAGATGTAATCCTACTTATTCGCAACTTGTATCTAAATCGTACTTATGCACGATGTATCTTAAAGAAAGCTAATCATTTTAAGAAATTGTGCGAAATAATAGAAACTTTTTTTGAAGTTGAAAATGGCTCTTGGCTGCAGGAAGGAAGGATCAGGATATATTTAGTAGACAATGAAGAAATTAATTATATGCAGTATACAGGAAATTAGGGATTCGTGTCACAGGTAACTGTCACATTTATGCTGTCTTTCTGAGTGCTTTTGTAATTATCGTTGAATTTATCTTTGTGTAATGTATCGTGTTAATAAAACGCTAGTTTTGCAAACATATAATTTCTGCACCGTTATCTATTTGTTTTATGCAGTAAAGCTATTCATATCAACGATCTTCTAATTATTTTGAATAATTTTATTATGTATTTAATGTTATTGAATAATAAAAGTTACTTAAAGCAATATATATATTTATCGCTTATAAATATTACTGCTGGCGACGTCGTCAGTCTTTTTAGAAATTTAAAATGAATCTCTTTATTTTGTTCCACTTATAAACGAAGAAGTAAAAGATCTGAAAATGGAAAGCTCGTTAAACAATAAAATAGTTTTACCAATTTAATAATATTCTAAAATATCAATATAATATAATAATATTCTATCTGTATTTTATAATAATATTTTAATAATATATGTAATATATGAATGTATAATAAATATATATAACAAATCTATATATATAAAAATATAATAATAATTAAATAAATTTTGTAAATATAGATATATGAAATCGTAAATATATTTTATTCGGAACAAGTAAATATTTGGCTAGTTTCAAACGGTTGCCTAAGATAGATTATAGTAATTGTGTATGCTTAGTTATCGTTTAAGAGAGGGAGGGACACGTTGCTGGCGTTCATTGACATCACTGAGTTTAAATAGTGGTCCGGCCGCCATAATCCGAGGAAGACTACGTTCAGATTGCAGTTCACCGTAATCTAGTCCAGTTATATGCTAGAAATCGAAAAAACAAATAAAGAAGCGGGGTAGAATAATCGATAGGTGGAGACAGGAAGTGAAATATAGGCTGTGAATTAACTAATCCTATAATCGCAAATTAAAGAAGACAGCAATATTCAGATTATAAATATGAGTTTTAAAAAAGAACTTATAAAATGGGTGGAGCAGTGGTAAGTTTATTTCACAAACACTTGATTTGGGGGATTTCGAGGTTTTCGGGTTTCCTTGAAAATAGGAAAGGAAATTGTAGCAGAGGCACTTTGTGTACAAACATAAAACGAAATCATAAAAGTTTAGACGGACTTTTACATTGTGACGACCACAATTGTTACCGTACACTATTTTCTGTTTTCGGATTACTTACGGTCTACGATAGTCTTTCCCGTCATTAACAAACCCAATAAGAATAAGACCTACATGTTGGCTACAGGAAATAGCTGTAAAATCGATGATTGCCATCATAAATAACATACCCTCTTACGGACCTTTCCTTTATTGAAGGGAAATCAGTTAATGTTTCAGACCTTGAACGCAGTTGAGAATTTTGGAAGTTGTGTGCAAATAAGCTGAAGAAAAAGTTGCCTGAGTGCGGTTTTATAACAGTAGGATATAGTGTTTATTGCTTTTTACAACCGGCTAAAACTAATCGCGTTTTCTTCAAAATATTCGGAAAATCTTATCTCGTATTTCGATGTAATCCGTTTAACTGCTGAAAAGGACAGGTAGAGACTAACGTGTAAAGGTACAGCTATGGTCCACTAATCCGACAAAAATGTACTTTACCAATGGAGGCGAGGAACCGTCGAGGAGCCGTCGAGGAAATCGTAGAGGAACGCAGCGCGTTGACAAATTGCCGGGCAACTGGTATGGTAATCCGATAATAGAGAGCGCAGGTTGATTCGGGACTAACGAGATTAATTATCTTGTTTGATCTTGTGACACTGGCCCCGTTAATGCAGTCGCGCGTGCCCACCCGCCTGCCTGGCTGCTCGCCCGCCTGCATGTCCAGTGACTTGTGCCTCGCAGTCAGAGATGCTCGTTACCACCTTCTACTCGGCGAGCTCGACGAACTATGCTTCTATCGCCGTGCTCTCGCGACTGATTTCACTTTTTTACTAGGTTGCCTTCTTCGACACTTTAACCCGTTTCGAAATGTGGCAAAAGTTCATTTACCTCGATTCATAGGGGATGAACTGTTCATAATACAGTAGAACATCGCTGTTACTCTTCATTATCTATGATTTTTCCTCGTACTTTATTGATCATATACTGTCTTAATTTCTGCAACTGTCCTAATACTTATGAGTAAGAAGCGCACATCCATTTCTTTAAGTTCTGTAAAAAGGAGAAGAGAGAGTGACGCATTACGTTTAAGAAGAAATCGAACCAACGTTATTTCCGTCTGAATGAACTGAAACCAAGCCACATTAGTTATCAGTGCCCGTTAATCGCTTAGAAGATTTCTAAGCCTTCGATTAGCTTGATCCTATCACGCTACGAATCAAATCAACCTACATTCCTTCTACAAACTTCCAAACAGTGAACGATACGTTGAACCGAAGGTCTGAATTATTATTATCCTACATCTTGACTATTCGGAAAATTATAAGCGTCTAAGAAATTCAAACTATCAGAAGATCGAATTTAGAAGACAGAAACTACGGACTCTTCGCGCTCAATCATCGATCGTCGCTCGGCGGACTGGTGGTTGTTGCTGATTTAGGAGTGGCCGGGAGAAAATCGGTGGTTTCCGCGAAACGATGCGTCTTTTCAGCGGTTCCCCGGTGGCAATCGGTCAAACAACTGTATGGCGTGGAAATATGCTTGCAGCCACAGTCATTCTCTCTCCTCCTCTCCCTCCCCCTCCGCTCTCTCTCTCTCTCTCTCTCTCTCTTTTTCTGTCACTTCCGTTCTCTCCTTCTCTCGTTGTCCTTTCTCATTCCCTCTCTGTCTCTGTCCCTGTGTGCACACGAAACGAGTGCACGAACGTGCACGCAGCCCGGGCGCAGGTTCTCTTTAATCCATGGCAGCGTGCCGTTGGCTGCGTTGCTTCCTGACGGATCGATAACCGATAACAACCGGGTCGAAGCATTGCCATGCAAAACAGCTCGTTAGGCGTCTCCTAAGGTCTCGCGCGCGTGTCCGCCTTTATCTTGAAAGACGCGAACCGCCTCGAGATGTTGGTTGGCGCCTCTCCTTCCTCTGTTTAGTTTCTTCTCGTTCGCCGATGGTCGTCAAGGAACCAGGACGATACCCTTCACAAGAGACACGCTTATTATTCCCGCGGTCTCCTTCGAGGAGACTCGTCCCCCGTCCAAGGACCTCGTGCAATCCTCGACACGTTTCGCGGAAACGGAAGATGGAGGCAATTAGTACCGCCTTTCTACAGCTGGACCAGGCTCCCGTAGTAGTTTTCAAGCGTTTCGAATAAACGATTCAATGGTTCGTGGAGGGGCTGGTCCCTTTGCCGGTCTTCTTCCCTTTTTTCTTCTGGTTGGGCTATTTGATAGATTGACGGGATTCTTAATGAGCGACTTTCGGCGAGGATCGAGTCGAGTAGGTTTCTAATGAGGCTTGCTTGTGTCTCGGAATGTTGGAATCGACAATGGAAGATTGAGATTGGAATTGTCGTAGACGGTTATGTCGTGGTTTCATGGTGGATACGATCTGCCGTAAGGATATAGGTACTTACGCGAAGGCAGATTTTTGTTACATACTAGTTATTTAGTTAATTATGATATAGACAAGGCAGTCATGATTAGTTAGTCGACATGGAGCTACACGATTCATCTTATATATTATTATATGTGTATATTATTACATGATATGTAATCGTTGATAATTCCGGCATTAAAGTATGTAACTGTTTAGCGATTTATGAACCGACAGGTATCTCACAACTTCAATTTCTTCCTCGTTAAAAAACGACATTAAATATTAAGGAAAGGTAAATTTCAGCGTAGGAACAGGATCTAGAAATTCCCATCGAGAGAATTCATCAAAGAACAGAAGGCCAAAATTTCTATACAAATCCAGGTTTCTCATCCATTGCTAATAATTGACGACTGAACAGGATCTGAAACTTTCAGAAGTCAGAAAAGAACCAACTATGATTTCTAGAAAAGTCCAAGATCTTCGTCTGGCGTCAAAAATTCTTGGTCCGATGAAAGGAAAGGTGGAACAAGGTACAAAGTATTCGAACGATTTGATCGTGTCAACATGCCAGAGGATCCTCCTCCCGGTGACGCGGCAGTAGGATCGTGAGGACAGAGCTCGAGGGTCCTAGAGTTAGGCAATCAGCGTTGATGAGGGGGCTCTCAGGGGGTGAAGGGCTCGGACAATTAGTAACCACCCTGCCCCCGTATCTTCCCGCACCTTCGTCCTCCGATTCAACCGGTGAAGCCAGCCAACAACGCGGCGACCGCAGCCGCCACGCATGCGAAAGAGCCTCCTCGATGCTCAGAGAGAGAAAGAGAGGAGGAGAGAGAGAGTGACGGCGTTTACGTCTGCACGCCGCTTTGCGTAGATTACGCTGCTTTAAAGGGTTCTCTTCGTTGCGCTGGATAATGTCAGCACCGAACAGAGTGTTGGCAGAGTTAAGAAGCGAATTTTCGACTGCCATGGAAACTATGATAAGAGTTTTTGGTATTTGATTGCAGGGTGGAGTGGTTGGAGGCTCGGTGAGAGTGGAATGTGTGTTTCGAAAAGAAATTATCGATGATAAGATAAGATTATCGAGACAGATAACTTTAGCGTACGATGGAAAGAATTGTTTATGTTTCTCTTTTTGTTTCCACGCTAGTACGCTACGTGGATTACATTAAAGAGTTTTAAGACAATTATTAGCTTCAAAATTGGAGAAAGTTAAGTATTTTTAACGGAAGTTTAAAATAACAACAATACTTTTTCTTATGTTTTTCAATAAGTTTTCTTTATTTGTAACTTTAGTACATATGCTTATTCTTCAATAGAATCACCAAATCCTTGTTTTCGTATATCCTCGTGACTTTCGCCGCCAATTCGCGTAATCACTATCGTCCTACGCAGTTCCCTAAATCGTCGTTTCTTGCGAAGCATTATCGACCAAACGGATCTTTAAGTTTTGCAAAAAGATGATAATGTGGCTCATTTGGTGCGTCTATCCATTTATCTCGATCCAAGTGTATCGATTATGTCCAGTGGATTATGGTCGTTAATTGAGTCGCTAAATACAGACTAGGAGCATTTTATAAACATTCTAACAATTTTACTGTGATGCAACTCCGGATATTTACGTATTTACATATGTATATAAAATATGCGAAACGTGCGTGTAACGGTTATGGAATTTAACAGGCGAAACAAATCTCCGTATAGATTCTATCTTCTCAATTATATTGATAAAGATATAAATTTGCATGAAGATTCAAGATCACCACGCTCCAAGTCCACTAGTGCAGACGAAAATTAGAGAAGAGTTCTTTTCATCGGGCGCAACGAACCGAAACCCTACTTTCAATCCCGATATTTCCCATTTTAAAACAACTGTGCGTACTTTGACGACAATTCTATGATTTCCTCGACGTCCGTATATTCCGCTGATCCATTAGGAAGAGCTCGTATCCAAGGGGCTCGTCAAACATCGTCCATTTCAGAGGGCTGGGGTTGAAAAATCGCGAGGCGAGGAAGTCCGTCCCGATGAAAGTCGATTATTCCGCCGGTGATTCGGGCGCTGATTTTTTTCCTCTCTTCTGCTGCTGACTCAATTATTCGTCGCGATTCTTTGAGCAAACATTAGTTAGCACCGACTGGCCTCGCGCGCGCACGGATTGCCTCCGATCGGTTTGGCTCGGTTCATGCGGCGACCCTTCATGGTTGCTTGGTTCTGTTGTCTACTCGTCAACGAACAACCCTACGGCGACAGGGTGTTAACGCGGTTCTCATTTTCCTCCGACTAATCCTATTCGATTTCCCAAAGGCAGACTATCTTCTACCAGAACATATTTTTTTTTTTCTATTTACTCGTTCGTTTCGATTCGTTCGACCGACAATGTACAGTCGGCTATGAAAATCTCGGTGCATTTTATAAAAAGGCTATTTTTATTTAACTCATCATTTACTTAACCCAGGGAAAAACAAGAGTTTATCATAATGTTGTAAACGTTTGAACTTGTTTATGTTTTATGAAATTGTAGATTTTTAGATTAGGTGGAAAAAATAGCGATCAGAAATATTAAGGTAGTTCTTGACACTCCTTTTCATAGCCAGGTTGTTAGAAAACGGAATTCGGTAGTGAAAATGGGTTACCCTCTTACATTACGGAATATTATGCAACACGGCTGAGACACAATGTTAACTATGTGCACTGCTCTCTCCTGTAAAATAGATACTTGTATTTGTGTGTATATTTACGTGTGAATAAACAATTCATGAAAATGTATTCGTACTTCAAGGGTTAAATAAAATTCCACTATTTTAGAAAACAAGGTAGAAAGAATATAAAAATATAAAATATATCAAATATCCAAAGTATTCAATGCAATATTAGCAGTAATTTCGAAACAAATTTCTTTACTTGTGTTCATAAAAATATGAATTTGTATAAATATCTACAGGCTAAACGTAATGTGTAATTTGAAATAATAAGATTGTTCAAACCTTTCGTCTCTGTTTGTCATTTTTTAATTTTTCCATAAACTTACAATAAAATATGTTGATGACTAAGACTCACGAACAACTCTCTTTCACGAAGAACTCACTTTCACCATGGACTCACTTTCAGGAAGAACTCAGTTTCGCGAACAACTCACTTTCACGAACACGCTATCACAAACGACCACGATTAGATGTATTAAAAAAAAAAAAAAACAATTTGCACTTTGCCAGACAAACATCTTTAACTCACAAACGACACATCTTTTTCTGTCTCGGCAAAACATAAACCTTGAAAATCTGCTTTGACAGTGAACGTTAGAGCGCGATAAAATAATAGGAAAAAAAAATGTCTGGATGCTATCGAGATGATTCGGACTAGTCTCCCCGCAAACATCGATCTCCGAAAACGACAAGCCCGCGTTCGGAATCCACCGAATCGGGCACACTCCCCTCGCTTTTTAATATTCATCCCATTTTCCCGAGGCATTCGTTATCAGAGTCGATAACTCGGTCGGTCGCTTTTCACAGGGAATTCCGATGGTTTTCTTCAGGGGAGGGACACGCGTCAAGAATTATATTCCCCCGGCGAGGATTGAGTTATACATACCGTGTCACCGAGATTAACTGTCCTCGACTTTCATGCACCGGCCTGACAAACGTATCCGGGCAACGATCGAGCCATAAAACGAAAACAACACATGCCAGACCCGAAAAAAACTAAAAAATGAAAACGAGGAACAAAAGAAAGAAGAGGAAAAAGTGAAATATAAAAAAGAGAAAAAAAGGGACGGGCACATAGAATCTCCCTTGTCCTAGGTTATGTTTCACAGTGACATAGTGGCGGCAATGGAGGCTTCGCCTATCGTAACGCGATATCCGGTGGAAACGTCGAATTTGAAGTATTCGCCGTGGCGTTTGCCGCACGGAAATTACCGGTGCCCCAAATTTCACGACACTGCCTTTTTTTCCACGTTGAACGATTACTCTTTCTCTCTCTCTCTCTCTCTCTCTCTCTCTCTCTCTCTCTCTCTCTCTCTCTCTCTCTCTGTTTGACAGCCGCAAGAGCCAGAGTGAAAAAATGTGTGTGGCAAAAAAGTTTCGTTGCTCTTTGACTCTGCCGGTTTTTCTCCGAGCACCATTGAGAGTCAACGCTCTCGTGTTCTCGCTGGAAAACGCCTCTCGATCGACATCGAATCTGAGGATGAGAGACACTGTCGTTCTGTTGGCCTATCGCTACTAATACAGATCTCACGCACTCCCCTCGATATAAACCATTCTCTACCCTTGTGCTCGCCGTATGGGAACCCATACGTGCACACGCAGGAACCTTGAACGACCACGCCGGAACGGCTATTCAGATTTAAATCGCGGCAAAAAGAATATGGATTCCCCTTACTGCCCTACGAAACACAGTTTCACGGCTCAGCCACGATCACTGCAAGACGAGTATTTAGGGCAGATCGTTTTCTACAGGGGCACCTCGGTTTTTGCTTGTCCTTCGTATTATGCTTGTTGTGTTCAGTGTTTGTGATAGGTAGACCGAGGATCTTTGTCCATTTACGATGGCACAAAAATACACACAATATGGAAAGATATGTAAAATATCGAAGGTATAATATACTCGTTATAATTTTTAATGGGTGAAACGAATCTCTATCTTGAATCAATTTGTGAAACTTATATTCACAAAGGTATGAATATAATTCATGCTCGAGTCTACTGATAGTCTTTGTTATTAAGTTGTGTTCTGTCAGTTATTAGGTTGTTGCATAAATTTTGTTCGCTTAATCTTTTATGCAAGTATACAGACTTTTATCGAATTTCATGTTTCTGTGGGTAGAAGTAAAACAAATATCGTTCCACAGTAACAGCTGTTTAATGTAACTATTCGTTAATTTTCGACAAACAATTTGTCCAAGGAAGTATTGATAAGAAGGCTGGATGAAAAGATAGTTCTAATAAAAAAAGGATATATCGTTCCTGAACAGAGAAAATGAAATATTAGTAATAGCAAAGCTGTCAAGTTTCTCGTTTAATTATCGTAATTAACCTTTATCGTTCGTCGATTTTGTGACTTTAGTGATTCGCTACTTCATTCTCACTTTGTTCCGAATTGTTCGAAGATTTCAGGAATGAATAAATATATCTTAGTTTATGGTTGAATAATCTTTATTCTGGGAGAATAATTTTTATTTTATTATTATTAATTATTATTATTAATTTTGATTACTCACGGTGGAGCATAAGATGATTTAATTTCGAAATGACGATTGCAAGAGATTTTATAGATATTTTTGAGAAAATCAATGATGTCGAGAACACACTCGGAGAATAACATCTGGATAAAAAGAACAAGTTAGTTTGGAATTGTCACATCCGTTGTTGATTTTATTTGAATTACCGCGTTTTTATATAATAACATCTGTTTACATTAAATTAGATCTCTGCCTTATAAATAATAGCGGTATCTCTGTCTTTTTATCTCTCTGAATAATCTTTTCTCGCACGCATACACGATTCCTATTCACACGAAATTAAACTGTACATATGTAATAATATCTTCTTCTCTACAATTATTGTCCACGTACTATCTACACGTATATACAATCCATATGTACAATAATCCTAATTAAGTATCGTTTTATTATTCACAGTGATACACAATAATTCACAGTGATACCCTTTATCACCGAAAATATGAAAAAATATAAATACTGATATTGGATTAATGTTCGATTTCTCTGATTAATGTCAATATCATAAGTATTTGTTGTTCCTCTCTATCGTCGCCGTACAAGCAAACACTAAATCGAATATTGAGTCGTCGTTATATCTTCATCATTGCCAATTTCATCGAAAGGAAAGTGAATAAATCGAGTTGAATTTAAGCGAAAGGAATCAGAACTAAAAAACTCAAACACTATATGAACGACCGGGTAGAAAAAGCACTCCGTTGAGAGCCTGGAGTAACGTCGGTCGCGTTCCCTTTCCACCGAAAAGACTGTACATCCACCGACGACGTAATCGACCTAAGTAATCACTAGCCTTCCATCGGAAATTTTTATTCTCGTTTCACCGAGCTTCCGTTCTTTTTTCGCCCTAGTAAGGCCTCCATACTGGTTTGGTCACGGCCGGCGAGGAGATCTTGGTCGGAGATGGGCTCCTCTTTGGCGACAACGACCGCGAGATCAGGGCTGTTGGCGCCTTGAGCTCGTTTTTCGTACCCTCGATGGCCTTTTTCAATGGAATCCTTTCAGAAGGCGATGAAGACGCTATGACGATGGATGTTGCTGGCGGCAAAGTGTTCAATCTGATTGGCACGAACGCACTGCGAATTTCCTCGGCTGCTGATTCGCTTCCGGACTCACTCGGACTTTTCGGTGGAGTTCTAGACGGACTGTTTGGTATGGTCGCTGATACGGCCGTGCTGCTAGTTGTTTTTGGCGGCAGCGTCGCGTACTCTGTCGGATATTTTACGTGGTCGAACGGATACGATGGTAAAACGGTGGGCGGGAAGGTTGGTGGAAACAGTTCCGTTGATGGCATCGGAATAGTTCCTGAAGAAATGCGTAAAAAGAAAAGAGGCGATTAGTTATGATTTTTAGGGAAACTGAAATGGCGATTTAAAGAAGAAAGTCGGTGAGTGAAGTGAATGAGATCGTGATTAGTCGCGATCTTCAGAGAAACTCAACTAATGATTAGTCGCGAGTTAAAGAACAGAGTTGGTTAGTATGGATCCCGAAGGAAAACCAGAATAGAAAAAGTGACGATTAGTAGTACGTTTTGCAAAGAAGAAATCTTTAGAAGAAAGTTTTTTGATAAAGAGAACCAAGTCAGAGGAACAAAATTCATTGATGGTATGTCGGAATAGTTTTTATAGAGACACAGAAAAGGAAAAGGTGAGGGCTAGTCGTGGTTTTTAAAGAGACAGAAATATATGGAATTTTAAAACTGGTATGAAGAATAGAGTCAAAGAGGACCAAGTCGCTGAAAATAGATGCATCGATGGGACTGGAGCGGAGCCTGAAGAAAAATGAAAGATGAGAAAGGCAAAAGGCGACGATTAGTCGTGATTTTTAGAGAAGCTGATGTACTATGAAGAAGGAGAAGAGTCTGGTGGGTGAAGAGAACTAAGTCGTATTGTTATTGCGTGGATGCATGGGGGTCGAAGGGGTCCGTTGTGGGAAAAGGGAACCCACCCTCGGTCCAGCCACGAGTATGAATCATCGGCAGGCGTCGCGGACTCTGGCGAAATCGATAACACGAACTCGCTCTCGTCTGAACGCGTGTCCGCTTTCGAGGCTTTTTTTACTAGTCGGAGTCAGAGCGATTCTTTGGTTGTGTGCATTGTTGCCCTTTGATTGATTGCGACTCAGACGAGGATGAAGGGCTCTGATGGTAGCGATTAGAAACGTTCTGCGTGGCTAGTACTTTTCATCACAAGATGATGGTTCTTGAAGCGCATGCGTTTTGTGACGATGTATAGCATTTTGATGCAGAAACTGGTAAGAACTGTTTTGCACCTGTTATCGATAGACATTTTTGTGCAATCTAATCTTTATCTGATCTATTTGAAGTGGCGATAAAGCATTTGCATAAACTCGAAGAAGGAGAATTTGCTAATAAGTTCTTGATCCCAAGAATTGACGAGTAATCGGTTAAAGATACGAAAATACTGGGCATGTAAGGATTGAGGAAATACACGCAGAAAGGCGATTATAAAATGAAAGCTCACCTTTGACGAACGCAGGATGGGGCAAATGCCACGCGTGTCCCAAATACGCAACATCCACCCAAGGATTCAGCAACCCAAGTCCAGGGAATCCATGGCCGTACTGATAATCTGCAAATATCCGAGAAACATATTCCTTAGCACGATCGAAGCTTTCGAAAATAAACTAAAGATGCGTGCTTTCGAGGCGATTCCTTCGACTCTATAAATAAACACCCAACGATCAAGGTTCCCCAAAACGCACGCTGTATCAGCTACGTTGTAACCTTGACGAACTTTTCTCCCTATCGATCTTGGTATTTAATTATATCCAACCTTGCGTTTCTTCAAAATCCTTCGGTGGACAGATGGGAATTGGGAGCAAGGAAAAATCTGCAGGAGTTAACTCTTCTTTTATTATGTAGATCTGAAAATAAAACGAAAATCTATCTAATCTGATCTAGAGAAATTAATTAGAAATCCAATTGAATAATATATAGGGAAGAAAAAAAGCGAGTTTCCTTACATATTTTAAAAGCTCAGGCAAATTTAGAAAGATCGCGAATTCATGATCTTAATTACATTGCAAGAAGGATATTTGGCTCGTTCTACTCAACACGCGATACGTAAGTGTATTTTCTATTTAACTATCTAAGTAATAGATTGGACCATTTTGATTAATAACACGGTATATATCTACACCTTCAAACGTGAGATTTATATCATTGCCGTTAATCGAAACCTGCATTTCTCTCGCACGTCGTTCTTTATATTCTGCATAGTATTTCACGCGATCGATATGTTTCAATGAATCGAAGTAACTTAACCAACTCGAAAGAAACTTCCATCGACTTGTTTGTTTTAAACCTTTTGAATTCATCTAAATCGATTAATCTGCACATACTTCAAACCAAGTCACTTACTTCAAGTCCATTCAATTCAATTAACTTGCCTAATCTGACCGAGATTTGAGCAAAGTCCACTTGCATCAAGCTTTTTGATAAATCTTAACGAGTCTTATCGAACTGACAAAGCGATGTGATGGCAGAGGTAGAAAAAAAGAAGAAAGGAGTTTCGGAGGGATGGAGACCAGTCGAAATGTCGTAAAACTCAGATTAACGATGCTCTCCGGAGGCGAGTTAGCGATCTCTGTTTACAGGATCGGCGCGTTACGTTGGCTCGTTACGAGCCACATGCTACCGCCATATGCGGCGCGATAAACAAACGCATAAACGCGGTTCCTTTGCAGACAACGCGTCCACGTCGTCGTTTCTCTACCTCCCGTGGCTTCGTTCGGCTCTTTTACCTCGACCTGCACGCCGCCTCCAATAAACACAGACCAACGGTACAGCAGTTAGCGTTCTACAAGCCAATCCGGACTCAAGCTTGTCTGGGGAAAATAAGCGAAGATGTTAAAAGGATGCCGACCGAGCCGCGATCATCGCGGCTTGAACCGATGCCAACCTCCGTTTGGTATACAGATACGATTTTCACGCGTTTGGCCGCGTATACGTGTGCGTGTGCGCGCGCGCACAGCCAACCTTATGCACGTGCACGTGCAAACGGGTCTGGTAGAGGCTGCGAGTCTCTGCGACCGCCGCGCGCGGCCCGCGGTTTGAGGTCCACCGGATTATTAAACGCCTACGAGGATCTCGACACCCGTTTGCGGGTTCTATACCGGCCACGCGATCGTCCTCCATGCGGAATCTTTCCTTTCACCTTCGTGAGTTGGATATTTTTCTTCTTCTTTACATCCAGGATAACAGAAATCAAATTCGGAAAAGAGATTTCTGGATTATTTGTGGAAAATTTTCCAGAAAAGGAAAAACACAGACTAAGGATCCTTTCAGGATATCGTAATACATGCGGTTAATGCGTGGGATTGGTGAATCAAAGCTTGTGACCCGAAGTTTGAAAAAGAAGAAAAAGATGAAAGAATGCTTCGATAACGTTTATATTTAATGAGCGAAATTAGAAAAGCAAAGTCTCGAGTCAAAGAGATCAAATATGTTCCAGTACAAAAATTATTATGGCCAACTCAGACTCGATGGATGAGAAGTAGCAGGAAAGAAGAGACAATCCTCCGAAGATTTCATGTTTAATTAGCAAAATTAGAGAATCAGAATATCGAATCAAAAGCATCGGAGCTTGCATGAAAAAAAAAAAAAAAAAAATCATTATTTCGCATTTACGCAACCCTTGAACGAATGTTTGACAATTCTCCGACGATCTCGTATTTAACGAATTACACATTTAAAGAATCCAAGTTTTGAGTCAAAGAAATCAAAGTTGCGATCAAGAGAAATTGTTATGGCGAATCTATTCGGTTTTTAACCGAGAGTTTGCAGGAAAAAGGGAGAGAAAATCTCTGAAGGTTCGATTCTGGAATCGGAAAAATATACAAAAAGAAATAAGGAAAAGAAATCTTGAAGAATCTTGCATCTAGCAAAGAAAATTAGAGTCGAAGAAATCGTAGTTTGTGGAAAAAGAAGCTACCGTGGTGAGCTTACTCGATTTGGATCGTGGTTCCCTAGGGCCATCCACGGTGACTTTGATCGCTTTCGTATAGGTGGCGACTTGGAAGGGTACCGTGCTGATTTGTATCGTCAGGGAAAACGACTTTCCTGCAATTAGACAAAAATTATTGGAATATAATTTTTGCCAGGTTCGAAAATGATATAATTTCTTCAAGAATATTTTGTCTGTATCCCAAAATAAACTGGAAGATTAAAGTAGAGATATAATCCATGGAACACCGACCTCTTCCGCTACGACCAACGAATCTGAGATCATTGAACTTGGCGACTTGGTTTTTCATGACAGCCGTGCAATTTCTCAATTCACCGCAGCAATTCTCATCGTTGCCAGCTCTGATAGTCACTAGAGTGCCGTCGCTGACCTCGTCGAGGGCAACGACCTTGAAAGCCACCGGTAGCGACTTATTCGACCTCCAGTGCGATGGCAACGCGCTGCAGAGGATGGCCGGACTTCCGGTCCTCACCAAATCTCCGTGACAAGCCTGCAATGTCTCATGAATAGCGTTGAAGTTGTCCATCCCTAACGGTCCCTCCGGCAAATGCATTTTTTACTGAAGTCGTAGATGCGGATGACGACAAAATACTCCAATCAAATGTTAAAATCCTCGATAACACCAAGTATCTCCTTAACACACTGAGTCCAAATCACTGTTGCGTATTTCACTCAAGCACGATAATAGTCCATAAACAGCAACGATTTAGCAAAGAAGAGAATGTCTCTGTTATTGTTACACACGTAATTCAACTAATATTTTTAAAGAGTCCTTCGTAGAACGACATACACTTTGGATCGCAATCGAAGAAAAATGATACGACGGACCGAGGAAAAAGTTTCACACTAAACCGACGCGCACTCGATGCCGGCTGAGCGGATTCTAGTTTTTCGCGGCCGCAGCCGCAGCTATTTAGAGGGGATTTTTCTCCCCTCCAATTTTTCCGGAGCCCCACCCAGGCCAAGCGCGTCGACCAATGAGGACGGCGGTCGTGTTGTGGCCTCCGCGGCTCGCCGCCTTCGCCCCTAACCAGGCTTAGGGGGTGCCTTGCGAAAGGGGCTGCTAGCCTGCTGCCTCTCTTGCCAAGGGTGGCTTGTGCCTCCGCTCTTCCTTACCGTACTCATCGTCCCACTCTCGTCACGCGTCCCTCTCTATCCCACTATTTCAGCCTACCTGTTCCTTTCTCTCTTTCATCGGCACGTTCCGCTTTCTACTACCAGCTTTATCTTCCTTCTCTGTCACCCTCGTGGTACCATTTCGGTTCCAACTCTCGCTCTGTCTTCCTCAGCCTAGTGTACCCTTTTCTCTCTGCTTTCTCACTCAGTCTTCTTGCTACCGTCTACCTTGGCCGGCCAACTTCTGCCACGCTTACGTGACGATGTGAATTTTCACGCGCACGTGTTCGTACCATCCCTCCATGCTCCTCCACGTTGCACGCGTTTCTTGACCTCGAGGATGACTGTTGCGAAGGACGAAAAATGTTTTCAGGTGGTTGCTGCTGGTATTGTTCGATGATTTTGTTCGATGAACTTGAATTATGTAGAGTGTTTAATTCTGTCAGGGGATGTACATTAGCTGTAAGTATTAGGGTTTATGATAATACCCGAGACCTTTCAGTTAATCGGATGGTAATGGGTATAATAGTTCCGTCTCGTATTTATTTTACGTGGTTTTAGTATTAAGGTTTTGTTATTCAGGTTTTCTTATCGATGCTTTTCTATCGGAATTTTACCGTTTAGATAAGTTGAGATAAGGGTATGTAAGTCAGATTAATTCATGGTTTTGTGGTCAAAACCGCATAATCTTGCGATTAACACGAGGACTGCGCTTTGTGGTTTGTTCAACAATGCGTCAATTTAATCTTTAACAACTTCAACAAGTATAACGGATTTTCATAATGGGTAGAGTATTGTTTCTTATAATATTTGGACAAAAATGAAAATCGTCCGGTACATCAGTCTGGCTTTTTCAACAACGAAACCAATGCCTTTTTCAACAAAAGAAACAATTCTTTTGTTTAAATTTAATAAATTTTCTTACCGTCATTAGTCCTACTGATTTCTTCTATTTCTTTTTTTTCTCCTCGTAAGATAACGTTTCCTACCCCGGGATATAAGAATTTCGTTTAATCTGCACAAATACTTTATTTATAAAAATACAATTCCATGGAAGAACCCGATAACCAATTTCAACATTCAATAATCGATTTCACGTTACCAAAAACAGTCTTTTTAATCGGTCGTGGAATTAACATGTATTCTTGCATCCTGTTGAACATTACAAAAAATGATTCCACTAGTTGCTTCTTTGTAAAGTTGCTTCGATTCGTCAGTTATTTGCAAGAAATTTATATCTGAATGCAATAAGTTGTTCGAAATCAAGCAGTTAATATAAATGAACTTGCTATGTTCTTCTCGTATATTCTTTGTATATGAAATCTATCGCTCCTTCTCCGCTTTGTTTTTCTAACAAAAATGACAAAGAGAGAAATGAATTTTTAATAACGCTGCTACGTAATAAGATTTCTAAAAGTTGCAATTAAGTAGAATGCAAAAAAAAAAAAAAAAATGAAATTATCAGGAATTCTAACCGACTCTTACACGAAGGCATAGTTGCATGGGTGGTTCGCATAATTTACTGTTATAAGGGATTGACAGCAAATGAACTTCAATATTTGGACAAAGATTCATGCGGGGTCCTTGTAGGGTTCGACAAACGCGTTAGCGGAGCCTAGAAATAGGAGAAAGACGGAAAGTTGGTGGTTGCAAAAGATTTATTAGGGTGTTGAGGTTCATTTCACCGATTTTCGCATCAAAGAGGCGCACCAATTCAGCCCTTTTGGCGGAAACTCGAAAAGGACAGGTCGTAAAGGACAGACGTTGGCTGTGCACGAAATTCGAATCGATCTTCACGGAATCCCAACTCTGACTTTCTGGGTCAGCGTGTCGTTCACGGAGGCTTTCCTGCGAGATTTACAACGAAATTGCACTCGCAGCCTCTTGCCGCCCCTTTTTCGCCTCCGCACGCTGCACCAAAGAGGAAGAGTTTAACGAGGCCGGATTAAATTTCCGGATCGCGCGATTTCTCCACCCGTCTCCTATCCTTCCCTCTTTTTATTTTCGATTTTCGGCTCTATCCTGTGATCCAGGGTGTTTGATAACCCACTCCTCGAGCATTTTTCCGACGATATACTCTATAGTGGATTCGGCAAAAGAATTTAATTTTGATTAAATTCAGAAAAGAATTTTCATTTCAGGCTCGATGACCATGATTCTTCTAGAGCCCTCTTGGTATAATTAAACTAGTATTATTATCATAATTATCGGTATTTATAAATTCTCTTATATAATAGTAACGTTTGATGACAATAGCAATCGTGACAAGTAGTTTTAATTTGCGAGTATTTGATTATCCTGTATAAAATTGAAAAATTATAAAATGAAAGTTTAAAGCTAGTTTTCTGTTCGTTAATATCGTCAGGAAGGCTCAGATGCAACATCTTTTAGAGTTCTGTACATAACGAAACGTCAATAATTTTAGAGACGAAGACAGACAAACGGGGATTGAACGTTAAAGTTTAGCGTTTTCTTTTGGTGTTTCCCAACAGTAGATAAAGCAGCAATATCTATCAATGTGATCTTCGTACCATAAATTCCGGCCGAAAATCGATGCCTAGAATTATTACTTTCTATGGAAAAAGAGCGTACCCATCGGTAGTTCCTCTGGCGAAAGAGAGGCCACGATCCATAAAGGCCCAGTTTCGAAGCTTTTACAGTTGATCGTTACAACCGACTAGCTTCTCAAAGGTTTCTCCAGACAATATCTAGGTAAAAGTGCGTGGAAAGGCTCTTTTCGATTTTCGCTGCTTTCTCGTACTTATAGTCTGTCCTTGAGCAACAAACAATTTTCTTATAGCTTTTACACCTACCAGTGGGGATTAGTGCGAGATTAACCCCATTTTTTTTCACCCTCTCTTCGGTCGCGTCGTTTTTTCCTTTACATCTGCGACGATTGAAAAGTTCGAAAGCTTACACCGATGGTTTCTATTTTCTCCTCGGTTTCCCGGATTTAGTCGGAACATTCGTGATAAAAAATTGTAGGCATCAATAATATATAAATACGTAGGTCCTCCATGAGGGTTGATTTAAAAAAAAAATATTTTGCGGCATTTTAACTCTCTGTACTTGGAGCTGTGAGGGTACGATCTTTTCAGTACCAAATTACTAAGCAGGAAATCTCTATTTAAAAATATTTTCTTGTTTCTTCACGCAAATGATTCATATATCGACATAGTTGGACATTGGATTCGTATCCGAATGTTATATTTGGATAAAATTTAAGTGTCAAATGCGCAGACGATATTAACAACTCGGACGAATCAGTAACATTTTGAATATCAACATTGTGAGAAATTCATGGGAATATTCTATTCTAGGAAAAGAGTCCTTCTAACGGTAATACACTTAGAAACGTTATAAAATTTCAAAATGTAAATATACATAGGTAAATTCACGCATACGTGATAGAGATTGTAGCGGCACATGAGCTAGAGGATAATTCAAATCATGTTGTTGTTTTGCATCGAAGTGGCAATATCGTTAAGATACATATAACGTAATGATAAATAAATTCCGGGCAAAACAATGTGCAATCGTCGCTACGTGCAATCGTCGAACAAAGACGAATTTGAATTTTCCGACTCTTCTCCGATCAGTAGAAATAAACGGACGCGATCATAAGGAAGTCGGTATCTACGAGTATCTACCGAGTTATCTATCAGTTATCAGCTAGTCGCGCGGATCAGTATCTACGAGTATCTACCGAGTATCGATCAGTTATCAACGAGTTATCAGCGATCTTATTTTGCGACTTATACACTGTCTTAGCGAATCCGTTAGCTTTGAACGTTTTAAATATACTTGACGGTTTCAACAACGAGCAATCTCGTCTAATAAATCTCACGATCAATCTCTTCACAAGTCCTCTACAAGATTAACGTTTCTCACTCGTAACGAAGGACTTTGGTTTTCGACGATCGAATTGACACGGAATAGAATCTCTTGCAAGCAGAGACAGTTGATATTTTGCCCTAATGCCATAGGCATTTCTCTCGTTACAAATTACTCTCTACAAATTGCTGTCTACCCATGTTTCATCCCCCAGAAGCGTTCGTTCAAAGTCGCGTTCCTAATACGTCGAAAAGAAGGCGCGGAGCTCTTCTTCGAACAATGCATGTCTGCAAAAACCGGCGCATCGACAGCAGCAGGAGTTGCAATTAATTAATAGTAGACAAAAAAGAGCTCCGGAGAAGAAAATACAACGATGCGAGAGACATTTGGTGTAACGAGCCGGGCCGAGAGGACTAATTTCTTAAAACGCGCCAGCACGCGTTGGGCGTCCGTTTCCTCGCCAGTGACCAGCAAAAGGCAGCAGCCTTTTTTAATAAAGCCTAGTGCCTGGGCTTGGACAAAGACAATGACTTGCATGCATGGCATCAGGCGGCACCACGGTTAGACGAATATGGAAAAAAAAGACAGCAGCATGAAAAGATGCACGGCCAATGCCGAAAGGGACGTCGTTTGATCTGCTCTTCGACGCCTCGTTTCACGTCCAATGAGTACCAGCATCCGTTATTCGGTGTATATATAGATATAGATATATATTTCATGAAGTAGTACTCGCAGTTTGATTAACTTGGAATCGCGTTGGATTGTACAAAGCGGCGTAGAAGAGAGTTAAAAGACTGGATTACGACTGTCACCGACCGGTTTGAATTTAAATGTTACTTTGAGCAGCGGCACACCGGTGCTGCCTCTGTTTTGTAGACATCTCTGTTTTCAACCGCGTGTGAAAACTTGGTTACACCGTGTGTTTTAATTCCTCGTGTTCCCTTGGCTAAAGCGACGGCGTTGGGTTGTTAAGCTTCCTTTAAAGTTAAATTGTGCAGCTCACCACTTGCCAAGCTACTATCGTATTCAGCTACATTTCGCCAATTTTTATGCTTGAATTTATTATAGATCTAGGGATCCTGTAATTCATTCGATCCTATTTATCTGCTTGATGGGAGAATCCTAATAAAAAGAACATCGATTAATGGAAAGTTTAGGGATGGTACCTTGTAAAGAAGAGTGGACACTGAATGAAATTGTTACATTTTTATTTGGATCATTTTCTACCGGTTCGATGTTAATGTTAATGTTAATGTACAGCAATTTTATGAGAATCCTGAAGTAGAAAACAGCAAGTTCCTATTACTAACGCGAGGATAATAATTTAAAAATGAAGAAACTTATTATTTTCACTTATTGTCGGTTACCTTATATCCATGAAAAATGTGAAATACACAAAGATTATTATCGAATACCAAAACCAATATTTAAGTCCTATCTGCAGCTTGATAATATCCATTGAAACATAATTTTCAATTGACGCGATACAGCCCCAGGATAACAGCATGGTTAAAAAGTGAACAGCACAGCAGGGTAGTTCAAACGTTTTAACGTATTTTGAATGTAAAATATTCTAGATAAGACATTCTAACTATGATCTTAATCGAATCGTTGATAACTAGTTAAAATTACAGTTATAAGGGCGACTGTAAAAAATCAATAAAAACGAATAAAACATTTTCAATGATAAAAAAAGGAAACCAATCATCGCCGTTGAAAACACAGTAAAAGAATTTCGCGATCGCATCGTTCAAAATCTGGTGGAACTTGTTGCTCGTTCTCGATCGTGTGCGGGTGCAATTAAACGTATCGTCGCCCCTGGTTAGTGATATAAGGTGAATCGCGGAGTTTCGGATACAGGAAGAGAGAGAGAGAGAGGATTAGAAATGGAGGGAGACGGGAGTTGTGCGTTTCGACGTTGCTACAGCTTGGAGAACGATGCACGAAAAGGGGTGATGGCTTGTGGGGGAAGAGGCAAGCACACGGGGCACAGAAGTTAACACGGGAGTGTGCATTGTGTGTGGTGAGCGAGCCGGAAGCGTCGCCATACTGCGTATCGCCCCGTGTCGCTTTTGTTTCCGCTCTCGTTGCCCCGATCGTTTTCTGCCCTCACACATGCCACCCCTTGCCTCCACCCACTGCGCCCCTTTTGTTTCGCCCGCCTCGTCTCTTTCGCGAATCTCACCCAGCCTGCAAAAGAGAAGAGGAGAGGAGAGGAGAGGTTGGTGTCGCTAAGTTTGTCGGCCGATAAAGGGAACTGGTGTGCCCTCGTCTCGCGTGCCACCCCTTTTCTTTATTCTGATTGCTTGCTTGCGGCGCGGAGACTCTTCCTAGACGGTGAGATTTCTGTTTAGGAAATTTTCACAATTTGGATGTTATTCTGCTTTGGCAGTAGTTTGGGAAAATTATTAAATATTCAATATTTTAACTTTGAGTTGTAATGTAAATACCTTCTTATATATACATATATTACATCACAAGATGTACGAAAATAGATCTTTGTATTACAACCCTATATTTTAGAATTTTGTGATCTTCTTTTTAAGATATTCCTCAAAAGTTTTTTTTTTTTTCTATTTACGATATTACTTGAGTTACGATTTCTTTATGTTGTATAATCATGTTAGGTTTGAAAGTTAACAAGTGTAAACTGTGATGCCGCGGCAGATGAAAAATGTGCAATATTATACGATAGTAGATGGAAGAAAATATCTATTTTCGAAACTATCCTCTATCTATAATGTGCAGTCTTATTATGTGTATGTGTATATATATAATACATATTTATTAAATTGCATCAAACTAAACTTTATTCCGAATACGCGACCCATCTTCGTCGAATCCATCGAAACCACAATCCCTACCGCGGCTGCCAAATTCCACAGTAAAGTGTTAAAATCGACGGGAGATCCATGGTGAATGAAGCTTGCGTGTCAAAAACTCGCGTCGCGTATGTACGACCCCGGGATTGATTAAATAATAAGGTAAAAGCCGCTATTACTATTCCCTGTATCGCGCTAAAACACCGTCCTTTGATACCCATTATTACCGTCTGGTTACCTGCCATTAATACCCGATATCGATGCCTATTAGCCAACGCACCTAATAACCTACAACCAAACTATAATGCTCTCAGCACGAGGCAGTTCAGATTCCAGTGTAGCCGTGCCACATTCTCGGACCAAATGCCAGTCTCGCTTCCCAATAAACGTGTCCCTGTAACGCCTCCTCCTCTCCCTCCCCCACCCCCTGTACCCTTGTGAACCGACCGGCAACCCCCTCTCAACGCCGATCACCCCTCTGTCGTCCTTAATTCGAGTCAAGATTACAAATTGATTCCGTAGCAGTCTGTGTATGAATCAGGCGTCACGTGTTCGGGACGCACCCCTCGCTCGTCCACCCTCTCCTCCCTTCCCGCCTGCTGATGGTCGCGCACGGGGTGCACGCGCGTACACCTACACTAAATCTAAACCCGCCAGGGTACGGCGAGGGACGGGGCTTGTACCTACTACCCCGTTTCACACCCATATGTACAGCTTCGATTCAAAGTTCACTCCATCCGGATGTTTCTTCGGGGTTGCTTCCAAGTTTCGGTGTAATAGTTTGGATACTGGTATCGGAGATGGTTGAAGCAGAGTATGACGTTCAGATAGGGTCGGGTTGGATCTTTCTTACGAGGCGGTAAGTTTATCCGTGATTTGTTGAGAGTCCCTGGTGTTAGTATTGGTTATTACCGATACTAACTGTTTGTATTTAGAGCGAAAAATTTGTAAGAATTAAAAATTGGGATTATACATGCGAAGTATCGGAATTATAGTTTGGATATTGGAAGGTGGTTAGCTCGATTCCTGTGGAATTCGATTAGAGCTTCTTTAGGGGTTTGTATGTGGTGGTAAGGTTATCAGTTATTTCAATTTAGAGTGGAAGATTGTTTTAAAATCAGGATTGTGCATATATAGCCTCGGAATAGTAATTTTGGAATTGGTATCGCGGATGATTGATCGTGATTTGTGCAAAATTGAGTCGGAGCTCTTTCAAAGGTTCACACGTGGTCATCATTTTAAAGGATCATTATTTTAAGAACGCAAGATTGATTTAAGATTAGGATTATAGTTTAGGAATAATAGTTGGAATTTTCGAAGTAGTTAGCTATGACTCTCAGCAATTTGTATGGAGGTGATAACTAAAGTCTTCGAGTGTCCTTCTTAGAATGGAAGATCGGTCCAGAATAAACTTCACAATAATTATATCCAAGAGGTCAAGCTCCAAATTTCTACTTAATTTATCTTATTCGATTGACGAGTTAACATCTTCTTTTAAAAAATTCCCCCTACTTTTGCTTTCCACGTGCAAGTAAAAATTTCGATGGGTCAGCTCTCAGGAAGCGGCGCGTGTTTTTGAGATCTCGATACGTGCGTGCATGTCCTATGATCGATGCCCCGAGCTATTATTACTTGCAGCCCCTTACGTAGCATTGTTACAAACCCCACGCAGGCCTGGTCGAGGGACACGGGGCAAAACGGGAGAACGATGCGTGTGGAAAATCGACGCTACGTGACAAATCGTAATTGAACAATTTTAGTTTGACACGCGTGATGATTGGACACCGTCGAACCTTGGATCACGACCATCGACGTTCACGAGCATTCGTTGTTTCTTAATAAAGCGACATCCGAGGCTATGCGATAGGTATCGTCTCTGTGGACGCCTGTTAATTGAAGGGGTGGTAATCCGTAATTGATGGAGGGTTGAACTTCGATTAGCTCGAGGAAGGAATTTAAAGTCAAGATATTCGAAACCTTCGATTTCTATTTGTAACCTTATGCACATACGTACACATACATACGTAATTAATTGTTATTTCTATTTCAATCTCAGTGTTTGTTAGTGGGAACATTGAGTTGCATGTAGGCTCTCATTCGTTAAGTATTGCATGAAACGAATAAAGGCGTATTAATGGTAAAACAGAAATAGGATAATAGCGATGATATCTTTCGGAACGTCTGCGAATTTTCTTAAAATTTACTTTATTAAATAATTCTTCCAATTCTTCAACGATTCAGTCGTATATTTAAAACTTACGCGGAGGTCTTTGTAACTCAAGATGTCAAACAATAAAGTTTTAATAACGATTTTATTGCAGCGTCGTCTAACGTTCAATACGTATAATTGTACCAAATTTCTTTTTCCTTAAACGAGACATTTTGGGCGTTACATTATTTAATATCATTACTATTTCTTTCCTTAACTTGTCAAAGATACACAGTGGTCATATAAACGGTAAAACTACTTAGGAAGTTCTCATTTACATATATTTACTAAAAAAAAAAAAAAGAATTCCTTCTTTTATCCTGATGTAGATATGTTATTTTTGCTTCAAGTATATGTACATCCTAAGAAAAATTATAAGCAATGTCATTAATGTCCACTCTCCAGCGTACAGCTCTCTGCGTTTCTAAATTACGAAACAGCGACATAAACCAGCGAGTAAACGTTGTTCGCACTTCTGGCGAACGTTTAGGAGCCACCCCATAACGAAATGACCGTCGAAGACAATGTAATTCGGGACGCGGCTCATCAAACTCGGATGAGACAGTCTTGGAATCTCCGACACTATTACCTCATTAATGGTCCTTCCTTCCATCGCTTCCGACGATGTAGTAACCCTTCGTCGGCCCGTCACCCCTTTAAGTTCTACTGCTAAGTCCTAAGTAAGGTCACCAAGCAATTTCCGGTAGCCATCTTGGCTAACGGCCGCTCCTGTATTTCCTGAACGTGTCTGTAGAATTCGTAGAACATTCCCCTTTGGGCCACCGGTGATTCCTGAATTCGAAAGGATCGCTGTAGAGGATGGTTTGGTAAAAATCGTACGTCGATCTTTCCTTTTCTTGATATTGCTTAACAATTGCAATATTCTAGAAAGATGTAGGTATCCCATCTATGAAATTAGATTTTTTCTTACATTACATTCTTTCTTCTTTTAATATCGCTTTGTAGATTCTTTTGTAAAAATAACATGATTACTCCATCTCTAAAATTAAGCATTATTCCTGCCTTTTTAAAGCTTTATTTTACCTATAATTAGGCTTTCTTTCAGGTAATATCGTTCGCCCCAATACGTTAGCCATTGTCATTTTTCTCATTGTAAGTATTTCGTTGAAACGACCAGAAACAAAAATACAATAGTTGCGTCAACTTATTATTAAATAATGGAAACGATGCATTGCACATGTCGGTAGAAACGAAAGCATTGAGTTTTCTTAAAAGGTGCTATACGATTACTTGTATATCATCGAGTGTATAAATAGGTACAAGTTTTCCTCAGAATTTCATTTAATTTATGAAATTATTTCATAAATTTCATTTCAGGTATATTTTGCCTAAAATTCTACAAGCTTTTTAAACTCATTATACTTTCTCAGGTATAACATTTCAACACACGATATGACTATGTCAATGCGGAAACAACTAGTATATATTGTACAAATAGTGTAAACGGTATTTCTATTTATACGTTGCCATTTCATTCCGTAATTTAGAAAAAGAGAGGGACGAAATTTCGGAAATAACTAAGTTCCCTCGAAGAGAAACTAAAAAATTACGTGATAATTTATTTCGTAACTTTCGGTAATTCCCTTTTTTTGGCGGAATTTCCAGTTTGCCTAGAGAAATATCAATGAAATCGGCATGTCGTGCTGCTAATAGACTCGAACGGTGAAAGAGAGAAGAAAAAAATGGGAACACGACCAATAGAATTAATTGAATATCGGAGCAAATATTAATTAATTACATTCATTCGGGTGAAACGGGCTTGGCCGGAGGCAATCACAGCTTGAAAGACACCGAAAAAAAAGGGGGTGATAAAAGGGTGGACAGGGGGCGGAGAAGAGGGAGGGAGGGGCGAATGAAATCGGGGGCATGGGTAAAAATTCGCGATCGAACTTGCGCGGCCTCGAGCGGCGAATGGTGTTTTTCGCAAAAAGTAATGACGGTAGAGACGATAATAATCCGTTTAATTGGCGCACCGACCAAATCCAGGCACAATGGGATTAATTTGAACCAACAGCACTGTTCGCAGCAGTGGCCGCGCCTCTCCACCACGCATGATTTATTTTATTAGAGTAGCTGCGCTTCAATCAAACAGGCTGGCCATCATTAGAATCGCAAAATGCGCCGTTCCAGAGACACTAATGAGACACGGATTAGCGGTCGCGGATTTCACTGAAAAAAAGAGAGAAAGAACAAAAAAGAGAGGAGAAGGAAAATATCCTCTCGCAGTTCGATGATGGAACGAGGAAATTGTACTTGTTTCCTCTTCCCTTTTGTCTTCTTTCTCTTTTATCTTTTTTTTTTTTTTAAGTTCCATTATTAAGGGATGAAAATAGAGGAAATTGCGTGGACTTTCGGAAAATCTGTAAAATTAACTTTATACGGAAAATCGTGATTCGAGGTTCGATTATCTTATGGATCGTTTGTTCCTTTACCGATCGATCGATGCGAGTTTAAATACAGTTGATTTCGAAGCGATGGAATTTAGCGTAGATTCTCTGGCGAGGACTTTTGAGCGTACGCGAATATTAATTCCATTTTAAAGCTCGTCTCCCTATACGGATCGAAACTACCTTCTAAGACCGATGCATATTTCATGATATTACGTAGCCTTTATAGGAACCTTGAGTCTGAAGACTCGCTTGATTTATAATTTAACGCCTGGCTCTTCTTCTGGACTAATATCGATTGTCTAGCGATGCTTTAACAAGCATCGTGATACATGAAACTATCCCTTTCTCTTTGTTTTGTTTTATCCTTTCACCCTTCGTTACTCCGACGATCTTTTAGAACAATTTTCTCATGTTGATGTTCAAGCTTTTTGTTAACATAAAATGTAAACACGCGTATTCATTAAACAGAACCCTACCAGTACATGAAAGATATACTTACACTATATACTGTTCAAAATTATGTGGACACTCGCTTACTTTTGACAAAATATAATATTGTTTCAAAAATACAAACGGAAAGATCGAGGATGTTTTATACTTATGACACGATCGGACTTATCTTCCAGAGTTAATTAAAAAATTGCTATTCGTAAGTATCAAAAATTATGGAGCAGTTTTATTATCTAACGAGTTCATTATTCGTTCAAATGTCTAACTATAGACATAATAGAGATGGAGAAAATTCTTCCAAATTAATAACAGTAACATTAGTCTACGCTTTGAAAAATTGTATATCTATTTTCAATATATCCACCGATAAAATTTCAAATAAACAATTTATATTTATACCTATACGTTGATTCCAGAAGAAGATTTCATACGAAACCATCAGTTGAGATTTTTAGTTTGCCATTATTTCATTTACATCTTTATGATTTACTGTTATCATAAAACGACCAAGGTGTCCACATACTTACCAGCAGCAATGTACGAATAAACGACGGAAGCTTACAGAATAATCATCTTACAGTTTCCACGTTTGGTAATAGGAGAATCGAGATCACCATTGCTTCAATACCTTTCTCCATTCAACAAACTCTGCTTTCCTTCTTCCATTCGAATACACCCTCGGCAAACAATCCACACAAGGCTTTACCCTCTCTAATTCCTTAAGCATCAACTTTCACCCTACAAGCCGCGGAACGCAAACACGACGATTCCGTATCATGGATTCTTACCTTGGCACAAAATTCTGACTGCTCGACAAACATGTACAACCTACTAGCCTCATTGTGCGCTACTCTTGAGAGAAGAAAAGAGGAAGAATCACGTGAAAATGATGACAAAAACAGTCGTGACGGGATTACGAGAACGGAGAAGTCTCTGAAACGATTACGAGAGAAGGAAGAAGATAGACTGTCAGAGAGTGGCAAACATTTATCGAACGTTAGTCTCGTGGCAGGAAAATCGTTCACATCTCTGTGGTGCACAGACTGCTTCATGGTGCCCCGCAGATAAACGTTTGTGTGTGCAAACATAACCAGAGGGGTAGACGCGGTAACCCCCGTGTCTCGTTGGGCAAAAAAAATTTATTCCCATGACATACCTCGACGCGGTCTTTGTGCTTTCTGACGTGTTAATCGTATAGGTCGTGCACCGGGGATGAATCGTCTATCGGGGATGAATCGTCTATCGGGGATGAATTATCCGGGCTGGAAGGAGAAAAAAAGAGAAGAGGAGCAGATGCGTGTGTCGTCTGGCAGAATCCCCGGAACACGCTCGTGGCTATTCGCTCGAAAATTCTCTTCTCGGCACACTCTTCTTCAAACTTTTTCCCTTTCTACACCGTGTCAAGTTCGTTGGGATTTTTGAAAAATTTCCTCTCGTTGGCATGTTGATCTTGAAGAAGAAATTTTGGCGAATATAGCGTATAGGAAGAAATTATAGTCATCTTTGATTACGACGAATATAATCTATCGTTTAATGTGACACGCGCTTTTTTCTTGATGTTCACATAGTCTATAGATCGCACGATAAAATATATGCTAATAGCTACTTCTATTGCGCAAACTTCGCTCATGCTATATAAATGAGGAATGTTGAAAATTTTTACTGAATTTAAATCGAGACTTACAATTAGAAAAAAGCTTATCATAATTCTTTGGAATAAGTCTCAAATCTCAGTCAAACCTCCAATCACTTTTTTATTAAGTTATTGTTCAAACATTACAATTGTAGACCTTTCGCATTTTACCAACCCTCAAATAAAGTTGCTACCCACGAACTTAATAACCCTTCAAAGTAACGTGTACACGTGAAATATCTTCGTGAATGAAATATCCGTTTAAACGATTAAAATATTTTAATTCTTCTCGAAGAATCTAAAATTGCTATTACACGATCTATAAAAATTGTTCGCCTGTAGCATATGAGAAATGTGCCTTATTATGTTTCCCTCTCGTCCATAGAGAACTTAACGTGTTTGTACGAAAAGGGTTCGATATAACAGTGTTGAGTAACTCGAAAAACGATAATCCTCGAGGAAACTTCAGGAGATCAGGTGCAGTTGGCAAACGCGCACGATAATCTGTTTGTCCAAACGTTCATGATCCTCTTCTTCGGTAGACACATCGGTGTAGGCGCGTTTACACGGCCCTCTGAAAACTAATTCCGCCTCTTTGAGGCTTCGGAGATAGTTTGGCGAAAGTTTAAGACGAGGTTGGCGTACGACCCTAAGGCAACGAAGTAGGTCTTCGAGTAACAAAGGGAGAGAAACCCTCGAAGGTTGACCAACGTGAGCCATCTGTCGTTACGAGGGTGAACCAGAGCCACGTGTATGTGTAGGGGTGGAACGAGGAGACACGTTTCCTGGAAGATGTATCACCGTGAGGGTGGAAACGTTGTAGAGGCGTTAAACGCTGTCGAGGGCTTTTATTTATTCGTCTAATTATTCCCGGATTCTACGAGTATTTTATAGAAGTTAAGAACGATGAGTTTTTGTTTAATTGGTTGAGAGTTTCAACTGACAGAATGACGCGGTTAAAAACGAGGAATCTCCTCTGTTTGCTGATTTGGGAATTTTTAGCGATCGGAAGTTTACGAGCATCATGACCTATATTTTTTTGCAGTGCTGCGTACTCGACAAATTGTTGTACTGCTGTACTCGTTGACTATTATCTTAATTGTCTATCTAAAGGCACAAAACTTGAGATAGGTTAGTGAAAAACGAGTTTTATTGGAACATTTTAAGTTATTTCTTTTAGGAGTGACAGATATCATATTTTGATACTATATTTTCTTCAAAACACGTATTTTTCTATGGTGAAACATTAAATACAAGATTCAACAAACGAAAACTGCACCGCGTAAAGAAAGATTGTAGTTTTAGATTAGAAAATAGTCTCTAATTTCAATGCCACTCGGCTGAACTTTCACCCATGGTATCAATTAAAGATTTATCGAGAAGATTTGATAATGTTTTACGATATGAATACGTGTATTATAGGATAATGTGTAATGCTAATAATAATTATTGCACTACGTAGTTTTAAAGATATGTAGTCAGTTATCTATGGAATATTTATTTTATTCTTTTTATATCGAGTATTCTTATTTTGCGACCTATACACTGTACGAGCGTCTCAACTACATTATTTATATTTATTTATTTAATTATTTTAAATATATTTGATGGGTTGCAACAGCAAGTTATTCTAACTACCAATCCTCTACAAACCTCTACAGATACAATTCATTACAGACCGATAAAATAGAAAAGGACATAAACCTCTATCCTGACCTAGTAATACCCTCATTTTTCGTTCTACCCTCATTTTTCGTTCTACCCTCATTTAACTGCTACGAACTCATAAATGCAGTAAGATGCAATATTAACCATATAGTTGGCGTTCCTAAATCAACCTCAGTCTCACTCGAACGAAACCGAAAGCAGAATAGCTGATTACAAGACCGCAATATTCACCATAGACTGTAGGCAGAATAGCTGACTGCGAGACCGCAGATCCAGTACTCGTACGTTGCAAAAATACCTTATACTTATCAACTTCTTTTCAATAAAAAAAAAAAAAAAAAAAAAAAAAAAATAACGGAAAAGCAACCTAATAGGGAAACTTGGGAAAATTTTTAGGGGATAGAGAGCCACATGGTACGATGTTTTATTGATCAATGGTTACTGACAGACACTTAAAAACTAAAAATAACGGAACTGGAGAGATGAGCAAACAAGCAAACAGGAAGAATCGAGAAAATTTTTTGGAGATCGTAAAACCGCATGGTACAGTGTTTTCTTGATTTACGAGCTAAGTACTGACAGACGTCTGGAATTTGAGAATAACGGCACTAAAAAAAATGGGAAAAAGAGGAAAAGTAGGCAAATAGGAAAAATTGCGAAAATTTGTTGAGGACCGAAAACCACGTGGTACAGTGTTTTCTTGATTCACGATGAAGCATCTGACAGGCATCCAGAAATTCGGAATGACGATACGACGGCTACTTCAAAGTCGCGCTCGTTCTCGCGGAAGTGAGAGCACTCGAAATCCCTAAACATCTGTCAGGTATCACTCCCCCTAGTGAGCCAGTGTTCGCGTTAAATCAGGTGAACGAATCACACAAAGAACGATCCGTACCTCCTCTCGAGGACATCATCGTCCAAGTGCAACACCGCGGAAGTCTTTTTCCACGATTTTCTCTTTTTCTTTTTTTTTTCTTTTCGACCCCTGACGTCCTGGCTTTTCTTCCGTTCTATACTCACGTGTCGTTTTTCCACGAGTCTCGTAGCTACGATGAGGATAAAAAATTGCTTTCTGGGATATGATAGGTAATATGAGAATGTGCGTTTGCGATAGAGAAAGTTGCATCGTGCGAGGTTTTATTGATTATTATTTCTAGAATGCACGGAATGGAAAGTTTTTCAAATATGTTTGGGTCGTGCATGGCACTGGATTTTAGAGAAAAATAGAGATCCGAAAATATAGGTTTCTTAAGATTTAATACTGTTAGCCGCTGCAACATGGAATTCTTGCATTTTTGTATGCTTTTTATATACTTTTAGTATTTAAGTAGTAGACTACTGATAAACGATTCACCATCTTTAGGTATTAAAATAAATTCATGATTCTAGATTCTTTGACGCTATTATTAATCATCTTCGATGACAATTTTGGATATTTAGAAATTCTTCCAATCTTATAATTTGCAATAACTGTTACAGTTTTAACTTTCTCATGAAAATATCCCTTATTATATCGAAGAAGTGACAAAGTTCTAGATATCTACGTATCAAAATTTCCAGACAGGAAATCACATTTACAAGCTTCTATTGGTTCAGTACAAAGACAGAGAGCCGTAGGCGAGGTTATAGCGATAACAGAATGGTAGCATTCGAACGTTCCAAGCATGCGCTTCCAATTTTGCCATTTTTAACACAACTTTATCGTCACAATTTTAATTTGCCTGTAAAGTTATTTTCTATATACGCAATCTGCCATATGTCCAGAAAATGACAAAGTCGTTGATTTCTATACAAAATTCCCAGATACGAAATCTCATTTATCAGCATCCATTGGCTCCATGCAAAGACACAAGAGAGTCGCAGGCAAGGGGTCGCGAGTCCTAATTGGTAGTCACGGCTCGTCCCTAGCTATCGGCATTCTCGTACAACAGCACCGCCGCGTAAACCGGTAATTCTATTGCGTATGAATCGCGAATGCCTGGACCTGGCCTCCACGGTGCGCGTGTTGCAGCTGCATCGTCCTTTCTCTCGCAAAGCCCGTGGTGGGCCCCCTTCTCGTCGGAAGTTATATCGAGTAATCAGCGGCGCATTGTTTTACGAACCGGTGAATCGGAACGACGATTGAAACGGCGATCACGACGCGCAATGGTCAACCGGACTAATCTGTCGGCCATAGAGAAATCGGTCTGGTTTGGAGAGGTTTTTTTTCCCGAGCTACGACCACCGGCCTCCAAGTGGCTGGCCACCGGCCAAATCGGCGAAACTTTTTTCCGCCTCTCGAAAATTCTGCCCTGTTTGAAAAATGTTTCATCGCGGGAAATGGGTTGGAGAGAGAGAGAAAGAGAGAGTTCACCCCCCTCTCTTGCCGGGTGACTTTTTCGGACTGACGACGAGCCAGCCTGAACACCCTTCAACAGGTGGTGTTTAAGTTTCTGGAATTTAATAAGCCGACCCCCAGCCGGAACGGTTCACGTTCCTCGCCTGCGTTTGTCTCTCCTCTTTTTGCTTCCTGAATTTTAGTTGGTCCTTGGATCCACGAGGGGGAGGGCTTTAAGGTTATATTGACTGGAAAGTTGGTGATCTCCGAGCTTAGTTGAAGGCGAGGTGGAATACATTATCACGATTCAAGCCTTTGAGTGACAGTTAGATTGTTCGTGTGATTGTGGGAAGTTGAAATGTTTAGAGATATATATTGTAGAATGCATATAACGCGTAGACGTGTACGAAATATTCAAACTAAGTACTTGTTACGATATTTAAAGAGGGAAAGAAATAATCCATTTCCAACTATGTTTATTTGTGTTCGGAGAGGTATGAATTTGCATACAATTTACATGTTGAGAGTAACATGGAAAGAGTTACTTAGCCAATAGATGCAACTTAAAACTTAACAAAAACACTCATAACCATTAGAGGTCATTTTGATTTTTATTTCTATTATTTGTGTTTGTATATCTTTCTTAATAGTTGTCTCGAAATAAATTTTTATTATGGCATCGTATGAACAACATATCGGTCCATTAAACCTATCGGAATCTTTTGCTTTTGGTTCCTTGCTTAATGTAATAGAACCGTTTGTAATAAGCATCCTCTCATCGTCTTAAATGATATAATAGAAGAAAGGTGTTGATAAAAAAAGTGGGAGTAAAATATTAGAACGTAAAATATTAAAATAACCCCTTTCTCTTACCCCTTTAAAATTCGAACAATTCTTCTTCGCTAATCGACCGATGCACAACTAAATAATTGAAAAATCGAAAGTAAAAAGCAAAAAAAGAAGTTGGTTCTCGGTAATTAGTGTTTTCATTGATCAGCAGGTTCCAGCGTGGTAAATCGCGGCGGCTCGTACGTCGTAATAATAGTCACCAGGCAGCAGATTATTTTATTTCATTTTACTCTGCGGCCATCGTTTGTTTATTGGCCGCGACTCGCATCGATATTTACGCGAGAAATCGTAGCCAGTAGCGTGTACAGTGTACGCGCGCGTTGCTTGGTAAAACGCGCGTCGTGTTGAGTCGTCGGATCACTTTGAGGATATTTGTCGGATCGTTGGCCAGACAGCGGTCCGTCTCGCCGTTGATTAGCGGTCGAATCAGTCGTAATTGTCTGTAACCGAAACAGAATTATCGATCGGTCTCCCTTTCGACCCCGAACCGCCCCCGCAAACGCTTCCTGCAAGTCGCGCGTCCCTGCGGTGTTGGCTGATAAAAAAGTCATTAAATCCTTGCCGCAATTATACCAGAAAATATACGCGTTCTCTGGCCATCCAGTTTTTCCTCGCCTCTCTCAAACACTAGTTAACACATTTCGTACTGGTTACAGCAAAACACGTCTTTTATATCTTTGCGTCTATAGGATACAAGTATATTGATATTTTAATTATTTTTGTAAATTGTTGTTTCTAGATTGTAGATTTTTATGCATTTATAGATCACCTTTTTATACTCTTATTGATGTGTTAATATTATAGTCATATATATATTGATTACAGATATTTATATAAGTACAGTGGTTAGAAAAAGTACAGGTAAGCCATCGTGTTTATTGTAGCATTTACGCGCTAATTAATTAGGTCTGAGTGTATTACACTTTATATCATTTAGTGGTACGTTTGTAACAATTCGACACAATAAAAATCAAACGTTGAATCTTGTGAAAAAATGCTGAACGCTTAATTGGAAAATAAGCCAATAAGCCAATAAGCCAATATGTTTTGCAGTCACTTTATAGGGTATTTAAAGACAGAAATGCATAGAATGCATTGCACATAATATGCAAAAATACATAGACAAAGTTACACATTTCTACCTGGTTATGTAAAAATACATCGTTTTCATGTTATCAGTTTTCTGCGTTTATGTGATATTGATGCATTGGTGTCATTTCTCTACGGTGTAATTGTTGAATTGTGGGTTTCATGCGCTTATGGGAAATTTGAAGGCGTAGAAATGCATAAACTACACGTAGTCTAATGTACAGTAAGTGGTCGTTATAATATTTACTAGTGAAACAAATCTCTGTACAAGTTACATTTTTTAGTCTTGTTTGTAAAAATATAAATTTGCATGAATATCCGCAGTTTAAAATATACGAATTTTATATATAAAAAAAGATGTATTTTTACGTGAAATGAGTTAAAATCTGGGGTATAAGGTAATTTAGTGGAGTGGATATCAATCTTTTGTTCTTTAAAATAGTGTAAAAAAGTGATAGAGGATTACTATGAAATGTTATTTTTATTCTTTAGTGATTCCGTAGAGAAGTTTCAGTAGACAAGCTTCAAAAATAAACGAAAGAAAAAGTCTTGGAAAACTCTTGACGTTATGGAATATTTAAGACAATTATTAATGTCTATTTCCTATGAGAAATAATTTCAATTATCGATAATAGCACCTATTACTGGAAGTATCTTCCTTATATTAGGTACTGAAAATTGGAAATTTAAATCGGTTATTGGAAATTCTTCATCATTATATTACACACAAAGTTAATTACACATCAAAGTTAATCATATGCGTTATTTCCTCAGCCCGCTGCCTTCTTTGGGTCCTTTCAGATCTCGTAGTAACTACTAACGGATTTCTTAAAACATTCCACATTTGTCCGTTTGAAATAAGACTGTTAATTAGACGTAGGAGTTCGCAACAAGGTTGAAAGTGTAACAAATCAGATCAGAAATTCAACTATGGTATCATCCTTTAAATCACCTTAGAAACTTAGAAACTTAGAGACTTAGAAATTACCTGAACCAGGTCCCTTCTTCATCATCACTCAGCCTCTCCTCAGCATCCCCGTGCAACCCGAAAGAAAGCCACCCTAGTTGGCAGGTGGGAAACACAGCGCGGAAACACGCGAGCGCCTCGACAATTCATTTAGTATCGGTCCGTGGAAACTTTATAATCACCCTGTACAGAGTCGCGGAGAGGCATCGCGAGAGGGTAGTTGGTGCCCGGAGGGTTGGTCGACGGTTTCAGCGCGAGGGAGCGGACCGGCGATAGCAGGGGGAGGGGGGGTGTACTGGTCTGACCAGGGGCGGTGGGGACGGACACATATACCTACCCGTGTTAGCAACCCCATTGATCTGGCGGTGGACGCGGCAAAAACGAGCTCGAATAGAGGAAGGGTTGGGGGTTGGCGAACCGTATGGGTGTGCTGGTGGGAGGTGGTCAGTACCAAGGGATGAGGACCGGGTGGTCGAGAGTGGGTGGCGGTTGAAAATTTGCGGAGTGCCGAGCTGCACTGCCAGAGTAACCTCTTCTCTTTCTAGCCCTCTTCATCCCTCGTTTCTCTATCTCTCTCTCCCTCTCTCTTGGTCGGACCAGCAGACCGGGTACCCTCTCGTTCCTCTTTATCTCTTTATATCTGGCCACGTCTCACCGTCTCTCTCTTCTTCCCTGGCTGCCACGCTCGCTGCCCGTTTCACTCTTTGGACGCGAAGCTTTCGTTGGTCGTAGCCAGTGTGGCGGATCAGTGTGCCGCGTTACGGGTAACTATACCCATCTACTACTCTCTCTCTCTCTCTCTCTCTCTCCCCTCTCTCTTCCGCTTACTCTCTCTCTCTCTCTCTCTCTTTCTCTCTTTACGTATACACAGGCCCCGTGTACACGCTCACACACTTTTGGGGGGGAAGCGTACGTAGCACAGGCCGACTGCAGCCTGGTGGAAACTGGTGCGGAGTGGCAACGGTGAAAACGCGGCCTACCCATTCGTCCTGTCGAGATTCGGTCGGTTTGTTGGCCCCGCGATATATGGATGGATTCTGCCAGCCTGTACTTGTACTCTCTTGCTCTCTTCCCACACACGCGGCAGCACACCCTCGTCCGCTCTGTCTCTTCTCTCTTCGCTCGTGTCCGCCACGATATCAGCCTGGAGAGACTATCTATTTCACTGGGTTAGCGTTACGCTCTACGGGAGTGTATGCACCTTCTCACTCTCTCTTTGGTCATCTCCGAGAGGATGAACAGACGCGATCTCGTGCGTTGCTGCTTCACCTGCTAAATGTCGGGAGGTGTGCGGATCCATGGTCGCTTCGACCACCCGTTAAATGGATTCTCGATCGTTCGGCGAACTTTGATCACGCCGAATTTCAGCCAGTCCCGGCACTATTGAAAGGCAGGAAGAATTTGGATCGGTGTACATTGTGGATGCTCCTGGAATCTAGGGGAAAGTTGAGGTGGACGAGATAGGACAAAGTTTAATTGCTTTACCTTACCTTGCATACGAGCTTACATTCATTATACAGGATCGGAACTTTACGTTGTCATAGCGTTAAAATGGTAGCGTTAGATTAGAATTTGGAATAAATTCAAGAATGATTTTGTTTGTCGTTCTTGGTCTCTTCTTTATATCATTTTGATTTTCTTTTATGCTCTTTTATATTCACGTATACGAGCTTCCCATAGTGGAAGACTTCAGACACTTGTTGCTAAGGAAGTAATAATAATTCAAACGAGAAAGAGAAATAGCGTTTATTGCTGATGCTTCCGAAAGGATGCGCGAAATGAGCGGAATATTTCAGCCACTGATAAACAGGAAAACTCGCGACGTGAGTGACACAGGGGAATTCTAAAATGGAGCGAATTTCTAAATTTTTGTTCTCTCTCGCGTTCCAGGCTGCACCAATGGTCATCACCTCCTTTCGATTAAGTCTCGTAATTCTCGTATGTCGCTCGCTGTAAAATGAAATATTAATTTTCACTCGTTATGGGAGTATTTCGCGCAACGAGCAGCTCACAAAAGGAGCGCGTGTAAATTTTTAATGGCTCGTCAAAAAATTCCTCTAGCCCCCTGAGTCGTACATGAAAAATTTCCAGCAAATAACCAGTACCTCTTCCTCGTATATCAAAAGTTATTCGCGTTTAATTTCCCGTATCGGTGTTTAACAATGAACGCGTTATTCGTCGTTAAAGAGCGTTCCACGATCGGGGGGTGCGGGTCTCGACTCGCGAAGAAAATCGAATCGCCCCTTCATTATCCCTCAATTTCATCCACGCAAATGCGGCGGTGGAACGAGACGCGCGCGGTTGGACGAACGAGAAGGACGAGGAAGAGGGCGGCGAAGGAAAATCAGCCGGATTGAAAAACTGATGGAATCGACTGGTGTCCATCGGCTGGTGGTGCGTTGGTCTGGGACACAGAGGCGAAAGGGAGCGAGAGAGCAGGAATTAGCCGAACGAAGACGGATAGAAAGGACACGGGCTTGGTCGGTCGTATTATAAAAATCCACAAAATAACCGACGCGGTGGCCATTAGCGATGCTCTTTTAACCCTCGCCATTCAGTCTCGCCCTCGTGATGCGTGTAAATTTTCCAGCGGTGGTCGCTCTCTGGCTACATTTTTCGTCGAGTGCCACTGTGTGTATTGCGGACCCATAGCAACCTCCTACCCCTCGGCGAGCCGCGCGCACACCCCTCACCCATCCAAAGGGCCCCCCTCGAATCACCCTCCCGGTGGTAATCCGACTGGCTAGCCACTCGCGCCAACAAATACCCTCACCTTCGGCCACCCACTGCCACCACTACTGCCTCACCCCCTTTCGTGCGCTGGCTGCCCCCTTCCCGCTCTTGCTAGCTAGCTGACCAACCCTCTCGCTTCAACCCCCGCGAACTCCCATGCCTCGACCACCCATACCCGTCTCTCTCTCTCTCTCTCTCTCTCTCTCTCTCTCTCTCTCTCTCTGGCGCTGCTGCTGGCTCTACACACTCCACTCTCGGCTTGCACACATCGTGGACGCGACTCATCCCATCCGTGACCCAACCCGCGGTACACTCTCTGGTGAACCACCCCCGACACCCCGAACACCGCGAAATGCGCGCCGTTGGCCTCGTACACGGGCCACCACACGTCGACGGGAAAATTTTTCACGGCTACTTCCGCCTCTCCAGAGAAGGCCAGCGCCGCTAGATCGACCGGGATCCCGCGATCCGACGATCAACCTAACCCACTCTCTCTCTCCCTCTCCCTCCCTCTTTCTCTCTCTCTCTCTCTCTCTCTCTCTCTCTCTACATCTCTCTTTTTCTCTCTCTGTCTTCCTTTCCCCCTGTCCCCCTGGTATTCGATGGCCTCTGCATCCAGCCAGGAACCAACCCCTCTCGCACACGATAGCCAGCCAGCGGGACACGATTTTCGTCGTAGCCTGTCTGACGTTGTTTGTTCGACGTCGTGCACGCTGTTTGCTGTTTTTTCCTGTTCTTTTGCTCTACCCGCCCCCGAACTGTCTCTCCTCCCGTTTCGAGATTGCTTCTCTTCCATTTTTCGACCTAGCCGGTTATGAATCGGGGATGAGAAGGGGAGTGGTTTATCGGTAATGACTGACGATCAGTTCGTTGTGGAGATGTCGGTGTTCCACTTCTTTGGTATTTTGGGGGTTGAGCAATTTTGGGACCTGGTGGGAATTTACGTTTTGTAACGGTGGCCTGGAATTAATTTAAAAACTTCATTTTTCCCTTATTTCTTTGTGCTCGAGTATTTGTACAGATTGGCCAAGGAAATTTCAAAACTATCAGTTAGTTTACCTTAGTCATAAATTTTATTGCCTTCAGTTGCACGGCCGTTGATTGCATCTTCTTGGTTTGAAAGATCCCTTCGTAGGTACGTGAGGGATACAGTCTACTCGAGGAAAGTGTAAGAGTAAGTAAACCTTTGTTAACTCCATAAATTATCCAATCTTCAAACCAATTGGAATATTTCATCCATTTGGAGACTTCGTGTCTCCTTTGTTTCTTTATACGGAAAAATTACTATCTACTCGTAAGTAGTCGAAATTCCAGAGAATCGCATGATCCAATTTCGAAAACAATTGCAACCCTTCATCGAATTCTCGTTGAACAATTCACAAAATACGTTTTATGAAATCGAAATTCATGCTGGAAAAGACAAACAAATTTTTCAGGCGCGAAAACACGTCTGGTCGTCCCTTAAATATTCGAATAGTATATCTCGCGATGTAGACGCGACCATAATGGGTTAAAGTCCATCGACGTGGTTGGCTACGTGACGAGCGCGAGCATTAACTAAAAACCGAACCGAGTGGTTCGCTCGGCGAACCCACGATGGAAACGATGGACGAGGTATGGCGGCCAGCGGTGAGACAAGGATACTAGAGGACCGTGACAGGTACTGCGTTGGACCTCGCTTTAATGTACAAACCGAGCACGGTGTGTACGTGTACACGAGACCGAGCGCACGCTGTTCGACGCTGGAAAATGCCGATCCACGTTCATCATCCCCTCGCAGCAGCCATCAATGATAGTCTGCCATAATTTCGCAGCCGGAGAAAGAGCCCTTAATTACATTTGTCACTTCAGCGTTTCTTGCGCCTCGATGGTAATTAATTTCGCGAATGGAAAATTACAATTTCGCTCGGATTAAAGCTTTGGAGCTTCTATAGAAGCGCAGAGCAAAAGAGCACAACGTGAAGAATTTTTACTTTTAATCCTTCGATCCATAATGTTGTCGCTTGGTAATATGCCTGTATTTTGTAGTACTAATAGTACTTAAGTGTACTTAATGTATATAATACTTAGTAATACTCGTGTGATATTTATTGCGTTTTTTATTTAAGTATATTCACACTACAGAGAGTATAATGAAAAACAATTTCCTGTTCTCTAATGGTGCATACTTGATGTTCAATTATTTAATTCAATATCGACGAGAAATTTAGAAAAATGATTCATAGATTTATAAATAAATGTTCAAGTACCAAATGTATACTCCAGTCAGATGATTAAATTATTATTAAGTTTCTGTTTATTTCGTGATTATAAAAGAAATCCTTTAAACAGAGTTATAATTATCAATTCAAACTAACACCAGAAGACTATAAGCAAAATTTCTAATTTATTCAATTTACTCGATTCACCATTTCGCTGTATAAATTTCATTTTCAATACAATTTGAACTTTTTTTTAAACTTTTATAACTATCCGTGTTGTACGTGTATAAAAATTCGATAAAATTATACAGGTGACAAGATATGTGGTTAAATTAGGGTGTCGAAGGATGAATTTTATCGATCATCCGCACTGCACTGTCTATCGAGGCCATTAATACTAAATTCCGGCCTCCGCAATCAACGCGTCGCATGAAACATGAATAAAAATGATGCGGTTCGACCGATTAATCGCCAGCAAGCCGCGGCAGCGGCCATAAATATAGGATACCCGAGCGGCGGATCATTCGTAGGCGGATAATTGGTTTTTTGTTTTCGTTCTAGTTCGGCCGAAATTAAAGTTTCATTTTGCTAAAGCGGCAAACCGTACAACCGGGCAGAGAGGGAAGGCCGCGACGGAATTAGAGATGAATAGCTGTGACAGGGCGACTCGTTCACCAACGATAACACATTGCGGCGACGAGTTGGTTCGTTGGCGCCTGTATCACGGTTTACGTTTTGGTGGTCTTTACGGGTTCCATATCACACGGTTGTTTGTCTTCTCGTATCTAACAGTATCGCACAGCCACACCGTGCCGCGCCGCCGGAAAATTCTTGTTCAGAAAAGAACTATTCTCACAGTTCGATCTCCTCCGCCTTTATCTTTTGTCGTAATGCGTGTTTATGGAGATATACCGACGCTAGAATGTTTGGCATTGCTTCTGATATTCACGTCGTTCGAGAATGGTAGAGAAAAAGGAAAAAGTTAAAATTTCTTTGTATTTTTAGAATTTTCAAATCCTCAAATCACTTGATAAAGTATTTTCTTCGTCAATTAAAGTTACTTACGATTTAAAAAATTCGACGAAAATATCTAGGAACATTTCAGCTAACTTTGAGAATCTTTCGTTTTATTTTCTCCAATATTTTATTACATTTTCTATTTTAATTTCTTTATTTTATTTTCCCCTGTGCAGGAAATTATACTTTATCATAACTATATAATTAGAATTTCTTTCCAGTTTTCAATCCTCAAACTTTTCAACTATGTCCTAAACTAACTCACGGTACATTTTTTATTTCACAAAATATACTCTTCATTCTCGATTCACAATATTCAGCACACTAACAGTTAAGCGATCTTCTCGCCAATTTTTCTAATTCTGTTTTTCATTTTTTCAGATATCCAGAAAGAGAGACGGAACGCGAACGATAGAGAACCATTCACAACTTCAACAGTTAGTTTTCCTCTAATTTTTCTAATTTTACTTTTTTCTTTTTTTCAGATATTCAAAAAGAGGGCAGGAACGTGAACGATACGGAACGATTGAGCGACGTTTAAAGAAAATGGCTGTAATTGACGGCGATGGGCTGCGTACGGGCGCAACGAAACCTCCTGCCAGTTCTCACGGGCAGCGACAGTTGTATCGGAAGGCAGCAACAAACTGCAGGCGAGGTATGTCGTATCGCGCTCCACCGACCGGTTAACCGGCAATTAGCCGATCTCGCTCGTAAATGTAAATTAGCGCCGGTGGGCCGAATCGGTGGCCGAAAAAAGAGTAAATTATCGCGGCAGCTGAGCGGATGCCCCTAACACGTAGCGAGGAACCGGCCTTTTACCCCGGCGGACGGCCACATGAACGATTATCCTGACGCTTCTAAAATACCGTTTCGTCGACGAGCAATTTAGATCATTCTACCGTGTCCAGGAAATTATTCGTAAACGTTTTGGTTTTTGGTACTGGTTTCGTTGTTACGTATGTTGAAGTTTGAAGAGCTTTGGAGAAATAATTTATCGTCTTCGAAGTGGTTAGATCCTATCTGTTATTCTGAAAAATATCGTTTTCTACACTTTTGCAGCAGATTATTCGTAAACGCGTTGGTTTTTGTTAGATATTAATTTCATTGTTGTATGTCGTTAGATTTGGAGATGTTTGTAGACTTTGTTTATCTTATCAATAATTACCCTGGCGCTTCTAAAATACAGTTTGCCGTGTCGTGTCCAGGAAATTATTTTGCAAACGGTTTTTGGTACTAATTTCATTGTTAGGTTTTATGTATATTGTTGGGCTTGAAGATGTTCGTAGATATAATTTATTATCGTTAACGTGATCAGATCCTATCGATTCTCAGGAGTTTTGTTAGAATTTAATCTTAAAGTTAATAATCTTTGGAAGACACAATGTTTGGGTTTAAATAATATTCAGTAATGTTTATTGAACAGGAACTACAGAACCTTACGTATACAAGAATTGTTGATTGTTGGCCAGTTACTCTCAAACTAGACTAGGTAGTGACCCATAATTCCTTAAACAGTTTGAGCCCCACTCTCTATACGGTAATGAGTATGACCTGTGTAAGTGTCCTGTTCAAATGCCTGTGTGGGTGTCTGTGTATGCGTGAAATACCATTGTATTCCAACAAGTTTTCTAAGATTTCGACTCAGGCGGAGCTGACGGTACAGATTCCGAGGCGCTGATAGGCTTCCGGTTTCTCAGACGTGTCCTCCGTGTCTGGACCTCTGCGGATATTCGGATAAGACCTTTATTCTGATGTCTTTATTGTTGACCATTGTAAATGTAACCAGACAAATGTCGTTTACGAAGAGATAAATACGAGGTATCTGCATATATTAGAATTGACGCAGCAGCTGTTGCCCAAGGGCGCCACAATTGTAAAAATAGAGAAATAAAGACTGTTTCTATTGGATTTAATAATATTATAACTAAAAACAGTGACAAACTTTGATACAGAAAAATCTATGTATTTAGGCGTAATAGAGAAGACGATTCACTGATGAATTCAGCACCAGATCGTGTGGTTATTTATACAAACCCATATTCTTATGGGGATAATTAAAAAAGTGGAATTTTAGGTACAAGAATTATTTTATATATCAAATGTTATAGCGAATATCGTATTTTGCACTTTTCGCATTCTGTACATTTTTGCATCTTCAGACTTCCCATAAATGCGTAAAAATCTATAGTCCGTTTATTACAAATTAGTATCGTTTTCACATAGATTTATATTTCTCTCGATACTGATAACTTTTCAGGAATAGTGTTCGGGTTATTTTTGGTTACCCATCGACCTTATGTCGTTTCTTCGCTGCCGTTTAATAATTCCCTGCAATGGCAGCGTTGGTTGGCAGCTGCGTAGTGAGATGCCGTTCTTAATTAGCGCACGTCTTAAACGTCTGTCTCGTACAAAGGGCGCTGAAGTTTCCCAGAAGTGCCGAGAGTCGGGGTCGCGGTAATTCGAACAGGTGCGTTGCCAAACTTCGGGATTAATTCACGGTTTGATTCTCCCTTTGTGGATCAATGTCCCTAAACGCTCTTCGAGATCCAGACTCTTGATCGATCTCGGGACTCCATCGAATAAACACGTTTTTGTCGAGATTAACTGAAAAACAAAACTTTGTTGTGGTTAGCGGTAGAAACATCAAATCTATCAAAGGGACAGATTTCTTTCCTGCCTTTATTTTCAGTAATTAAAAGCATCACGCAGCTTTTGACGAAATTAATATAGATTTTTATTGATATCGAAACATAATTATTTGTATTTATTTTATTTTTATTGCATCGCTTTAATTACACTTATTCTTATAGAGCATATATTCATATTTATATTAGAGTTATATTTTTCTAGTGTTAAAAGAAATTTATGGAGTTTTCTAATTTAAACGCAAATATGTAGTCTGATCCGGAAGTAATGAGGCTATTTCATGGGTAACTCAAATTAGTAACTTTGACGGGGAACAAATAAATTACTACGTTCTATGATTCTCATTAAAATAATCAAATTACATTCAACTTAATTGCTTTTGTTGATATAAAGTGATCACCAGATAAGTAATTGCGTGTTTGGCGCATTATCACTGCATTATCAATCAATGAATTTTTAGCAGAAAAGAACGTTATAATAGTATTGCAAAATCCCTGTTATTCTTCAGTCTTCTTCTTATCCATTCAAATTAAAAATTATCTTAAACTCATCGTAATTTTCGCATAATTATAGATCTTTAAAATTCTATGACCAAGCGAATGATTTGCATTTCAAACCATCAATATCTCCACTGTTGCTTCAAACAATTGGAAAAACTTCTACGTCTAAACGATTCTCAAGGAAGCTAGTTCTATAATAATAACTTTTGATCGTTAAACATCCGATAAAATCTCTTGTAAATACTTTCACATGTCTATATACGCTTTCATATGTCTAATAACAGGCTCGTATGTCCAATAACATATGCCCAGTGATCTCGTTACTTTTGAACCAAACTACGTACCTTGTAATCATTTGATTCGCGCTCTTGAACCCTTTTATTCGATAAACTACACGATCTGTCAAGTCCTTGCATAAATTCGCAGAATCCGGTGCGTTAAAAAAAAAAAAAAAAAAATCGTATACCGGTTCATAAAAAGAGGAAAAAGCTATACAAGAACGATGTCGAACGAAACCGCGAAAAGTTAATCGAACAGGAAGCAGTAAATTCCAATCGACCTCGTTGCTACTTCGATCTTCGGTCAAATTCACAATTCACGAAAAAAGAGAGAGAGGCAGAGACGGAGAGAGACAGAGAGAGAGAGAGAGTGAGAGGGGGGAAGGAGGAAGAGAGGAACAGGGGAGGGATGGAAAACTGGTGTAGGAAACGAGGGGTGGGTGGCGTGCGCGGAGTCGACGGACGGTGGAGATCAGAAAGCAATTAGAGCGTCCAACGCGATCATGGTAGCGAAGAGTGCTCGAGCCGCGTCAACACTACCGGCGGCGCAAATTGTAGCCCCGTCCCGAAAAAAATATGATACCCATCAAGCCACCGCGACGTTTTTATCGCCGGGGAAAAAATGTTCTGGCCGCGAGCGTGCTGCTCTGGCTCGTACTAGTCCATGCCAACGAAATTTCCGAGGCTTCGTTTTTTGTCACACACCGCGACTTCGCCGCTGCTAACGGCGTCCGAAAAAAGGCAACGGACAAGTCACAAAAAAAAGATAGAAAGAGAGAGAGAGAGAGAGAAAGAAAGATAGAGAGTCAGGGAGAGAGAAAGAGAGAGTCGGAGAAGCAGAAACGCGGGAAACGGAGAAAGAGCGAAAAGAAAAATAGAAAAAGGGGAAAAATATGACGAGAGAAAGAGGGAGATAGGACGAGGTGAAAATCAAAAAAATACCTGTATGTACGAGTGAAACGGAAGTATATAAAAAAGAAACGGGAGAGATACGGAGTAAGAAAGAGAGAGGAAAAGAGAGAATTCGCTTGACGTCACGCACTGGTAACGGCGCTTTATCGAACTCTCATTACCGCCGGCAGGGAGGAGGCGGTGGTGTACGGGGGTGTTATAGGGGGTAGGTTTGGCGGAGAGTGTGTTTTTCGGCCTCGTGTGGTCGGCCGCCACTCCCTCGTTGCACACCAACGTTGCCATCCCCCCTTTCCTCTCGCATCTTTCCGCCCTTCTGGCCTCACCCATCCCTCTCGTCACCCCTTATCCATCCCTCCCCATCCGCTCCCCCTCCCCTCGTCGCCCGCCGCTAACCCTTTTTACCCCTCAGCCTGCCCCCCCGCGACCCTTCGTCGCGTAAACTACCCCGCGCTCTCCTCCATACCACCCCACACGACCGCTGGACGCAATAATAAACAACCGCCGGTCGCTATGGCGACGCGTCCATCGCGCGCGAACAAAACACTGCACCCTCTCTCTGTCACTCTCACCCCCTCCCCCCGTCAGCCTGGTCGCCCGGTTTTCTCTCTTTTCACCCTCCAACACCCTCTCTTTCCACCTGAAATGTGCTTCTTTCTCTGATCCATTCGGCTACTGGCCACCTTCTTCCAACACCCTCCCCCTTCGCTCTTCTCGTGTATATACACGCTATTCTTCTCTTTCTGTCTTTACCTCTCTGTACACCTCCAATCCCTTCGCAACTATTCACCCCCTTCTCTCTTTCCCTTGTACATCGGTTAGATCGACTCTCTTTCTCCCTCCCTCCCTCCCTCCCACCCTTCCTCTGCGTTTCGTTGAACTGATACGCGCTAGCTGGTCGACGGGTTTGTCGTTCGCGCTGTTACATGCGTGCATGAGCCGAGCGACAAACCGGTCCTGGAATTACATTAAAACAATACCATTCGGGTGGTTAAGGTTTTGCGGGATGTTTGCCGTCCCCTTGTCCGGGGCTCACGGATTTTTCGAGGCTGATTAACGTCCGCGGTTCACCGTGGCCCACGACGAACCGTCATTCGTCGACGTTTAAAAATACGCCACCTTTTTTTTTTTTCACTCTCGCTGCTCGATGCGATGGGAGAATTCCACCCTCTGCGGCGTGTCGGGACCGTGCTCCGTCTCCAGGGTGATGTTTACGAACGGAGCAATTTCATTTTGGCCTCATTTCCGCGCAATAATTGCAACTGAAGCTCGTACTTTAAAAAAATTAATTAACATTTCATTTTAATATCGATGGCCAGCGTGTGTCGTCTCGTTCTCCCCCCTCTCTTGTCGTGTTCCCACTGGCCGGACAGAATTTTATTGAAAATTCCTTTGGCCTCGAAAAATCATTGAACCAGGGGCAACTGATAAATGAATTGCAATTAAATCAGCAGATACGCGTTTACGTTTCGTCGCGCGATAAATAAAATACCGGATTGAAACTCGAAATTGCTCGTCGATATATATATTTTTCTTTTTTTATTTTTTTCTTTTTTCCAGAGAAAAAAAGACGCTCGTAAATTGACGTTCCACTGGCTGATCCTCGGGAGAATATCGGTTAACGATCGTCGTTTAAAAATTGCATCGACGGGACCGTTGTCGATGCGTAATTATCAAGCCGTTGTTCGTTTATTATGACGATACGCGCGCGCCGGCTCGTAATGGCGCGTGACGAAAAAGGGGGTTGCGCAGCCCCTGGTCGCGCGAAGGGCTATAAAAGTACATCCGTGTCGCCATCTCTGGGTAAAACGGCGAACATACCTGTCGTTTTGTCTGTGAAAACCCAGCACGAAAGAGCGCTCAAATATAAATAGTTTTATTTATGCCATCTGTGCTTAAAAATTTCAATGGCTTGAAAAACTGGGTTGGAAAGAAGCGTGCGATTTATGTAAAATTACCCGTCACCAATGCACTTATCGTGTGTTACTAATTCTTCTCGAATATCGGTTGTAAGTCTCGTCATAAAAATTGCTAGAAAAGTTGTTCATAGTTGACAATTACTAGCAACTATGAAAATATGCATCTTCCTATTCGACAATAATATTGTGAATCTGTCAGAAGCGAGACTGATCAATTCCACTTTTTATTCGTTTGCAGATTTCATTGTATATAAATACGCGGTTAATATTTATCTCTCGAGGAACAAATATTTCCTTCCACAAATTCATTCATCGCGAAAGGGCTGACATAGATGACGGCAAATTCTAAGTTGAATTTAAAAAACAGTGTTTGTAACATAATCATCTTTTTTGTTTTCTTGCATTTTATAAAAGTATACATCTGCTTAAGCTATTGTAAAATGTCCAGTGATGTAGTTTTCTGTGTTTCTCTCTGTAATTTCGTATTTTTACCATGGAACATTTTGGATGTGCACGTTCACATATATCATGCGGCCAAAAACATATCGAATTGTAGATGATTGCGGATTTGCAGGTCGATTAGGTTCATGTAAATTCACGAGCCACTTGCTATTGCTAGTTGCTATTTGATATACAACTTTGCGTAGCTGAGACTGGATCACGAGCATCGAATATTTCATTTCGTAATGACAAAACTGATAGTCGTCTGAAAATGTTTTCTACATCTGTGTTATAATTAAAATGAAAACAAAAATACAATAGTTGATATACCTACAATGGCTACAGTGGTTGGCAAGAATTGAATTTACATACTAATTAAATCTAAGTACATTAAATTTCGTTTCACTTGGTAGTACTTTAAAACGAGTACAAAAATTTGATACAATATAAATGAGACATAGAACTTGATAAATGAAAAACGCTTCGTTCAGAGAAATTAAGGATATCATCGGTACTCTTCCTAATCACTGTAATTATCTTAATGTAGAAATTAATAAATGTGAAACATTTGCATTTTTCAGAATTGACACAACCTTCGATAGTTAAACTATTTCGTTATTGACGGATTAACGTTTAACAACGAATCTGGTCACAATTCTGTAACGGAACTTCTTCGCAGAATCAATTTTTCATGGTCGATAATTCGTCAAAGGGTGATCTCTTTACGCGATGTAAAAACACAGCCAGACGTCTTTAACGATTCGAGTTTTCTTTGAAGCAACCGCCATTCTCGGTGCCCGCGTACGACCATCTCGCGTCTACTTTTAGTCGTTCAAGGAAGATCCGTGTCTCTTTCGTTTTCTCTTTCTGGTACACGGCTATGGTTCGTTTTCGTCGCACCCTCACAGTCTGGAGGCAACCTCCGCCCACCAAAACCGCAGCTCCCGCTCGGCCTGTACACCCTCACCCGCCACGTCGCTACTAACCGTTCAGGAAATGTTTATTCTGCCCTTTTACCGGTAGTTCCAAAGGATTTTTGGATTTCGTTGCCAGCCGCAATTTGGAAGTCAACGACCATCCCTTACGCTACCCTCTTTCGAAACTTTCTTCGATGTTGAGGGTTGTGTTGCGCTCCATTCATTTTTGGTCGATTGACTTAGGTAGAGGATTGGGTTAGAGAGGATCGGAAAGAGGTAGAACTGGGGATTTTGGAAATTCATTTTAATTGTCGAATGTTGCTTGGATAAAAAAGCGAAAATAGATCTTAGAATTTTCAGTTATCTAACATAGGGTTTTAATGTTTGGGATCCGAACGATTATTTAGTTAAATATTTAGTTATCCAAGTTTGTTTTTTTTTTTTTTAAGCGGATCGTAGAAAATAATTGGAAGTTTTGACAATTTTTGTGAAATTGAAGAATTGACTTGATTTTAAAGAAAATTAGATTGCAGACTTTTAATTATTTGGGTTTAATTTAAAATCAACTTGCATCTCGATTGATTCTCCTAAGTGTATTGAAAGAAATAGTCAGATGTTTTGAAATTTATTCGAGGATTGAAGTTTTCTTTCAAATGAATTGGACGTTTTATAAATTTATTGAAATATTGAGGATTTCATTCGATAATAGAAATAATAGTGGTCGCAGGTTTTTAAGTATATAAACGTAATGTTTCATTTGATTAATTTCCATTAAGCGAATCGGAGAAAATAATCAGGCGTGTTGAAAACTTACATAAAAATTAATGAGCTGTTTCAAAAAACAAAGAGGACCAAATTATGGACCAAGTATTTGAATTTAATATTTCAACATTTTTTTCCATAAGAAGACTGAATTTAATTTCCGTGGATAGAACATGATTTAATTAATTCCAGAATAGTGGTGGCTGTGCCTGTGAAAGTTTGCTTAGCTGACTGATTCTCGTTCCAAAGGCTTCTTCGTTGATTTATTCATTCCTCTCGGTACGTCGATGTGAATTTTCCATTTCCAGGAATTGCGGAGAGGGAAAAAATTAGTAACGGCGGGAAAAATACGGGTTCATGTTTTCGCAAACGTTGGTTCTTGGCAGATCTTAGGTTGGAATCGGAGTGAGAAGAACGAGGATGCGCCGGTGGGCTGGCCAGGCCACAGCGCCGCCCCTCGACTCTCGACTTACTTTTGCCATCTTGCCTCCGATTCTGCGGTTAGCCCCACTTCGACCAGAAACCAGGCAAGCCGCTTGTACTCTTCGCTGGCAAACTGGCCCCGTGAATCGACCGTCCACGATCGCGTGTCCCGGAGAGAACATTTTTTCCATCTCCAATCACACTGTCGCTATAAACTCAAAAAATTTGTCCTCCTCGCTGTGAATATTTCTCTTTGCTGAAACTTTGGCGACCCTTCTCCACGTTTGCGCTTAACGCCTTTAATTCTTCACCAATATGTTTCGATACTTTTCAATGAAATACTCATCATATTATGCGGTGGCTATTAGCGTATTTAAGTAAATCACGAAGTCGTGGATCTCATGGCAAACGTTTTTCTTATAGAGTCAGTTAGTTGTCATTCGACGATAAAACGACTCTTGTCTATGTTTAGCCTTCTTCAGAAATTCTTCAAATTCGAAAAAATAATCTGAAGACTTTAATTTTTTACCAATATATTTTTGGTCAACGAGTTTTATTATCGTATTATACAATTGTAGAGTTTGCAGCAATGAGGTAGCTTTAACACTTTTTGGAAAACAGAGAAAGAGATAGATTTTGTATTAAAAAATGCAAAATTTTATTACTAGAAATGTACTCCACTGATTATTAATTGATTAATACATTTGTGAAAAAGTGATTCGATTTTGATTCATTTTAACTTGGTTTTTGTTTACCCAAAGTACTAGAAAGCCACCTTCTAGCGTATCTGCACTTGTATCGTACAAAAACTGTATTTAATTAAGTCATAAAGTCCTAAAGTCGTGAAACGCAACTATTTAATTTTCATTCGGCGGCATGTCAAAATGTAGATCGTTTCTTATAAATGAAAGTTGGCTTTCGCTACTGGGATATGTCTGAGAAATTGATGAGGGCAACGATAAAAATTGGCGAGAGCGTGTTGGGTAACAGATCTCGGTTTTCGAATGGCAACGATTATTCGGTTCACGCGTTATTTATTTCTCTGGTATGGAATATAATCCGGATAATGGGTTGGCTGATGAGCTGCTGAAGCAGACAAACGCCAGCCGCATCGAGCTACTGGCACGGAACGGTATTCTGGTATTTTTTCTTTCATTGAATGCGCAGGAATTAACGCGGTTTCCCCCTTCTCCCTCTTTCTGTTTCTGTGTCTCCATGGAACGCGGTATTCGCCAAACGAATCACAGATCCACGTTGATTGCCTTTAGTGTCACTTTCGAAATACATTGTTTCCATCAGCATTTCCTTTTTTGCACGAGAAATAAAAATCGATCAATATTCAGCTTTACCGTGTGACAAACACATTTTCTAAATCTCTTTAAAAATCCATCCTATTATACCAATTTTCGGTTCTACGCGCTCAGAATATCTTCTAATTACAAACAAAGATTCAAATTTCTTTCTTCATTATTCGTGATTCTCAGACAATGACGTACTGTTGCAAGATACTGGCTCTGATTGGACGCGAAATGCATCGAGTAAAGAGAAGGATATGGTAATTGGCAAGTAGAAAGAGTTCATCGTTTTTCGATAAGGAAAAAAGAATTTATATATCGATGAAGGTTATATAAAAAGTGTGTTGAATATTCATCCAGAATTTACCGCGCCTTATTCATATTCCGATCTTACTAGAACTCTTTTTTCATGACAGAAGATAAAATCGTATAACATCATGTGACGGTGAGTAAGCAAGTTAAAATACTTCTCTTACCGTTGTGCTGTCTGAAATGTTATTTTCTGAACAACGAACAAATATATCATCCTTCTTTTTTAAAATCTCCACCTCATCATTCTTAAAAATATCTCCTGTTTCAAGCCGTAAATTATTCATGTTTCAAAACCGTAAAGACGGTTTCACTTACACGATTGTCTTCTCAAAATCTCCATGTGTAAACACTAAAAATATATCCTGTTTCATCTTTTCCTAAAATCATTCTTGTTTCATGATCAACAAAGTTCTAATTACGCCTTACATCTTATTTGAAACTTCGCTAAACTTTCCCCAAAATCATTCATACGTCAAGATCGAAAAGATTATACCACTTTTTTCTCAAAATCTTCACCTCTAAAGATATATCTCGTTCAAAACCTCAGTCATTTCTAATATTATTCGCATCATGAAAATCGAAAAAATGATTTCGATTACATCATTCTCTAAAATTATTCATGTTCTGAAAATCGAAGAAAACTATACCACCTACGCTATCCTTTTCTTAAAATCTCCGCCTCGAAAAACAATAACAATTCAAACAATTCAAACTACTCTACTAGCCTTTCTCAAAATCTCCAGTTTTCAAAATTCCTCATACTCAAAATCTGATGTATCCTTTTCTAAATCAAATAAACAATCGAATCTGCGCCGCTCTTCGTCCAAAAACTACTATCTACCCCCTCCTCCACCTCCAACCGTACCTAAACAAAAACCATTAACAACTGGCAAAATGGAAAAAACGTTTGCAGCTCATTCGGCCTGACATTGAACCCATTAGCGTGAAAGTATCCGAGGTCAGCTCGTCGGTGCGTCTACCCCCGCGTCGGTAAAGGAAACAACAAAATTTGGCGTGCGCGGGGGTGTATAGGGTTGGTTTGCATGCGCGGCCGCGCGCTCACGGCCATAATAATAATTTTTACAAGCCCGCGTGTAATCAAGGCTGCGTGTTACACATGTTCCGTCGGTGGCTGCCCCTACTCGCACCGCGTACGTCCCCCGTCTTTGTCGTTGTAGGGGTGGTCGTGGCACGTGGTAGGGGCGGTTGATCGCGGGTAGGGGGCGCGCACGGTTGACGGAGGGGAGAGAGTTCCAGTTCCAGTGGGGCGGTCGTGCTCGTTAGAGCGAAACTACCCTCTACGGGATAGAGACGAGGCGGCTAACCCCTCTTTGGGGGCGAGAGAGGCGACGAACGAGGGAGGGGGCGGCGTAGTATTCACGCGGCACGGTTGCTGTTGGTGCTGTGCTGTTGTTGCTCCTTCTGCTCGTGCCCCGGTACCGTTCTTCGTGTATTGTTGTCCAATCGAGCGTACCGACGAACCGGTTTCGAAGCACGCGCGCCGCTTTCCACGCATGGTACGCCGTAACTTTTTCCTTTTTCCGATCGTGCTACGCACTACGCCGCCTCGTGACACGTGCCGTTGTTGTTGTTGTTGTTCGACCGATGTGCGTATTTCGACTACGGCCGGCTTGGTGAGAAGGTAGAAGAAGATGTAGATTATGGTGGATGTGATTTAAGGAACCAGTGTCTTCTGATCGCTATAGGATTCTATAGGTTGAATTTGTTGGTTGAATGGGGTGAGTCGTGTATTAGGATGTTGGTACATGTATGTCAATTTTAGCGAAACGTGCATTGCTATTAGGATTTTTCATTGTTATCCAGAAATACTCTGTTTAATAAGTGGAAGAGTTATTAATAATTAATTGATTAAGTGTTGCTACCAATAGGTTCCTTTTAACGCAATGGTCCTATAAGAATGCTTGGCTTCTGAACAGTAGTATTATAGGTAAAATGTGCTGTTGTTACGATGAATATTAAGTTTTGCGAGATATTTTTCAAAGACACTCTTTGGAAATTGTCCTGGGGAGCGGATATCGTATATTCAAAATTTCTTTGTACGAATGTTGTTAATCGTTCTTTCCTGTCGATCCACTGGTTTAAGAAACGAGCGTCTTCTGATCACTATAGGATTGTAGATAGGATTCTTTGTTATGGCATGAACCACGTAATACGACAGAAATAAATTTTAATTTTTATAAAAGGTGGCTCGAGATTCGAATTTTTAATTGCTACATAGAAACACTGTTCAGTAACTACCGTGGAAGAATTACTTTATCTTAAGAAGTTCTTTGATTTTTCATCGAATTTGTGATTCATAGAACGAGTATCTTATAGATACTGTAGAAATCTGTAGCGGTCCAGAAATGAAATACAATTGATAGAGTAAAAATAGGATATTGGTATGCTTTAATTTTAATGAAAAGTCTCTTACTATTTACTTGAACTCTGATTTTTACAAAGATATTTATCACATTTGTAAATCAGATTAAAAATGTTCTTAAATATATAATTTTTCAAAATAGAATAATAAGTAAATTAATGGAAATATGTAAGAATTTGCGGTAGGAAAAATGGGAAAGTTACCGCGTGTAGAATCTTGACTGCAAGGGGAATAGGGCGTCGGTGGTCGGACGCGGCGATCACGCGAATGGGCTCGATCTTTTTGTCGCGTTTCACCCGCTCGTTTTCCATGTGTCGTTCGACCGTGTGCTCGTTTTACGAGCATCGATTTCCGCGTAACACGGTTTTTCGATGAATCCCGCCGCGTTGCGTGATCACGTTCGCTTCCTTTAACGACACGTGCTCCGGATTGCGTTTCCATTAGTCTCGTTATCATACTCTCGATTCCTACCGTTCTGTCTCAATATTTCCAACTATCCATACACAGTAAAACTATCTTTCCTTTCGACGAAACAGTAACTTCCACGTAACGATCGATCAAAGTTAACGTTCGAGATCGAAACGGTTTCAAAATATTTTTTCTAATGTAAATTTCTGGATATTACTTGTAAAAGAAAGCCGCCTTTCGGATATTGCTACTTTTGAGATTTGAAGTATATGTACCTCGTTAATGATACACGGAGCACGTGCTTCATTCGAACCCTAGAAACTATCATTAATCGATAATGGAGCTATTAATTATTGTCATTATTGTCACATGGTCTGCTGCGCTAATCTAGCGATCTGAATTGACTGACAGATCTCTACATTTGTCTCGAAAGCTACAGCAGACGTCTAAAACTCTTTCTAATATTCTTTTTTCCGTGTATTATTATACACAATTATACATTATACATTATAGAATTGAATTTCATGGAAATTCTTCAATTACTTTAGTTATTGTTAGATTATACACGACTGGCACTTTTGGAGTTCGTGTGTTTTGATAAAAAGATATAGGAAAAGAAACAAAATAGTTAATATGACAAACAGACATTATTACTTAAAATAAAAACATCATCAACATTATCCAAAAAAAAAAAAAAAAAAAAAAAAAGAGAGGAAAATGAAGTAGCCGTATTTCAATAACTTGAATACTGGACTACTATATCACAATACTCATATCACAATAATCATTGTAACATGTGACAAAATATTAGTCAGATGGCATATAAATTCTCGAGAAATTTTAATTCTTCTAAAATAAGTCACTTCTTTAATACCCTGAAAATATATAATGGTTACCTGACATCCAAATTAAGAAAAAAATTCAGTTCTCCCAAATTTTAATAAACTTTCAACACATCAATGTACTAACAATTCGATATTCTCCTCTCATATCTTCCAACCATCGAATTACACATATACATTATTGAAAATTGAACACCATAGGAGAATTATTGTATTTAAAATAAACAGTAGACAGATCTTGATCTTACTTTCACCGTGGATGAATTTCAAGTTTCCTAAAATAAAATACCAAACGCTCCTTGCTGCTTCGGTACGCCAACAATTCGATATTCTTCTTTGGTATCTTTCACCGTTCGTTCCACATTATACACCACTGGAATTAATGCCATAGACAAATTGTTTTGTTCAAAATAATCGAATCACGACCCGTGAAAACAGTAACGAGGGGAAAATCGACGATGGTAAAAAGAAGTCGAGCAGGAATATTCCGTGGTTGGCCGGTCGCGCGCTGATCGAAGCGTGACGAGCGGTAATTGAATGTAGGTATGGCATTTGCATTGACAAGCTCCAACAGAGATAATTCGAATCTCGTCGAACGCAACGGTCCACACGGGCGTTAGGTCGTTTGTCAATACGACGACGGCCGTCCGGTTTCCACGTTTCCACCGTATCGCTGTTTGTCACCGTCTCGTCGACGATCGTTCGCCGCTGAATACCGCTACTTCTCTGCCAGTTCGCGCGATTCATTCCGCGAATCTCGTTGCTGTTATTCAAATAAGCGACAGACTGTTGGACTACCATGGCGCCAGGCTGCAACGTTCCGTCGTTTTCGCTCTGATTCCGTCAGCCTAATGCGCTTCGATGCTCCACGGTGGTTATATTTGTTCTCCTCCCATTTCACGGTTTCAGATCAATGATATTATATTTCGATACGTATATATTCTAGAAAACATACACCTCGCTATAGAAATTCAGAGATATGAAAATTCGGAATGTAAGAAAGTTCGTTCTGTGTTTTAAGGGTATAATTTTTATTACAGTAGACACTCTGAGAAATAAAATGTTTTAATTTAGAAATATTGAATGCTGGGATTTGAAAAACAGAAGATGTAAGACAATTGATAGCTAGCTTACCTTATAGCAAGGTTCTATAATTATTAATTACTCATCCAGCAGCTTCGATTCTTAGTCTAAGCGCAGGAAGTAGGATTCCGCTTGATTTCCTAATTTGGAAAATAAAAATTTTAATATAAAAGCTCTTCTCAAGAGTATGAACTTGCAGTGCAAGAAAATTTTTAATTTAAAAAATGCGAGAATTGAAATTGGACACTGAGATTTGAGGAGCAAAGGCTCTAAGATATTTGAACGATATTTGAAAGATATTTGAAAGAGGCTCTAGATCTTAACATTCAGTGAGATTTCATGAGCAAACGTGCAATTCCAATTTTTTTCTTATTCTTCACAAAATGTAGAATATCTGTTTATTTTCGAGGAGATAGACGATTGTTCGAGCAAATGAGAAAGATTGATGGGTAGCGGGGGATCGATTGATACGATGTGGGGGAAGAAGCATCGAAGATCGAGGAGGGAAGTATCGATCTTTCGAGCGGAGATCCGCGCGCGTCAATCGTACGTGTTTGCCTGGCGGCAAGTCCGCGACCGGCTGGCTATCGTCAGGATATATTCGCACAGGAAATGGGTAGTTCCATTGTTTGCACGTTCGTACAAACAGTGCAGCTGCGAGGATGCGCCGACCCAGCGGTTCTCTCTGTTTGATTTTCGAAAGTGAAGCTTCATTGTAGCGTATGTCGGTGCAGTGTATACCGTCGTGTCTGCTGTTTTCGATCGACCAAGCTGAAGAATCGAGAGAACACTTCCAAGGAAACGTCTGTGACGTGTCAACATTTCGATGACGTGCCGATTTTCCACGAAGCTTCTGATTATAACGAGCCAAGAAAGAACCTATCATCTGTGACTTTGCGAGAAATTCTAAATCAAAAATTTTCAGATATCGTGTGTTCTATATTCTTGAAATACTCATCATCCAACGTTCTTTAATTTTTATAATTAAAAATTAAAAAATTCAATTTATTATATAGTAGCTACAAAAAGTACTTGCAGGTTATCTGATTTTTCAACGAAGCATTGTTTTTATCAGATTTTATATTTCATCTTCACAATATTGAATTTTTATAGTACTATTCTACTAAATGATACATAATTTAATTTACTTGAACTCAATTAATCTACTAGTCACTGTATAATTTTCGATTAGTACTGAAACTACTGAATTCTATATTTTTATCATCTATTCTTCAAGTTTCGGTATCTATATCATATTTTTCAATTGCCATCAAGTGGGACTTTCTTACGTTGTAAATTCTTATTCCCCCGAGTTTCCATAGTGAAACTTTTGTTTTCTAAATTAGTGGATCAAGAAGAATCTTTTATTCGCGTCGATGCTGCATAATCACAGTTTATCGCAGTAGTCGTTATGATTGTTTGGAATACAGCAAGAATTTCAATCCTCAATTTCGTATTTTACAAAAATTGTTAGATCGCTTTCCTCTTTGCGGTTGATTATTGGATTTTATCCTACGGTTAGTTACCACGAAGAGTACCTACATTCGGTTCTATATAATTTGCGAAAAGCGTCAGAAAATTTTTTTTGCTTTTCGGCTTTGTAACTAACTGTTTAATTCATCTTACTACCGATAAACAGTAATTTTTACGTTTTACGAATAGCGTTAGAAGATTTCAAGCGTTTGCTCCTCTGCTTTGCGATTGACGATTTAATTCGTCATCCTACTATCGACATACGATATCTATTTTTCTAGTAAAACAATCCTGGACACCTCCTAACGTCTGAAATGCAGAGCGATGAGAGCGCGAGTGCACCGAACGTCAGAAATTCGAGTTAACAGCGTCGAAAACCGCGAAACCGGAAAACCACTGGGCTTTGGGTTTCGAGTTGCCGTTGAAAAACACCAACGATCCCGCTAATCCGGCTGGAGAGTCCAGTTACGCGGGTGTTCTCGATATTAAATCGCGGGGCCCTCAACCTCATATCGGCGGGTAAACGAGAGACGAGGGAGAAACAACGGCGGGGAGGGAGAGAGTGGAAACTCTCTGGCAAACACCCGAGAACAATGATGATGACGCTCGGTCCGTCTCCTCATTAACTTTCGACTAATTAAACGCAACGACGCTCGTTACGAGGCGAGACGACGGTCGGCGCGAATTTTGGCGCACGCCACGACGCGAAAGAAAAAAGTCGCCGACCGATTCACCCGGTGAATCGATCGATCGATCGAAGTCGTCCCCGCTTCGCTTTCGCTCCGCTCCGCCCCGCGAGCCGTCGGTTCGTCGGTCCGTCAGACGCACGCGAGCCACACCGCAAAAGGGTCGAAACGAAAGGGGTGGGAAAGAGAGGGCCGTGAGTATGAGAAAGAGAAGGATAGAGGTTAGAGAGAGGGTTAGGGGTCCGGTGGGAGATAAAGCGATAAAGAGCAACGGAGGAGAAAGAGAAAGAGGGCCAAGCCAGCCAGAGAATGTGAGACGAAAAGAGCCAGTGGAAGAGAAAGAGAGGATACGCTTGTGCGACGAACGGAGACGAACGCTCGCGGAAGGAGTGGGGTTGCTCACGGGGTGTGAGAGGAACCAGGAAAGGGGAAAGGGATGCTGCGTGTGTTGGCATGGACCAGTGCGTCAACGGCTGTTGCCTCACACGAACCGCCGAAATTATAGTTAGTGGCCCCGACGGGTATTTTCAGAGACGACTGTGACTACCAAAACACGCCAGCCTTCTCGGATTCTCCGCCAGCTACCTCGGAATCCCTCGTGTCACTGCAACATTCCAAGATATTCTTCGAACATTCGGAAACTTTGCGGATTTTCAGACGCTCTGAAGATGAAAATTGTTTAGAGTTGAAGTGTGCTGAATTATATCGGTTTCTTTGGTGGGATTTTGGTGTTCATCGTTTGGTGGATAGAGAGTTTGCAGGTTGACAATAACACGTCGTGAACTTGTATCTCGTTTATGCTGGACCGATGACAGTAGAGAAGATTGTGGTGGATGGAAGCTTTGCTGTGGAGATCGAAGGTTCCATGAGAGTGAGGTTTTGTTGCGGTGAAGATTGTGATAGTCCGTCGGTTGCTGCGGTGAACACGGCCAGACAGTGAGTGCGATTCTTTCAATGGAACTTATATTACTTGGTGATTAGGTCCATGAATGTGTTCAAGAATTTAATCAAGAATCTCTTCTCGCTTCTTCGAAACAGCTTTCGAATTCTCCACGAAGGAAGATTCTTCCTCGATGCTCGGATGCGTCATGGATTTGAGAAGAAACGTCAAAAATCGTTTTAGCAATATAACAAGCTTCGCAATTAGTGCGAATGATATTACCGTGATACTTTCAAGAGTCGATAGAAATATTTTCCCCGGAAGTGGAAACACGAGAGTAGCCCAGCAAGAGATTTGAATGCGAAGTTAAGCGAGAATCTTATCCGTCGCAGTGTCGTTCTTTCAAAAGGGTCGTAAGATTCTTCTCCCCTTTATCTTCGTTAGTATCGTGCTTTCATAATCTCTAATCATCATCTTCGAATCAAAGGACTCTTTGAAGAAGTACAAACGTTTCTTTCAAAGATCTACATCAACAAAGTATATTGGTCTGATTATTTACACACGGAATTCCTCAGCCTTCAAATTCTTATCAAACAATTGCATACCTCTAATCTAATTGCCATCTTATCAAACATTGGAATTGTTCGACAACAGTTCCCCTCAAAAATCTACTTTGACAATGTCAATTATTCTAATCTACATCCTTAGACTGCTAAAAACAGAAGACTCCGTCTCAAATTTTCGTCAAACAGCTCCATACTTCATTGATCTAGTCACCACCCTTTCAAACACCGAGAATCTTTGACGAAAGTCTCTCTCGAGAATTCACATTAACAACTCTAACCGGTTGCTTCAATTATTCGTAGACTCGGTCTGAAGACTTTTGTCTCAAACGTTTGTCAAACAACTTCGTATCTGTAGTCCGACCGACAGATTTTGCATACGAGTTTCTCTAAAAAGTCCGCATTAATAAAGCGAATTAAGCTAATTACCTACGATGTGCGAAGCGAAGACGCGTTGCTTTCGTGTGTTCAGCTAAGGAGTGGAAATTCGCGAATAATCAGGCGCCGATCGCTCGTTATCGTGCCCGATGGCCTGGTGATCCGCGACACGTTCCGATGACAAGTGGCTGATTAGGAGCGGCGCCGGAGTGTCTGAACGATTACCGAATCCTGTTCGGTATCTGACGGCGCTATCCTGGCCTGTTACTGACAGAACAACGTGGTAACGTGCCACGTGCACTTTGACACGCGGTTGTTACGTGCGTAGGGGTTGGATATCCATGTGGCGTGTGGGGGTTGCCTACCGGCGGGCGTTCTTTTTCCCCTATTTTTTCCGTCCCCACCACTAGCCCGCTCCAACCCCTCCTGGAACCACCTGGATCCGGTGTGTCAGCCCCGGTGACGTGCGCAAAAATTACTGAATGAACGGTGACGTCACCGGCCGACCCGCGTGAAAAGTGTGCGAGTCGTTCCTGTCCGTGTCAACCACTCGTTTCGTCTCTTTTTCTCGTACGTGGCACGCTCGCCACCCTCTCTTCCCTCTCTTCCCTCTTTTAGTTCGCCGTCTGTTATTCACCATTTTTCCGTACCAGCTTCTCGTTTCGCGTTTTATCAGCGGCGACGCGATCGGTTCAGGGTGTATCGCGTCGGTTCGAAGCTCGATCGAGCCGATTGAAGGGCTCCAGGCGAGATAAAGGCTCTTGCTAGCCGTCGTTAAATGGATTAGAAGCGGAAGGGTTGGTCGCACCGGCGACGGCACTCCACCCTCTGCCTCGAGACTCTCCTGGGACCAACCCTTTCTCCCACAGTTTTTGATCACGCTAACTGGTCTCGATCCTGCCCTTTTCGAAGCGATGCTATTTCCCGAGTCTCTGCCATTTGACTTTGACCATGGTAAAATGTACGAATTTTGGTTTGAATGTTGGCGGGTGCAGATAAAATGATTGGGGAGGTTACAGATGGTCTTGGGAGGTCTGGGAATGTTTTATTCTTGAACGGTGTAAAGATAGAGACTTGAACGAGTTGCCAAGTATAGTTTCATATCTTAAATATAATGCTACAACCGAACTTAAATGTTATCACACGTAACGCAATTTTTAATACAGTAGAATTTCGTTTATATAAACTCTATTTATCTGTATCAAATTTTAGGCCTACTTAATTACAATCATAGATAACGGGGAGAACTTCATTAAAGTATAAGAAGTTGAAAATATGTGTCTTCCGTGTTTGGCATTAGAAATGCAGGAAATCTGGAGGATGAAGAGATGATTATTTTCTAAGCAGCTTCTTTTCTGTGTTTTTTGTTACATTTCTAAATCGTTTGTTTTGAATTCATTTTATTACATGGACCAACGCTTAGAATTGTTTCTAACATCTCCTTCTCTGTATATCCTAGTCTAGAATTTTATAGAAATCTTCTTTGACCTTTGATCAGTATATCGCGGTGTAAAAATATTAGTCAGTTGGTATTTAAATTAATTAATGTCCTTTCAATATTCTTTTCGTGTTATTCTTCGTAGAGATTATTAAAATATGTAAATTGTTGTGTTCAAAATTATAGAATCCATGAAAGTAGTAACTTACAAAATTCACATCATAGACAAATTATAATAACTACGGGACAATTGTCTTTTTTCCCTAAGAATCTCTATTATCTACCTTTGACCTGAATTTTCTTGGTTACAGGTGAAACCAGGAGATTGAAATTTGTCTTAGATGCTTCTGGTGATTGCATTAATCAACGCGTGAGTCTTCGTTACCGCAAGATAAAATTCCCTGTAAATAGTGTTTCTTGAAGAGTGGGCCGCTGGAAACAAAACTTAACAAGCTTCAAAGTCCAAAAAATTAAGGAATCTCAAGATCACATCCAAAGAAATCAGCTTGGAAGATCCTCGACTCACACCATTAGAAATTATCTTAAAGTTTTCATCCGCAAGGATCATCGAACTTTTTAAAAACTACCAAAATCTTCCAAAATCTCCCATAATCTTCCACAAACTCTTCAACGTCATTATCGACGCAAAATTTCCGAAAGAAGTACGGAAGTACTCGAAGAAAGAACAACACGAGTATATATACAAAGAATTCTTCAAGATTGCCAAATGCTATTCTGAGCTGGCCGTTAAATTAAAATCTTCGAGAGAAGAGGGTGTATCAAAGTAATCGGAGAAAGAATCGTCGAGCGTCGGGCAGCGCCATGTCAGGTCGCGAAGCCTGACCCAGGAAGAGACGTACCGGGTGAGGATCCTCGTAAGAGCCGAGAAGTTCCAGCAGTGAACCGAATGGAAGGATGTATCATCCGGCGTTCTGACTGCCTATGGATATATTCGGCCGTTGCAACGGCGGCGGTGGCGGAAGCACGGTATCCGGAAGCGGCGCTGGCTCGGTGAGGGGGTCCAGCAACGAGTCCAGCTGTGGAACAGCGAGTGCTCCCAGCGAGAGCGGCGGAACCAGCGACAGGATGCAGTTGACAGGAGCCTCGGCTCCTGGCGCTGCCGCCTCGCCGGAGTCGGGTGTTTCTCCTTTGACCGATGCTTACACCAAGATGACCAGCGACATCCTGGCCGAGAGAACCCTCGGTGACTTCGTCAGCGAGCACCCTGGAGAACTCGTTCGGACAGGTATACGCGAGAAACGATCGGTATACTGTGGATTTTTACGCCTTTATGGGAATCTTTACCACACACCGTGTCTTCGTTTACGTGCATTTTTATCGAACTAATTTTTTCTGCACTAGAATCTTCTACTATATATCAAACGCGTTGAATGATTTTGTTTTGAAAAGTGAAACCTACATTGTATCTTATTCTGTTTACTCTAGTTTTAGTATATAAAACAGGCTTTATTTTGTATAAAAATTGAGTTTAATAGAAAAGTAGGTGGATAGAGAGACAAGTTATTGATTAGGAAAATGTGTAAATATAGGTGGAGTCGCATACTGGGCCGAAATTGTTAATTGGAGTTTTCTGTTATGTGATCAACTTGTCTATTATTCGGATCGTTAACGATCTAGGTAAATGTTCTGTCACACAGATAATAGAACCTAAGTAGGTTTTGTATCTTTAAATTTCCCGTAAATGCATAAACATCCGCAGTATTCTGTTAGAATTCGCTCGTATCTGTGCTCTTAATGATAGATTGTAACATGTAAAATGTTTGATGCTTAACGATTCGTATCATTTAATCCTAAAAGGGACACAAAATACGCGTTTACGTAAATGTTAGAAAGATTCAAATTATGTGTGAAAGACAGAGTTTCAAGTTTTCAAAGAAAAAGGGACAGAAAGGCAAGATTCAAAGAGTTAACAAATTTTATATATCACAGTCTACATGTATAACTACATATAAAGTTAGTTATCAAATAGACAGATAATAGAGAAACTTTTCAATCGAAAAATATCTTCGTACATGTCGTTTAACCATAGTTAGGAAATTAATTAATATAGATATACGGGAGGCGATAGACGTCTGAGAATGTTATGTCCCTAGTTTAGTTGCGAGGTCAGGTATATTTAATTCCATTACAGGGTCCCCCCACTTGGTCTGCAGCGTATTGCCAGCTCACTGGAGGTCCAACAAGACTCTTCCAGTAGCCTTCAAGGTGGTGGCTCTAGGCGAGGTCGGCGATGGCACTTTGGTCACTGTTCGTGCTGGTAACGACGAGAACTGCTGTGCTGAGCTGAGAAACTCGACCGCTCTGATGAAGAACCAGGTGGCCAAGTTCAATGATCTTAGGTTCGTCGGGAGAAGCGGCAGAGGTGAGTCTTTGATCCAACTAATTTTTAAAACTCTTTCCCTTTGACAAAACGTCAAATGCAAACGACCTTTTTCCTCATAAAATTTGAATATAGGAGATATTTTCACAAATTTACCTACAAAAATATCATACGTCAAGCGATCAAGAGAACAATCTTTTCAAGCTACAGTCCCGTTAAAAAAAAAGTACCAGGCTGCAAGTCACATTATCTTCCTTTTCCAAAATATATTTCCATAGTTGTTCACGGTAACACTATGCAATAGCCAAAGCGTTCTCAAGAAAAAATAGCAAAAGCAATCGATAAATATTAATAGTCTTTGCAAAATGAAACACCAAAAACTATAAGTCCTGACGATTGTCCGTAGAAAATTTGAAAATACGAATTCATTCACGAGAACTTGATGCACCAATCAAACAACATCTTCGAGAAAAAGGTATAAAATACTCCTGCAAACTCTATATAGCCTCCCTCTAAAATTCAAATTCAAAGTATACTTCCCTTCTCACGAGAATATTCTGCGACAGTCAAACAGACTTCGCAAGAAGAGCCACGTAACTCGTGAAATTAGTTCGCAACGAATCCGCCCCTTTCTTCTTCATTCACTAAACTACGGAGTTGTTGATCTTCGCGTTGACACGCTGCGTTACGGGAAGAAAACTGTGGAGGAGGGGTTTGGCGGGAAGGAAGCTCAAAGAATTCGGCCACGTAGTAAGGGTAGGTCGCGGACGCCTTCGCGACGACCCTCGTTTTTCCTCGAGGAAAAGAGTCCTCTCGTAAGCGGCCGCGACGACCTCGAAAATTGGACGTTTCGCAGGGGTTGCCGAGTCGTTGATTGGTGTGCCAACCGAACTCGAGGAGACGACGACGTCGTCTTGGGGTGGGTAATGGGTTTTATTTGTCCGCACCACCGCCGAGCAACCTCCTCTTTACTTTCCTCCGTCGAAGTCTCGCCCCCTGAGAACAGGCTCGTTTCGCGCGGAAACGATGAGAAGGGGCTTGAAAAGAGCCGACGCCCCTGGAAACAGGGACGGCCGATATTAATTGAGGTTTCACTTGGATTTTAATTAACGTTATTAGGGTTGTTTCGTGCCTGCCGATTAGGTAACTCCTTTGACCTACTTCGAACATCTCTGTGAAAATCTTTGGTGTTTTGCTTTTTGGTTGTGCGGTATATTGGATATTGAAACAGATTCTTTCTATCGAAAGATTTTATTCTTTTCAATTAGCACACATGTTACACGGATTACATGGAGGTTTGAGGTTGCAAAATATCCTTTTTATTATTTATATTTTATATAAGATTATATTCCGAACTACTTGTTTTTAATGTGTTCTTGTTTTACTTTATTAGAAATGTTCTTTCATAGAAAAAAGGAGCGTGTCATGGAGAATTTTGCTATTATATTTTTAAATAGAAGTATTTTCCGAGGAGTCACTGCGGTTATATTAAGATATATTGAAATAATTGAATATCAAGTTATAATTATATTCCGACGTATTGTTAACGTGACTTCTTTGCCTTATTAAAAACGTTTCCTTCGTGTAAATGCTGAGAGTGACAGGTTGTTTGATTACTATAGAAACAGATGACGTCTTCTCGCATGCAGACATTTTTCTCACGGATGAATGATAGAGTTAATTGCTATGATCCTTTTCCAACGTCTCAACTGTCAATGACTATATATTCTTATTGTTAGTCGCAGTTAAGATAGTTTATTTTGTATTGAAATCGCAAGACGAATGGTAGAATAGATTTAAAGGCTGAATTAGGGATGAAAATAGGGGCAGGGAGGACGTTCGAAACCATGAAATACCCGAATTTTCTATCCGACAACGAGGGGGTTGAATCCACCCTCGAGCTCACAGAAGCGCGCCAGTCATTTGTCTGGGATTAGCTCTCAATTGTTTTCGTCGAGCGCGGAATTAACATAAGCTAGGATGAAGAATGTAAGAGAAGTGTCTCTCGTCAGGATTCCTGCGACTCCCTGGCTCCTTGAATATTCCCTGGGAGAACCGATGCGCGCCAAACTCTCCAGCGAATCCCTAATGATCCTACCGTTTGTCGAACTCGAAAACATTCCTCTGTATGCATGTGACGGAAAGGTTAGCTTTCATTCTGTTTCCGGAAGGTTCGAAAACTATTTTGCAATGGAAACGTCAACAGAATTCTTTCCTTTAACAATCATGAATATTCCTTTGTATGCCTGTAATAGAAATTTTAGGTTTCGTTCTCTTTCTAGAAGAATTGGAAATTATTATGGAGCGGAAACGACGAAGATAAATTTCTTGGAAGAAATCGTCCAAAAAATTACGACACGTATTCTATGGTGTTTAAAATTAAGTAAATTTGTACAAGATCTGACGAGACTCCGTCGCTAGATACATAGGTTTATTCGCGAGTGGAAAGTTGAAGGGTATCCGTCTGCTCGTAGGGCTGAAACTATAAGCACCCAAATGATCTATCTCGTTACAGAGCTTAGGGTTGAAGGGGGTGGAAACGATCCAGACCTTGCCGCGATAGAGCTGGCATTGCAGACGAACGTGCGGGAACAGGGCCATAGCTTATCATCGATATTACAAGATTCTGGCGCGACGTGTTCTGGTTTCTTCGAATCTAGACTATTTTAAGAAAATGGAAAATTAGGAAGAGCATGGTAGAACTGTCATCTGTAATACGTATGAAATTTAGCTCGTATTACAAACAGTTTTATTGATATCACTTTTTGGTACGCTTTTAATCATCATCTTACACGAATAGAGAATTCTGATTGCTAATAATTTTCTTAATAATCCGCATTAATTATTCCGTTTATGCGAGATTGTCAGGTATTCTAGTACCTATGAATCATTACGTGTAACGAACGCTCGATACTCAATAAACTTTGCTGTTAGTACTCGCTCACGTTAGTCTCAGTTTCACTAAGAGAATAGTATCTGTTAAAAGTTTTAAATGATACAATTCCAATAATTATATGCAATTATATAATATTCCGCAAAAGTTTGTACACAATGTACGCATATTTATATATTTTGCAATTTCGTCGGATTAGAAGCAAAACGGTGATTTTGAAGGAAAGGTGGACCGGTTTTCGCTGACGGCAGTTCATCCTGACCATAATCAATTCGTTATCAGCGTACAATAGCACATTTGCGATTCGTTTGGGAAAATTGAAATTAATTAGTTAGCTCGACAACGGCCCCGCAACAATCTACACCGTTCTGCTAACCGTGTACACGTACGGTTCACATTTTCTCTGAGAATCGTATGTTAACGAACATTATCAGGAAATCGATCTCTACGCACTTCTGCCTATCATTTTTTTTTTTTTTTTTCACTTACATTCATCCACACTCGGCACCAGTTCAGTTTAACTCTTTAATGTTTATCACATTCAATTCTTTACTTGTTTAGAGCAGTTTCTTCCATTCCATCGCACTAGCAATTGATACGTAAATTTCAGAAAAATTTCAGTTTCAATATTTAAAATTTCAATCTTGAAGCTTGCTCAGAATGATTAAAATTGTTTTATATTATGAGACACCGTTAGCTCCTGATATAACAACGAGAGATTGAGAAAATATCATGTATTTTAAGTCCAGCAAGAGAATTCGTTTAAATTGAAACTGTTAACTCAATTTCTCTATTGCAGTTAACTAGATTCCTAGAAACGAGTATCTAGCAATAAATATAGTAGCGAATTAAAAATATTTCAAAATTGATACTTTAGGAATCGCGAAGAAACCGCGAACACTGTTGCGATTTGATTTTTGATAAGGACGACGCTCTTCGGCCAACGATTGGCATAACAGACTTGGTGGTGATTAAAATCGTTTGCGCTCTCGAAGGGATCGGTCGAGAAATTGTTTGAAAGGACGATCGTCTCGTTTGTAAAATCCGGTCACTACATTTATCCTTTAATTACTGCCTCTGCTCGCCAGTGAGGTTTCATTGGCTAACCTAGGCAGGTGTTACCTTACAGATGTCATCACGTTTAATGGAATTACAGAACAATTAAGTAAAATGTTGAACATATTGGTGACTAAATGTCATGTATACCTCATCCCTTTCTTTACAGATATACTACAAATTTAATAATAATAATATTTATACTAAACATTTTTTATCGTACTATCAACTTTTATCATACATTACACTCATTTATTTTGAAGTATATATTACATTTTCTCGTTGCGCTTATTAAATATAAACTCATTTTGTAAAACCATGCCTTTCTATGCTTCTTATTTTATAAACTCTCTTTCACCCACCTCTGTGTGTTAGGTCATTAATTGGATTATACATTAGCGAAACCAAAGACAAAGTCTCCGGAAAATTAGAATTTGAGTTGAGCTCGAAAGCGATATTCGTTGATTGAACATGAGATCGCAAATGACAGGGGATATCTTCGGAACCAGGCAAGGGATGTTTCGATAAAACGCTCGTTAAAGAGGGGACAAAGTTGCGTTAAAAAAAAGTGGTGCCACGCAGAACACGGTGGTTGCACACGCAGAGGTTCACCGCAATTCCACGTGCACCCTCTTTCACTCTTTCTCTCGCCCTCATCGTTTCTCACCCCGAGTGGATCGCTGATCGCGTGGCTTTTTCTATCCCACCCTTCCTGACGCTTCTACACGATTCTAAAAGTGAATCACTGTTATCCGCCATACGAGTTCACACAACTCCTATCACGCTATCGCATCTAATTCCTTTATAAATAGCAAACATTCCGCCAAAGAGAAGAGAGAGACGACAAAGAAATAGAGAAGAATTATGGTTCGAATTACATTCAATGTCTCGCCGTGATTATTTCATACTTATCGTTAGTAAGTTACATTCAAAGGATATCCATGATTTAGTCATATTATTGTAAATTTTTCCAATCAATAACGTGATTATCTCCTTGTTACATATATTTCTATGTAATTAAATTTTGATACGAAATAATTCGATTTTATATTATTCTGCAATTGTTTCGCTATTGTTTCATACAACCGCGATTTTAGGTAGGATTGCAAAGGATTCATAGAGGAGTTAGGATAATGTCTTAAATTTTTAATAAAACAAATGGAATACGAAACTTACGTACAGTATCTGTCTGGAAAAATGGTGGAGTTTCTATGAATGGATTTTACGATATTCACCAATGATTTCATTGATTATTAACAATATTATCGAATTTTGGCAAGTTACAAATTAGAGATTAGATTAGAGATTAGAGATTACATAGTTCTTTCCTATGAACTTATGATTTTACAACAGACTGGACAATCACCTGATTCGAAACTCGTAGAATTAAACTAGAAAAGAATAAAACTTTACAAACTCTGACCCGGAATTTATGAAGACAGATTCGTGACTTGTAAAATTTCACCGATAATATTAATTCGTAGTCATAACTTCCAAATGGCAGTAACAACTAGATAGAATACATGCAGTAGATAGAACTCACGTAACAACTTACAAAGATGTAGACTTATTATTTTTCAAACAGACTGCTACGTACTCTAAGTCATAAAATTTTCGTTCTGCGAATTCGAGGAAATGCTTTGCAACTAGTTGAAACTTCTTTCTTTAGACGACTGTAAGATTATTACTCCTGGTGAAAGGAGGAAAGAAAGGGAGAAAGTATCGGGGGAATAATGGCGAGTGTCGAGCGTGGCCACACGGTGGTTCACCACGCGAGCTTCTCGTTTTCGAGCGGGGAATCCCGTCAGTTTGTTGCAAGTCACGGCATCCTCTATGGCCGAGCCCTGGCAAACCTTTTCACCCAACTGAAGTTAGTGGTCTCACGGGCAACCCTGCACACGTAGGTATCACCCTTGGTGCCAGTCGCCGTGGAACCATTAAAGGTCACCCCTAATAACTTCGCCCCTTCTTTCTTTCCACGTCCTACGATTCTCGATGAGCAATTCCCCGCCACCCAAGTTCGATTTTCAAACCGGTTCATTTACCATTCGGTCGTTGTAATTTAGAGAACGAGTTATTTGGAACAGGGAAAAACTATCATGTTTCTGTTTAGAAATTAGAAAACAACTCTGTGTATTTAATTTTTTTTTTTTTTTTCAGTAAAGAACTTCATTATCGAAGTTTGTAGCTTTTTGAGAATTGTGTTGTGGTAGATTATGAGAGATTCGGAAGAGGTTAGATTATTATAAATGTTATTATGAATTTTAAATAACATTATTTTGTAAAATACGACAAAATACTTTGTGCGTATCTGACGATAACGATGTCTTGAATCAAAGAGAAAGTGAAAGAGGTACAGAGCAAAAATTTATCAGCTGCCCTTAAACTTTTACGAGTTATTCGGAGTAACGAGGGATGTTTTTTCGTCGTTAGGTCCCTAATAGGCTTTTTAACATAACTGGACTCAACCATCCCCATAGGACGATCGTGTTGGCTGGTCACCATCACCGTCGACGACGCCCTCGATACATTACCGACGGTTAATTTGGTTACTACCAGAGTTTCGGTCGGCCAGCCACGTTTGCGAACTTCTGTTTCAACCTATAATGATGAAAAAAAAAAAAGACGACAAAATATGACGCGACGAAAACTAACATTTTTGTATCTCGTGGTTTCAGGGAAGAGCTTCACGTTGACCATCACCGTGTCCACGACGCCACCGCAAGTTGCCACGTACACGAAGGCCATTAAAGTAACTGTGGATGGGCCGCGAGAACCGCGATCCAAGACCAGTGAGTATCACTGTAAGCATTGCTGTTCTTATTTATTATTTAAATTACACTCCATTAGTGCTAACATCGGGCATTGAGGTGTTTTATCGATCTTTTTACGAGAAATAGTTGTATCGGTTTATTGGAAATTATTTCTTGATACTTCGAGCTATCCGCGATCCTTAAAATAATTTTTAATTCAAGAGCAAATAGTACTTTTCGCTACTAGCAATTTATTCAACCATTTTCAAACCTATCGGTCAACGATTTAATAACCTCTTCACCTGATTCTTCAAAGTGACTTGTAAAAAAGTGACTTATTTACGAGTGTCAGGTTAAATTTTTCTTAATTTCAGTGTTAACGTTTATGTGTTACGATTAATTCACGATTTAAGGGAAGGTTTAAGCTTCTGAAAAGCGTGTGGACGTCAAAATCCACAGTCGCGTGCAAATCTAAATTTCCCCTGATCTCATAAACCTTCAACCTATTACCACCAGCTATCTCGAAACTTTGCACAATTTTTTCAACTTTTCGCAATGTTGCGACGCGCCATTCCCATAGCTCGTGAAAAAGATTGGAGATTTGGTGCAGGTCGCGTAACTCGCTCCGACGGGAGGCGTCGAAAGCCGCAAGTTGGAAATGGCCCGGAGGCGGCGGTGCGGTTCGCTCGTCGGGCTAAGTTTCGCGCAATTGCCATTATTTATAACCGCGGCCGGCCGCCATAACATTGATAAAGGGCTGCGGCGTTTAGCCGCGGAGATATTGTGCGTCGCCTGCGAAGTTTGCCGTCTCGTTGAAAGAGGAACTGCCGACCAGCCGCCTCCTCCTTCGAATGCAACGCGTTCGCTGCCTTCCAGACGCACAATTACCACCCCTAGCCGTCGGTTATTTCGTGGCGACGTGTGTCAGCTTCCTCGTTCCTTCGGAACGTTTGCCCAACCTTACACGCTGAATGGAACCGGTATTATGTCAGAGAATCGAAATTTACCGACCCCTTCGCTGTTTGTAAATCTACGCCCAGACGCAAGCCACCGAGATTGAGCTATCGAAGTTGCAAGGGATGTGAAAAGAGAGGGGATCGTCGGTTATCGATGGATGTTTCATTAGGATTTACGAGCTTTTGGAACTTCTTCCTGTGTGTTTGCATTTTTTCTTTTTTTTTTTTTTTTTGTTCTTTTCCTTCTAGTTTCCTTTTCTGTTTTCTTTTAGGCTTTTTAGTGGAACGTTAGTTCCGTACGATTGCACATCGCATTCGTTGGGGAATATAAGACTATTTTGCCCGTTTGTCTCTTGTAAAACGTGTCTTTACTTTAATCCACAAAGAGCCAAAAAATAGTTTATGGAAATGTCGTAAATACTTAAATTTCTTTAAATTTCATCAAACTGCAGATTTTAGATGGAAGAAACACGGTACCTAATGAAAAGAATATTATAGAAAACCTTGGAATTCTATTTCACAGCTACAATTACAACAATAGTTAGGATTATTTCAATATACCTACATGTACTTTTCCTTTTATGTGGAAACTATTTTACAATAACATTTCTAATAAAGCATTCCTACAAAATATGGACAGTATATAGAGTATAGAGGATTCCTAGCGCTATTAAGTGCTAGACTTCTTTTGTATCTACAAAGCGAATTCATACTCTAAGCCAATTCTTGCAAGCATTTGCACTCTTTACACGTCGAAAATAGCTGATGTAACATTGTTTTATATTTATCGTGCACATCCGTTCGCCTGTTCGGACCACCCACGAAATCGCCATAAAATACCTTAAATTCGTGTATCGCAAAGTGTACGCGGAGATTATCAAAGGTTCGTAGTTCATCGACTTAAATACATAAATTTTATTTGGATTATTAGAAACTTTATGGCAATTTAGATGGCCGTAATAGAGAATACTATAAAATAAGCGGCGCGTTGCATCTGTTAGAAACAAAATGTTTTCTCCGAAATAAAGGGACCTAGTCGAAGGGACGCGGCTCGAGATAAAAGGGTTACGTGTTGTGGGTGGTCGATCGGCGTTTCTTTAAACCGACCGCTTCCTCGTCTTTGACACGCTCCCTAATTTTATTACGTCTACATCCTCCGACACCGGTGAAACGAATTCAGAGACACGAGTATTAACTCTTTTTGGTTTCGTTCCCTAAATTAAGAATTATTAGTTCTTTGTAGTTTCATGGAGGATCAGACTCGACGTTTTATCTCATTCGATTCTTCTCAGTTCTAATAAATACAAACTTTTGTGTTTTAAATGAGCGTAGAAGAAATATTTCATAGTAGATATGTTTATTGGTTATCAAAATGTAAAAATTCATAGGAATTATGAACAGATGTTGAAAGCCGAAGTATTACTATACCGGAAATATATATAGTACCAACCTCGACAATGATTTTTCCAGGAAGCTGTAGAGTTAAGAATATTTAACTTAATCGACTCGTAATAGTAAGATATTCTATTCGTACAACGAATGAATGCTACAATGAACAGTTTCCGATATTAAATCAAGGTTTTTAACGAGGAAAGCAAATGCTAGAAAATCACAATTTATCTCACTTAAAATCACTATTTTAAATTTACCTTAGAATTTGTCACTGGTTGTATCATCATCTTACTATCGATGAACCGATGAAAGTGAGTCGTTTCTTTCTTCAAAATTGAATATTAAATACCTATCTGTATAACGAAATTAAATAATCGATAAAAATTGAAGTTGATCGGACTTCTGACAAACTCGTACGATACCCACACAAGATTCACCCTCCATCCCCCTTCTCGAAAGGGCTATAAACAAATTTCGTATCCTTGCCGTGAATCATTGAACCCTTCTTTCGCTCGACCAGCAATATATCAGCCCTATGAATTCTATCCGGGGTCCTAGAAGGAAGAGGCAGATCCGATGGCGGAACGAACGCGGCGGCTCGTTCGAACTCGAGGCGGGCGCCGCTCGAGGGTCGTAATTAATTAAACAAGCAATTCATTACACATTCTACCCTCGTCCCATAGCCAAAGGTGGCCGCCACAGAAAGAGGATGCAGGGCCAAGGAAATTGATCGAGAGTACGAGAACGAGAGAGATAGAGTCTGTCAGTGGCGCGAAGGTCGCCTCTGGCGGAAGTTGGAAACCCGAAATCCCGAGTTGCGCACACACCTTTCATCGGAGCGATCCGCTTTTGTTAGAAAATAGCACGAAATGGCCGGCCCCCGTGTCGTCTCCGACGTGTCGAGAGGGTCGATCGGGGGCGACGGAACGAAATGAGAAGCTGTCGCAGCCAGCTGCTAACTCTCGAGAAATTCCCTGGCAGTCGCCGGTCGCAACGCGTAAAGGGGTGTCCGATGAAATCGATAGTAACGAGTCTGGAGAAGGTCCGAGTCACTTGCGAAATCCTCGTGGAAAAATCTGTTGCGGCCGCTGAACGCTTTGAAGTGGCTCTTTGGATCAGGTCTGCTTGATTCTCCGATGAAGCGAGCTTTGTTGATCTTCATGGAGGCCGACGTCTTTTGTTTCTGGTTAAATCGATACTGATATCTTGGAGATGGTGTAAGAAAATTTAGTCCGATTTGACGAGGTCTGTGAAAGTAAATTGGCAAGATTCGTGGAAAGATCTGTAGCGATGATTAATCGCTTCGAAATGGGTCTTTGGATCGGGTCTGCTTGATGTTGGATGATGAAGGGAGGTTTGTCGAGCTTCTTGAAGATTGCAGTCCTTTGTTTCTGGTTAAATTCATAATGATACACTGGGGACGATGCGAGAAGGCACGAGAAAATTTGGTCAGGTTTGACAAGGTCCATGGAGGTAGATAGATAAGAATGTTATTTAGAAGAATGTCATAGTATGACAATATTAAGAAAGAGCTTTTCTATAGCATTGTACTATGTTTTTGTGTTTGCTATGCGCCATTACATCTTCAAATTTCCCATAAATGCATGAAAATTCGCGTATATCAGATTCCCACAAATTCTTCGAACTTTCTGCAATTTACGAAATCCTTGCAATTCTGTCCAACGTTTGACGTAAGGAAGTCGTCGGCAAATTTCTTCGTGTTGGAAGTTTCACTGCGTACGAAGGATGGTGTCGGTCGTTTAACGATAGATCTCGTTAGCCCTGGCCCCTGTTCCACCGTCGCGCCCCCATTGTGTCCCCGGGATCGTGCAGCGTACCCTATTCAGCAAACCGGCGGGAATTTCGGGTTGCCGAGTTAGAATTAGGGCTTCGATTGGATTATCAGGACGACGTGGGGATCTCTGTCCCTCGCTCCATCTCTCTCCCTCTCTCTCACTCTGTGCTCCCTCCTGGCTCTGGTCTCCGGTGCCTTCTCCCGTGGCGCCGGTGTTGGTTCGTAGATTTCGACGGTTCACGTAGGAAAGCCAGGTCCACGTGTGGTGCCAGACTGGCCTAACCTAACCTGACCATAGTAGCAGCAGCCTCGTCAGATAGCACACTCTCTCGCCTGTTGGGACGTCTTTAATTGGGTTGGCGACACCGTCCCGGTGAAATAAAATGAATCGCTGCCTCGACCTGTCTCCTCGACCTGTTCACCTCTTCCCTGTATTCGATTTTACTCGTTCGAAACTGTGAGCTCGTGTACCTAGCTCGTGCAAGATGATCGGAGAGAGAACACCGGTTGCCTAGGGAAATAAAAGCCGATAAATGAGAATTGAGGGACTTTTGAGAGTATGGACAGTGGGCACGCATTAGTGAAAAGCTGTTCTCTCTGTTTTCCCAGAGAGAGGGAAAGAGAGAGAGAGAGAAAGAGAGAGAGGGAATTTTGGTGTGGTCAGATCGAAGGTAGAATTTTGAAGCGTGATCTGAAGAAATTTCCGAGCTGAGGCGTAGTTCTGTTTGGTGAAATTTGATGAATTTAGTTAAGAATGGAAGGAGGAGGTTTCTTTCCCCTGAAGACTGCGTAGGATAGGCGAAGCGTTCTTTGGTGATGAATTTATGAAGCATAGGTTTTATTCTGTTTTAACTGTCTTGCATATCTTTTACATACGCATAACGACGAAGAAACGTATAATAGTTTCTTTCATATCTGAACGATGATGAATAATATTCCTTAAATCAAATAAATAAAATATTCCTTATTCGATCCTTTTATAAAATATAACTTCCGAGTCTGAATATTAGATAAATTCTAGTTTATTATCTCTAAAAAAATATCTATGTAACGAATTGCTTCCACTGACGCATAGAGTTTCATAAGTAACTGTAGTAAAGAGTAAATAATACAGAAGCGATATAATAAAGATTGTAATTGAAACAGAAATTTTAGTTCCTCGTCAAAGTTAGTCAGGATGAGGATTCGTTAAAGTTCATAAACGTTTTAATGGTATTTTGTTCAGTTTTTAACGAAGGATTCATATCTTTTAAATAAAAGACATCGAAGAGAAGAAGGATTGATGCGGTTACCGGAAGTCCAGTGGACAGGCGCACGGTTGATCGCAGTGTTGTCTCTTTTAGGGCAGCAGCAGCAGTTCCACGCGTTCGCGTTCGCCTCGCAAAGAGGTGGCCCGTTTTTCGCCTCGCCACTGGTGGATCCTCTGCAACCCTTGCCGAATCCCCTGCAGCCGCTGCCGAATCCATTGCAGCCACGAGATCCGTTGTCCTCCTTCAGGCACGCGATGCCAGCCAACTGTCAAAGTAAGTATTCGATCCGCTTATCTGCATGATGAATGTTGCTCCTCAGTCCCTGTCGCGTCATCTAATTCTAACTTTCATCTTAACTTTCCAGTTTTATTTTCTTTGAGTTTAATGCTCCTGATATTTGTAGTACTAATTATCGCTTCGCTAGGCGTATTTTCATTTAGGTATTGAGCAGACTTGATTGATAGAAGGATGCTTGCGATATGAAGCTTCCATCGCGTTTCGGTATTTCTATTTTGCAAATCGCTTTCCATAAAAGCTATTATGTAAATGTAGCCCTACGTCGTTTCTCAGATTTTTGTTAAAATTTCTCTTGCTAAGATGATTAGACATGTGGTTTGACCAGGCTCTAAATATTTTTAAAAGTAATCAAATCGAACAAATGGCTATAGGGATACGAGGAGGTTTTTCCGATGAAGGAAACTCTGTGATGGATTTAACCCTACGATAGTGTATGATAATAAAGTAATTGCCATATATACGAGCATTTACGTATTAATAACTTCGAATAATTAACAATTAATAAAAATTTAAATTAATTAAATTAACAAATAAGGAACCAAATTAATAATTTTCTAGATACAGTTTGCCATTTATTTACAATGTCCTCAAGGCAGCCTGACTAATTTTAATAGAGATTTGCAAGGAGGAACTTTAAATATCGTTTCATAAATGACGATTACAAACTAAATTCAACTTTCCATCCCTTCTGATTGATAAAGGGACGTGTGATTTCCTTTAATTTCTCATCTCGCTATATCCTTCACTAAAGAATGCATAGTCGTAATTCGATGATCATTGTGAGAATAATTGAATCGTTCTAAGAATAATCGAAAGATCTTTAAGAAAATATAAGCCTTCTCTCGATCTTCCATAACATCAATTCGATCTAAAAAATGAAATTTCATCAACAATATTCTAAGAAGCGACTGTCTGGAAGCTGGAAATATTTCCAAGCAGACGCTGCCCTCCTGGTCTCGAATACAGGAAGGGAGAAAGAGAAAGAGAGAGAGAGAGAGAGAGAGAAAGGTTTAGGCTTGCGAGAACTAGCTTCTCGACTCTAGAGGCGGAAACCACAAGCCTGTTCAAAGCTAGATTAAATATTATATTAAAGGGGTTGCCACGGGAGCGGCGGCTGCCTCGTCGAGGATGGTTCGTCGTTTTGGCCTGGTAACCCCCGCGTTCTCTCTACGTTTGCAACCGGATTCGCGAATTTCTATGTGAAACATCGCGCTTACAGTTTCATCCCCTTCCCGCCCTTGCCTCCTTTTCTCTCAGAAAATCTCACGTTCCACCAGGTATGGTCTCGCGGAAATAAAGCGAAATTTTTCAACCAAAGTTCGAGAGATTTTCATATGTTCGCGTATTTATCCGCGCAATTTATTATCTTCTCGCGGGAAGAAACCCGTGTGGAAAATATTCGGCGAAGATAGAGATAGAGAGTCGATTTAATGAGTCGCCTTCGGATCCAAAAGCGATAACGCGGCAAAATTCCTCGATAAAGTATCAAGCATGCCGGGTATTTCCTTTATTAACTTTTTTCCCCACATCGGACATCGATAATTCGCGTCGGCGTTTCTCTATCCACCCGTTGCTCCTCCATCTTTGCCGCGAATTTCGTGACATCCGCTGGCTGGTAACTTTCGTCGATTAACGCCGTCCAGTGCTCCGTAGACTTTTTACTAGCTCATAGTAGATCTTCTATATAACTTGATGTTTCATTATGCCAATTGTAAAGACTACTCTTATCTATGTTTGTCTTTGTCCAAGAAAGAGGATGGATATCCCAGTGTTATTAATTTCAGTACACCATATCTCAGTATCTTTTTTTAGACAATATATTCGTATTGCAAAATTGCTACAACAGTATTTGTAATTATATGATTCAAGAGTTGGGTTTAATTAAATCATGAAGTTACATGGAACCTAAATTTTCATTCAACAATAAACGAAGGATATGGTACATTTCTCATATTATTGATTTGACGATGTTGTAAGTCATACTTTTGAAATTAATAACTGTTGTTTTTGTTACGAGCTCTTCAATTATTTACTGTACAGGTTTATAATATTAATAATCTTAGGGTGTTGAAATAAGATTTTGATGTTTCTCAATCGTACACTAACATTTTATAATACACGTTAGGACAAGAATCATCGCTCAAAAAACATTGTTCTAAGAAGAAATGTTAATTTGTATTTATTAGGTATATTGTAAAGTAGGTTGATCATTCCGCCGACAAATTATGCTCGTACGTTTACGACTTATAAATTGATGTGAAACGTATGCACATTTTAATCGTCAAAGTATAAACGATAAAGAATTCAATTGATAAATTGTTCTATTATAGACTGCACCTTAGACGTGTTACAGAATGTACAAGTGATAGATAGGAAAATTTGCAAGAGTTTTTCTTTTCTACCTAAATAATAATCTTACAAAAAGCTAAATAATAAATCTTCTTATATTTATAATAAAATAAAATTTGATATATTCAACGATGAAGACTTATTAATAAAAATATCGGTCGAAACGATATTTTCCTTCCAAAATATATGAACAACTTTCTGATCAATCTAATATTACCGTAAAACACCATCCCTAAATATCTCGAACTAATCGAAGAAAATGAAGATAGGAGATAGAATTGCCGCTAAATCGAAACTGCGAAATTAGCGTCGCGTTAATCAAAGGTTTCTCCTTACGTCGCGATATCAGCCCCAAAGGAAGCTTCCTTTCTCCCTTGGCCCGGTGAAAATTGAACGAACGATGTGAAAGCATGCTGGCTCGCGCTATTTAGGGTTAGCCTCTCGTCAACGACGGCCCAGTGGCGCTGGTCGAGCTCTCGGTTATTTGAGTTGGCCGGAGGTACGCGCGGGGGATGACCAACCCTTTGATCTCGAACGCGCCCTCCATCCCACCGTTTTCTGTCCGGCTGCACCCCTCGCGCTTCCAGAGCTTTCCGCCTTCAACCCCGTAACTCATTGGAAAATCTATCGGGTATGCTGCCTATATGCCGCAAAAATAAATCCAACCCCGAGGGGGCGCAAAAGAAGCTTCGATCCCCCGTGTATATTCCCCGGCAAACTAATTCGGATCGACGAATAATCTTCTCTCGTTCGAGCGTTTTCACTCTTTCGTTTCCTCTATATTTTTTACCTTTGCTACACGGCCTTTGTCAATTTTCAGACTATGATATTTACCTATACAAGGTGTCTTGTAAATGGGGTACAACTGGAAAGAGTATGATACCGCGTCACCGATATGGTTGCGTAAAAATTAACGTCGAGGATTTATTTCTGATAGAAGAAAAAAGTGAGTGGAAGATTAATTTCTAATAATGGAAATTTAGTTCCTTAATTGGGAGATTTAATGTAGACAATAGGAGTTTGTATTTGATAAAATGTGAAGTATTTTCAAGAATTTTTGAATTTAAAAGGTTTATATTTTAAGACGTTTAAAAAGTAAGTTTGGTTTTCGTGTATCATCAATACCAGTGATTTTATAATGCTTTTCCGTTATACATGAAGCGTATGATTCTTAGTAATTATGCTAATTCCGATAGATGATTCCCTGGTTAAACGTCTTCCATAAAGTTTCAGTAAATAAAATAAAATCATTAAACTTGTTCACTGTAAATATTTGCTTGGTATACCTTCACTTAACTGTTATATCGGAACTGAACAAATTAATATCTCTATTTACTACTTGTTATGCTTATTTTACCGTGTAATTGAGAACATACAATAAAACAGAATATTCACACACGGTAACTTTCATTGCTTTGTAATAAAAGGAATTTAATTTCATGGAAATTTATTACAAAGAACAGAATCGTGTATTCAATAGAATGTAAAATATTTTCCACAATTTCTGAAGTAATAACATTTGTCTTTATGAAATTTCCTCTTTCTTTGTGTCCTCTAACATTCAATACGTATATGTAAGTACAGGTATTAATTTATAACGAAGTTAATTAAATCCAGGTATAATTATGTGCACGCTTAGATATCCAAAATGAATTTTCATAGTTAAGATGTTCGAAATGAATTTTTTTCAAAAGTAATAGCTCGCGGAATCGTCCGATTTATATTTGGCTTTACGTTTTTCGTCGTTATATCGATGCGATTATTTGGCTTCCTGTTACCTGGTTCGCTGCAAATGGATTTGCTTGGAAGATATTTAAGTTTGGCCTCGCTCGCCTTTGTGCTTCGCTCTTTTATCAGCTTTGCGTTATGTTTTCGATCGAAACGGGGCTTGGACTAGTTGGAGAAAGTGTACTATATTATGGCACCGCTTCTTACAAGTTCGTAAATGCTCCTCTGTTGGCTTGCGCTCCTCGTTTGCTGGCTGCTTTCAATGTGTTTTCCTGCTGTGCTAAGTACCCCCCTTTTCAATTCAAGTTCTATTTGTGTTAGTATAAAGTACTACGGTTTGTTTCTTGATCATTTAACTTGGACCTTTGAGAACTTCAAACTTTGAACAACAAACATTCAATAAGAATGAGTGTTTTAACATAAAACTCGTCGAATTCTTCGTAAAATCATATTATCATAAAATCGTCATGATCATAAAATTCAATATGCTCATAAGAAAAATTATTCTTACTTTATCTCTCGATTTCATTTCTGATAAAAAGGATAATTGTTAATCCTTTCAGTGCTCGGATATCCGACGTCGTTTATGAATATTGCTTACATCGGTGTTGAAATTACACAAAACCAAAAATGCAAAGTCCTTAAAGTTATTTATTATATATCTTTCGTATATCAATCGTTAATCACATACGTTAGAAACAATAGATTATATTCTTTATATATACACACAAAATATTAAATCACAATAAACACAAACGTTTTATCATCATCTCTCCTGTGACACACATATTCTCTATAGATAAATATTATTACACCATCGATTCGTTCACAAACCTGTAATAGACATTCAAGAAATACGTGGTGTTATCATTTTTCATTCGAGTTGAACGTTCAAAAACGTACAAAAATTTAAACAAAGATATAGCTCGAATTAAATTGTCAAAAGAACTTGTCCCTATTTACATATTCGTCGCCCTAAATGGTTTCGTAGCGTTGAAAGGATTAACTAATCATTTGATTTGCCTCGATCATAAACGAAGGACGCGTTAGTCGAGATGGCCGAAAAGGATCAAAAATCGCAATTGTGATATACGAACGAGCATGATCTCCTCAGACATGTCCCAGTTCGGTCTGACTGCAAGCAATTCATGGGGATACGGAAGCACGGCTGGCTACGCTGGTTATCTTCCCGGCCCTTTGTCGTCGTGCGCGGCACAAGCGTCGTTCCCACCCCCGCCACCGCCACCTCCACCACCACCCCCGTCGTCCTCGTCGTTGGCGTCTTTCGCGGGCGCCGCGTCTATGAACACGCCAACGGCGCCCGATTCGACAGCGGGATCCACTGTTACTTCCGGTACCGGTGCAGGATCCACGGCACAGCAGGATGCGTTCTCAGCGGTATCATCCCGTAAGTCTTCAGTTCTCTCTTTCTCTCCCTCTCTCCCTCTCATCAGAAGATGTTTTACGTCCTCCTCTCGCGTAATTGATTCATCATTGATGCGTCGTTTTAACAGCACGGGAATTCCTTTGAATTCATTGATATTATCGTAGTACAGCGTGCTACTTTGAGAAACGTGGAACGTCGTGTTAAATCGATTTTTGAACTTGATTTTAGAGGGTTTAAGAAGTATTAGCATGGCGGTTCGTTTCAGAAAAAACATCTATTTATAAATGTAATTTTTGGATTAAATTTTTACAAATCACAGTCAGTGTTTTTAAAGTAGTTTTTCTGCACAAATGATATTCTCAATCTTTGTCTCGTTTCTTGAGTCATTGCCAGAGGTCTTTATTTCGAAGTAATTTCATTTGACTGATCGTGATTTTTCGAATCTTTTTATTTGTATGATGAAACCTTTCAAATAATTTTTGATCTTGGAGAATAGAAAGAAGCTAAGAGACTAGCTGCCAATACGATTTGCCTTGCAGCTAAAGATTCTTTAGAAGCAATAGCACGATATACTGATCAAACTATTATTTATTTGATGAGTTATTTTGTACTAATTAAACTGATTGATTAAGACTTTCTATTGAAATTATTAATTCAAGGTATAAAGTAAGAATTTTAGCAGGTATTTTTCATATTTTGCAACAAATTAATGACAAAATCTTCACAGTTTGTTTTAATTATATGTTATACTTTGCATTTGATAGGTTTATTTCATTTACAACGGATAGTTGTTCAAACGTACGTGAACCAAACGCACGCTTACTTCCTGTCAAACTATCGTATTAATAGTTGATCGTCCGATGTTTACAGTACGCACTACAGTGCATTTGTAATCGATATTGTAGCGTTACGCAATCAGCGACAATCAATGGAATTAGTTTCACCATAACGTCATCAACTTTTCCAACAATTGCAAACAGAATAGACGAAACTCAGTCTGAAAAAATTCAAACGTGCGTCTCCGCAGTTTGAAAATCAAAGTACCTATAGGATGAAAAAAAAAAAAAAACCTATAGGATAAATCAGAAAGAGATGAACCATCGGTTTAAATAGTCGAATTACGTCATCATTATCACTGAGACTATCGGGAACGAAACTGATCTACTTGTCTTTTTATTAATGTGTTAACTTAATTACGCTAGTATACACGATTAACGTTAAATTCTTAAGAAACAAATGATTTACCTTCGTACATTCATTCGTCGCAAGAAAATGGTAAAAAGATTAGGTGATAGATTCTAACCCATAAGCCCAAAATAAAGATTAATATACCTAATTGTAGCAGAAAAAATCAAACCTGCTATCATCTCCGAGACAGCGAAAACCATGCTCTATAAAACGCACTTTGTTTTAAGTCGATATTTCGATCGGTTGCCGAGATACAGGGCCCGAAAGCTGCTTAGCCAATACACGCGGGGAAGATGAATGGGCCAGTCATTGCCATGACCTATATTTTTTCCTGGAAATGCGTACGCGCGATAGTAAATAGTAAAAAAGCCGCTGACTCGGTGTCTGCACTGACCAGCGCACGTGACGGGAGCTTGTGATAGGTCAGTGACGAGGTGCGAGCGAGAGGTCCGAGCGTACGACAAGGACAAACGTAGCGAGATATTAAAAATTATCTTGCGCTTCCAACAACGATATCTCGGGAACCGAACGTCCGATCGACGTGAAACAAAACTGCATTTACAGGGGAACTTCCCAAGTATATCATCGTGTTGAATTTGTTAAGAAATTTGTATTATTTCTGTTCCGATAATTGATTGAATTTCTAGTAATTTCAGTAGGGTCTTTCGGGACTCTTCAGGGTTTATTATGATATATATGGGATACTTTGGAGTAATATTAGTTATGTTTTATGTCTTTTGGTTAAAGAAAAGTGTCACAAGCGTTTCACCGCGATGGTTTCGTTTAGAGATTTTTATTAATTTCGTTATAACGATTAATTTCATTTTTAGTAATTGCAATACGGATTATTGAAATGTTTGAGGCTTACGGAAGTTAGTATGAGTTAGTTTGGAGTAATATCTCGTGTATTTATGTGTTTTCTATTTATGAATAATTACACCTGTTCTTACCATCATCCTCATCAAACTAAAAAATTAAACTACAGAGGACAATCTCTCTTTCCCTACAAAGATAACGGTCTCAAGCTTTAAAATCTCATACTTAATTAACAATTCATTATTACCGTCGTAGTCTTTCATCAATAATAAATCCATCAATTATTTTAAACTGTGTGCTTCGAAAATTCCCATTGTGATTCTATATTCTCACCATCACTCTCGTTAAAAATTAAACCACAAAAGCGAATTTCTCTTTTCCCCCGAAAACAGTGGTGCCAGACTCGACGACGACGGGTCAATCGGATCCCTTGGACCCTCTGAGCAGCCTAATGTCGGGGACACCGAGTCAGAGGTACCAGGACTACGTGTCTCCCAGGTCCTTATCGACGGACTCGAGTACCACGGAGAGTCCTGTGCACGAGGAGCAAGGCTTCGGCCAAAATTACGGCAACTACTTCCCAACGCCCGGCGTCCTGCCCAGCATCCTCTATTCCCAATTATACGGGAATCAGTTTCAGAATTCGGAGAGCCCCGAGCAGAGAGCAGTGGCGGACAGTTGCAGCGTCAGACAGGAAGAAGTCAGACCGGACAACAACGTCTGGAGGCCTTACTGAGAGCCAGACGAATCGTTCCCGTGATAATTCTGATTTTAGAACTTTTCTCTCGTCGACTGTCGTGGACGATAACGTTGAGATGAGCAAACTGTGATCGGTGAAGATGGACGAGGTGTTGGTCTCGAACAAGCGAACGAAACTAGTTATTAGTGGGCATTAAAAAAAAAAAAAAAAAAAAAAAAAGGGAAATCAAACAAGAGAGAACAATCCGGTGCATGTTCGAGGATGACGAAGAAATTTGCCTGGCAGCGATTGCCAGGAAATTTGGTTTTTCTTCTTTGATTTTTCGATTGGTTCTGTTTTCCTATCTTTTTTCGTTTGGCTGGTTATGTCTCGACGAATCGAAAATCTGTAGAGAGGGGCTGATTTGTAATTTACCGAGTGTGTGATGAGTGAACGTGCTACTGCTGGCCCACGGTGATGGTGACGATGATGATGATGTATATAGAAACATTGTACATAGATAGAGCATTGTCGTTTCATCGAGTCATTCATCACTGTCGACGGACTGTGCGACGTGTGACGACTTGTACCGGGTATTTGCCGGATGCTTGGTCGAGCTCCGGATTATCCTGCACTCTGCTTGTCTCGCAGATGAGAAATTGGATATCTCGTCTATGACTTTTCAAACTTTTTAGCTTGGTTAGGTCCATCTTAGGTTATGCGATTTTTGTGTAAGTGTGTTCATATTGCTTTTCATCTTTTTTCCAGCGATATTGGGATACGAATTTTTAATTAATGGTATATGCAATATAGCGTCTACGAATTTCGAATCGAACAATTTCTGAGTGTTCGTAGTTTTAAAATTGTTTACTTCGGTTCTTTTACAGTTCGAACTTTTTTCTGTCTCCTCTTTTTTCTTTTTGTTACAATATTAGGACACGGATATTGGAATAATTTTGGGCTAATAGCATAATTAATGCAAAAAGTGTTATCTATGAATTCGACAGTATTTCAAAGGAAAAAATAATTTTTTAATTTTCTTGAAATTCTTTAATATACACATATCATTGTCGATCTCTAAAGTGAAAATGTTAACACCAAGCGGATTAAAGTCGATGTTTGACCGTAGATAAAAGTTCTCAGTGCAAAGATTAAAGTCTTCTTTCATCTTCAAGATAAGCAGATTTTCTATAACTCGACCAATTATCAAATACACTCAGTGTAACTTTTATTCCTTTCGATTATGTTTTCATAGTATAACGCGATTTGATCGATTTGACTGCGGGCTCGTGTGCAATATCGTCGATTCGCGATTCTCGCAGAAATTTCATTGCGATGCGTCGGACGAGAATCGAGTATCGACGGAGAGTCAAGAGGATAAGAATATATCGATTCGTATCTCACGAACGAAGGAGAAAAATCTCGCGATTCAACGAAAGAGAAAGAAGCTCCTCGCTTTCACATCGAAATTCCCCTCCATGAAATGGAACGCAAAAGAAAAGGTAAACGAAAGCTCGCGTTATAATGTTTGTATAAATATTATGACGCGATTAATCGATTAAACGTCGGTAACGATTTATTCGTTTTTTTTTTTTTCCTCTGAAAACCGACGACGTCTACATTCTGCCCCACCCCCTCAAAAAACAAAAAAAGAAAAAAAAAGAAAAAAAACGATGATTTCAGATATACATATCTACTGACCTATTGTTATCGTAGTTTTTGACCGAGTCGAAATAAAAGTGTATTTCAAAATACGATAGACCACTTGGGTGTTTTTTCCGGTCCACTTATATTGGTTCTCTTCCAAAATTTTTTGTTCGTTCTTTTGAAGATATTTTCTGGATGGTTCTTTATTTTGATACTTTAAAAAAATTTTTCAAATTTTCTTTACACAATTTTTACATTTAGATCTGTAAATATTAAACATAACTTTTAATAGTAGTTTCTTGTTTGGAGAAGTTTCTTTAGATTTAACGTTAATCTTTTTTTTGGATTTTTCTCTAGCATTCTTGACATGTTTCTGTATTTAAATTTTAAAGCAGTCGTTTGGAGTTTGTCGAAGTAAAAGTACCAGCTTATCAATAGCAATTAGTGCAATAATTTTACTTGGATTGTCTACTAATACCCAATAAAATTCTCCTGTTGATTATTGCAGCAACTTCAAACGACGAATTCAGAAGCCTCGAATTAATAATAAAATGTTCCAATAAGAATTAAAGTAATAATTTTACTTGTGTGTTTTATTAATATTTCTTGCACCAATGTTATATATTTTCTAATACACGATCTGTATCATTATTTCGAGTCTTTCGAATCAGTGGTACGAATGTTCCAGTAAGAAAAACATTTTATTTCATAAACTTTTCCACAGCAGTATTTTAAGAAAAAATTAACCTATCCCTGTTATAAACGTAGAACTTCTTTTATTGGCATAAAAATTAATTAGGTTCCATTCTAGATTTAAACATTTTCTTACTAGCTTGGAATCTCAGAGTACCAGTTTTATCATTTCTAAAATAAATCATAAACGTATCTTAGCTTTCCAATTAAAAGTAAAAAATTAAGAAGGTTAAGGTTGTTCCAAAGGAAAATCTGTTAAGTAAATGATAAACTTATCTAAAAGTATCATCGAATTACTTTCTACGTTTAATATATTCTCTTCAATTCCCAATTTTCTTTTATTATTAACATAAATCAACAATATCAATAATGGAGAGAAGAACTAATTAAAAAATTAATCTATTAAAGAATCACATCAGGAAGTTTCCTTCTCTTTCTAATTTTGTTGTCCATTATTATGAAACAAGCTTAGCTGGGATCCGTGGTGGCCAGAGCAACAAGGGTCAACGATGTTGGTACGGTAAAAAGTACATAAGATCGGTGCTCGTAATGGTGGTTCTGTCAGGTAAAGGGTGGCGCAGGTAACGATACGAATCTCTACAAAGCTTCCCTAAAGCCGACAGTTCCAAAGGATCTTCCACCAGGACGATGCTGTGCGTGTATGTAAATTGGCAAAAGATTTAATTAAACGTAGTCCCCGGGAGGAAGATTCTCCGTTGGTTTTGCCTTCTGCCTCCGAGCGGCTCTCTGCTAACGAACACGCGTTTTGAATTTAGTATTTCAGAGGTTCGGTTGCCTCGCATCAACGATTCCTGTAATTAACTCGTTCGCGGATTATAAACCATCTCTCTCAGCTGACTGATTTTTCAGAGAAAATTTGGGACAGGGGATTTTATTTAATTCTTCGTATCCCACCTTTCATTATTTTTCACAGTCTTAACATTTAAAAAGTTTCTCCTCTTTTTAACCCTTTGAAATTTGCTCCGATCTGTCTCATTGTTCGGCATATTTTTATTTGTACGTTTTACGTCGAAAGGTATAATTAAATTTCTCTATGTGTAGAATATATAAAAGAATGGTAAACTAATTACCGTGAAAATGCAATAAATCGACTACTTCGATGGTCTTATAGTACAATTTCTAAAGTACTAACGATTCAAATAAAAAGCTAATTAAATTGTAAATATGAAATAATGCATGAATAATAAAACTGATGCGTTTTGTGAAACAAGAGTAGCTCACGCTGATACTTCGTATACACGATGCATATATTATGTTAGGTAAAGTATCATGCCGTTAAATAACAACATTATACACATTTACATTGTTATGCATATAACACTATAAAACGCCGTAACGACGTGAGTTCTGCATAAAGGCAAACTTTTCTGCCAAAAGCTAACCAGTGGAGACACCGAAAGTATCATTCGAAGCGACCAAACTATCGCCTCCTCTTACGCCTATATCGTCCCTCTATCTTCTCATCTTCACACTGTAATACACCCCTCACAGTGTTGATCGTAATTAACCTAATAATCCATTACTATTAAACCTAGTAACTCATTATACGATACTATTGCACCATGTGAAAGTATACCATCGAAAATTAACCAGTGGAGACTGTGAAAGTAATATACGAAAGATTAGTAGCAAGTAAAGTACCTTTCGCGCCTCTACCGTCATCTTCCCATCTCCTACCCGCCGTATGAAACGCTCTCTAATTTATTCCGCTAAAAAGAGCGCGATTTTGCCGCGTGTCGCGCGCAAACCAGCCACAGAAGAGCGGTGTTTATCGGTGTTTCGCGAAGGTAGCCCCTGGACAGACAGTAGGGTGGCTGGTCGTCGCACAACTCGTCGTTTATACGCGGTGCCGGCATAATGGAGCAGCGTAGAGCGGACCACGGATAATGGAGTATGAAGAATAGCGTGTGGTGAACGTCGAGGATAGTCTACAACAGCCCTCTTCATCCTCTCGTTTTTCATCCTTCTCTTCTCCTCTCTTTTTCCCTCTCGCTGTCCATTCTTCTTGCTATACCAGTGCTGCAGTGGTTCTTAACCGGTGTTGCATAGAATACATAGCGTCCCTTAGAAACTTGTTACAAGTGTACCGCGAAACGAAGTATTCCTCTAAAAGAATCGTTCTAGTTTACAGTCATTACGTTCATGCATATTCGTATCGTTAGTTTTTACAATTATGCGGGTGTTTATGCATTTTCGGGAAATTTGATGTTACAAATATCTAAATGTACGTAGTACGCGTATACAATAAAAATGCGTAAAATATCCAACGCGGAGTATATGCTATGATATTTAGCGGATGAAAGAAATTTCTGTCGAAGTTCTTTCTCTTTAGTCTCGTTCATAGAAATATAAAATTGCATAGACATCTACAGTCTATTTACGACTTGGATGATTTTGGAGCAGTGAAAATTTTCCTTATAATTTCTAAACTGTTCCGCGACTACGAAAAAATTAACTCATTGACCGCCACGGCAGTCATCGATGAATACATGTTACTCAATTTTTTAGATTGATAGAAATAGGATAGATTTTACGCTAATTGACAAATTTTAACAAATTTTCGGCAATCTGAATGATACAGATAACATTGTCAGGAAAAGGTGCGCATATACAATATAATATTTTGGAAAAATTCAATGTTCTGGCGTAGCGTATTTCAATTTATTGCGACTCCCACGACAAAAAATATGGAAAATTCGCGTGGCAGTCAACGTGTTAAGAACCACTGTTCTATACTCTACACCATCCTCCTATCTCTCTCTTTCATTTGCAAAAAGAGAAACAGAGAGAGAGAGAGAGAGAGAGAGAGAGAGAGGATTGGTCGCGCGAGAGACACGGCTCGTTGGCTCGACCAGTTGGCCATGCCGATTTATCGCGCTGCAGCCGAGCCGCATTACCAATTCTCGGTAAATTCACGCGTGTCATCGCACCGTGACCCGTGATTTTTCTTGGACCCTCTCTGTCTTCTTGGAGAACGCGCGTGGTGTCGTAAATCGATATATGGAACAAAGAAACGTTCGATCGGAGCAACGTATATCTTTGGATGGGGTTATTGTTTCGAAAGGGGGTTGGAGAAGGGTTGCTTCCTGTTCTCGATATTGGGACGTGAGATTTTGTTTTCTTGTCGAGGAAGGAGACTGTAAATCCTCGACCGGAGGATTTCCTTTGTGCTGTCGATCGTTTATTAATACCTTGACGTTGGGATCAGTATCTTGTATGGATCGTGCATGATAATATGAAACGCTCGTTTAATTCGCTTTTCGTTCGTTAAAGTGTTGCAAGATAAATATCCATGAAGACTCTTAACGTTATTTAGAAGTACTATTTCCCTTAAGTTCTATGTATATATGAATTTCTAGAGATTTACAAGAATATCTCTATCCAACTTCATAAAATGCAACTTTCGGTAAACCTTCATCTCTCCCCGCAAAAGTTCATTAACAGCGTCCTGTATGAATCGTGCATAATAAGGAAATACTTGTTCGGAAATTATAATTTTCTCCACAAAATTCCATATCACTCTTCTAAAAACCAACAGATTCTAATAAACATTCCCCTCCGCTAAAACCATTTAATTAACCTCTCGCTCGTGGGGTTAATATCTTGCATGGATCACATATGATAATGTGAAAAGTTGTTCAGAAATTACAATCTCCTCCTCTAAATTTTTCCATCACATCACGAAACAGCTTCCAATCAGCAACCATCTATAATATCCACCGCAGGAGGGGAAAAAACACGAACGAAAAATGCCCCAGAGCCCCACATACAATGTGGATCGAACGCAGTGTACTCGTACATAGTGCAAGCATTACTCTTATCCTCCTTTTGTCCATGTTCCTCTCTGTCTCACCTTTCCTACGCATAGAGTGCACGTGGCGTTCACCGTAAGCGTCCGTTCGGCTTGGCAAGCGGGAAACGAAGGGGTTGGGGGTGGTTGCAGAGGAAGGGGGTGGTCGTTACACGCACCGGTCACTGCCACCCCCGTGGCTATCGCCAGCCGAAACCCCCCATGCAAAATCACCCTTTGTCCCGGTCTCGATGGGAAATTACTTTTTGTCCGTCGATTACGGGGTGAATTTTCGGACAACGAGACCCGATCATTTCGAACGAGATACGGCTTTGGTCCGAGATATTCGCGAGAAGGGGTGTCCCGGCTTCGTTACCACCACCGCTCGTTCCCTCTTTCTGCTTCTATTTCTCGTTGGATAAATCGCGAGGTCAAGTAACGGTAACTCGATAATGGTCCGCTTTGAATTTTCTACCAGCCCCTTTTACTACATTTCCTTTCGTTTTTATTATTTCTAGTTTTGTGCGTCCGGTGAGAATTTGATTCTACAGCTTTTGTATTAGACAAACGAACAGCTCAGAAGCGATGGATTGATTTCGTAGATCGAGGAATATAGCAAAACGATGATACCACGAACGTAAGTTTTTTAAAATTTATATTTACACACAGAGGAAGATGATGTATTTTTTTTCGATGTATTTCACTTTCGACTCGGAAAGTGAGTCGTCCGAAATGAATAATGTTTTAAAAATATAAAACGTGGAAATACTTATTTATCTGATATTAGATTTATAACATGATTCTTATTTTCAAACTTCAACTTTCCTTCTAACACAGTCGTTTAAATTAACGAACAAACATTTCCAATTTTATCGAAACAGTCTCCTAAGAATATTCTTCATGAACACGTATCTATCTCAAAGGGTTGCTACAAGCACAAGACCAACGATTATTTTTAATATACAATCTATATATATATCATTGAAAGCAAAGCGATACGATGAGTGTTTCTGAATATATGTAATGATATTCCCGTCACAATGGAAGTAAACACCATGACATCATCGTAAAAATCACCTGCACGTTTGCGACTGCACTACAAAAATAAAAAGCCTGCGACCAATCATTTTGACCGGTTTCGTAAATCGAATGTTAAACATCCCCCAAATTGTGCACTCGTCACTATACGTAATCAATTTTAGTAGAACGTGGCTCCAAAACTGAATCTCACAAACGCGTACATATCTCAAAGAGTTGGCAGAAGGGGGTGGAACGAGCTGACGGATCGCGGATCGGCCAGAAATAAGTAAGACTTGACGAAGTGCGCCCGCGGGGCTGCAACCCTTGATTACCGAGATCTTCATCTACATGCTAAACATCGTTCCTCAGCGCCGTCTTGAATACTCTTGTACTTACGTATGTATCTAGATTCAGAGAGTCTGGCTTCGTCCGCCCCCTGTTCACCCTCTGTCTTCCTCCGGCGAGTTTCACCCTCCTTCGCTCGCTGCCTGCGAAACACATTCACGTACCATCTATATGATGTTTGCTTAGATTAAATTAACCGACCGTGAACTCATCTTTTGTTCTTCGTACTGTCGGCCCACCCCCTCCATCCTCTGCCAGTTGCCTGTGAAAGAGGGTGAACCGAGAGAAAAAAAATGGGAGCTGCTCCTGAGGGAAAATGCTTGCGAATGCTTGCCTCCACGTTGTATTTTAAATCGCTGTAATTTTATTTTCAGAATAGATACGAATGGATTATCGTAGCGTTATATGTTATAGTATGTTGGTTTGGTACTATTTCTTCTTTTTCGAGCTGGTGTTTGTCTTCTTTTCTTTTTTTTTTTTTTTTTTTTTTTATAGAAATTTTTTGCGAGTTAAAGGGTGGTTAGTGAGCAAGAAAAAAGGGTTTTCTTCGGACAGCGCGCCATCCTTCTTAGTGGTGCGACAGGGTACTACAGGTTTCTTAAAAGGAGGCGCCACTTCTTTAAGAAAGTCGCCTTATTCTTTTCCTTTCTTACCGACTCGCGCTCTTCAATTCTTTCGAGTTTCTTTGGTTTGTCCTAATCCATTTGAAATATAGAATTTTTGTATCTTCCTTTGGATATTGTTCTGAGAATTTCTAGTTATCCTTGCTTTTTTTTTCCATTGACCATTTTTTAATTAATACCGTTATGGATAAAACGCACTTTTAGGATGTTTGTTGTTCCGTTTCATATTTCTTAAAACTGAATAGAATTTTTGCAGTGTTAATAGAAAAATTGAAACGAAAGGGTAAAGACGTTTTTACTAACGAAAGAAATTCGTTTTCAGGTGCTTCTTGCGTCGTTCGAAGCTGTTCTTTACCGACTCCTTCGCGAGCTGCCTTACCACGAGGGTGGAGACTACTTTCTTAAGGGCGGCCAGAAGAAAGAGGGTGAGTCTTCTTAAATGTCTTTGCCATCTTACTCGCTTGAGGGCGACACTGGTATCGCGTTTTGAAAAAGAACCAAGAAAGTATTTCTCCTAATTGAACTCTTTTATTTTTTCCAGTAATAAATCTTTATAAATAAATTGAAAAAAAAAAAACGACAAAAATAATGACGTCGTCGAAGAGCTTCATTTTATACGATCCAGCTTCTTAAACGTGTAGGACAAATTTTCAATATTTATTAGCTTTCTCTTTAAAAATAATTGACTGGTTACCATATTTAGTTTTGATGAAGTTGAAGATAAATTCTGAGCTATTTCTATAATTCTAATTATAAGCTAGGATGTATCGATATCGGAGTATTGCGCGGGGGAAGAAAGATCCGTTGTTAAGAAATATAAGAGCAGCATTTTCCCGTGAAATTTGCATTCGAAACGAGCAGGTAAAGTACCCGAGATCTCGCGAAGGGCCAGACACTCAAGAGCAAGAGCTCCCCTCCTGACCGGCTTCAAAAGTGCTTCCAATTATTTTCCTCCCATCCGTCGTGATTTCTTCGCCCTCTTCTCGAATTGATGTTCAATTTTTTATCTCCCATTGCCTATGCAAATACACCGGCGACTCCTTGCCCGTATAAAGACTTCCTGCTTCCTCTGCAAAGAAATTAATTTCCCTCGTCAGCTTCGACCTGTCGTTACCTCATGTATTAACCCTTATAAATCGCATTACTTTTTTTGTAAGTATGATAGACATATCTGGCACTTATCATGTCAAATAAACGAAGTTCTAAAAGCCGAAATATTCTAAAAAATTCTACGGAAGCCTGTAATTTAATTCTTTTGGAAAAGTTACAGATATATCTAACAAAAAATTCGTCATTTTAAATCGCGCGAATAAAATTCGAAATTCTTCGTGTCAGAAACGACTCCAAAAAATCTTACTTCCCTAATAACAAACGATGGACGCTATATTTCCTCTTAAACGACATCCACAATGTTCAATCACCTCTTTACCCTTTCCATCCATTAAGCTTTACGAAGTTCATTAATTGCTTCGGAAAGACGATAGAAATATGTAAGGACTCGTTATCTTAAATCGCACAAATATACTTCGAAATCCTCTGTACGTAATAACGGACGATAGACGCGATATTTCCCCTTAAACGTCATCCAATGTTCAGTCACCTCTTTACCCTTCCCATGCATTAACCCTTACAAATCCTATTAATTCCTCCATCGCCACCGTGCAGTCCCCGCCAGTCACAAACATCCCCTCCTTCGTTCTAAAGAAAAAAGAACGACATCGAAGCCAAATAAAATAAAAGAAACAGAATAGATATCGAATATTCGGTCGGTTCCGCCATCGTGGCCGAGTGAAAGTTGACGAAGAACACGGGTCAGGGAAAGACAGAGAAAGGGAGAGAGAAAGAGAGAGAGAGACGACAACGGACGGAATACGCGGCGGAACGGACCTAAAACAGTACAGAGAGAGATCTCGGCGAGTATCTTGGCCGGGTCTCGCCGGTAGCTAGGCAACCCACCCCGCTGCTTGATCCGCCGCCTGGTTTCTCCTCACTTTCACCCACCCCCGTTCACCCCTAGCGCCCCTAGCTCCTCCACGATGCTCTCTCCGCTCTTCTCCGCCGTGCGAGGCTTCGTCGTCTCCAGCTCGCTCTCTCGGAGCCGTCGACGAGAGCACAGCGACCCTCTTTCAAAATCCCCCCTACCACCGGTTCCTTGGAGTCCCTCATCCCCCATGGTTCGCCATCCAGCCCATCCGCCACCCCTTTCGGCTGTTCTCTCACCGCGGGTGCGCGGGATCCCCCAGCCGCTGCCGCAACGGCCACGCTGGGGTACCTCAGAACCCCAGCCTTGCTACCCACCACCTCTCTCTCTCTCTCTCTCTCTCTCACTTTCTCACTCTCTCACTCTCTCTCTCTCTCTCTTGCTCGCCCACCTCTTCGAGGTGCCAAGACTCATGAGAACTCACCCAGAAAAATTCTAGTCGATCCGAGAACCGACGACGCCTCCTCGCTCTCCTCGTTTCCTCTTTCTATCCCTTCCGTACCACTTTCGACGTGTCTCACCGGTACTACTGTTGTATGTAACCGGGAATTTTATAGTCTGCTGGGTGATAAAGGTGGGATTTTAGGTTGCAGGTGTGGACGGATGGCTTCGGGGTCGTTTTGGGTTACAGGATATTTTTCTGTTGCTTGTTTTTAATTTTCTTGGTTAGTTATATCGATATCGAATCGCTCCTACGGGCGATTTTTGATTGCATTTTATATTATTAGAGAAAGTTTGGGTTTTAATTTCGTCTTGTATTTTACAATCTTTCTGCGCACATCTTTCTGGTCTTGGTTCTTTTACCGTGTCTTCGCGATACCTCCGATTGATGCGTGGGAATTTTATAGTTTTCTGATCGATAAAAGGTGGATTTGGCGTTGCAAGTCTGTACGAGTTTGGAATTACGGCGTATTTTTTGTATTAGTGGTAACATTAGGCTGTAATAGTTTGAATTTAAATCGCCTAATTTTGGAGCTTTTAATTTTGCGAACGTGCTCTGTCGAACAAAAGTAAACACTATAAATTTTATCACCTTAACGTGAATTATTGTGAATATTGGAAACTTTAGAAAGTTCAAGATACAGAAGAGTTAACAGAACCCTTTAAGGAACCTCTTTGTCCGACTACTTATCTACCTTTTCTACTTACCTCTCGCGTGTAGATATCACACGCCTGCTAATACATTTTTAATCAGCGTAAGAACCTTGCTAAAGTAAATTTGTTCTACACATAATCTATCGTCAAATATCTACCTTCGCCAAACTTTCATTTTTACAAAACCACCCCTAATCCCTACTTTTATCTCTTACATACCTTGAACCTCGAATGACATTTTTTAAAAATACCATTTGCATTATCCCTTAAAAAATCTGCTTAATCCCTCCACGCGCGCAATATCAACGACCTTCTCCAGACTTCGTCCTTAACATCGACGATCCTCGACCATCATCCAGTAACTTTTCAAACTTCTACGTTTCTATCGAGCGAGCAAGCTTTCTTTTTCTTTGCTCTCTCCAAGCACGGTGCTACCCCTTTATCCGAGACTCTCAACACCCTATTCCTGGAGGAGAATTCCTGGAACTACTCGCACGGTTTCACGACATTCCCAGGTGAAACTCTCACCCCCAAAGGAGAACCAAGGATGGGATCTCGGTTCGCCGAGGTTGGTCGCGTCTGGAAAATCTTAACACCCTTCGAGGCACCATTTTGTTTTGCGGTTGGAATGCGCGGTACGTGCGTGAACGAGGCGGTTCTGCGCATCGTCTTGCGGTTGGTTTGTGGTCCTGGGGGTGGCTAGGCCCGATCATTGGCCGCGGGGGTGCCGGGGCTGGTTTTTGGGGGTGTGGTGGCACCTTGCGGTTTGAGGGCTGATCTGCCATCAGCAGAGGGCGGCTCTCTTATCGACCTTCCATTGGCTCCCCTCGACCGCGGTATCCGAGACCAAGAAGTCGACGAAGATGTCAATTCGCTTCACGTTGATTCGTATCCCTCTAGAACTTTGATCAGGGTGTTACTTAAACGGGACAAGATGTTGTTTGTTGGTATGATGGCTTGCAGGCGCGAATTTTATACGTTTTCCTCTGGGAGTCGTAATGGATTGAAATATAGTTTGCTGCACCGAAATATTTAACACTAAGTTTACCAGGCCCGACTTGAAAATTTAATTTAAAGTTGTACATCCATTGTACATATAACTTTATGTAAATTCTTATATTAGCAAAAATTGAGAGATTAATTAATCAGGCAATGTAAGAATTTATATAAAGTTAGATGAAAAGAAATCACGATGAATGGACAATTTTGAATTAAATTTCGAAGCCGGTCATTTGACCGGGTCTGGTATGGTTAGTGTTAATTTTACAAAAAATATATTTTTCTTTGACAAAATTATGTAGGTTATTCACATCTTTAAACGTTGTTTGGTTCGTGAAATTTGTGTCATTCTAATTATTCTAAAAGGTTAGTAAAATGTGGGTCACTGATGTCCACCATAGTCAACGTATTAATAACCTTCGTGAATAAGTGTTGAGGATCTGTGGAGGATGTTAGAGGGATTGCGAGATACAGAGTGTGATAGGAAATGGTCTTACGTGTTTTATTCATTTTAATATTAGAATTCATTCCATTTAGCCTGACTTGAAAAATTGAATTTTTGAATAATTACCGTCGCCTCGGTACATAATTAATTAGGCCAATTGGAAAAATTAATTACAAAGATACGAGATTATATTCACGGTGTAGAACTTTTATCAGTCAACGTACAATGCACAAAATTCATCTATAACATTCAAGGAATAACTGTTTGTATTACGTACCATATAAATTCACATTATAATTTGACACGTTATACGAATATCTTTTCCTATTTGATCTCGTAATTAGTATTGATAAATTCCAAATATGTAATAATATTTTCATGATTTAGAATTTTTATTCGTAAAAGCGCGGTATGCAGAAGTCATCTTTACATATTCCTCACGTAATGAAATCATTATTTGTATGAACAAATGGGCATGGAAAAAGATCAATCGAATGAATAGAGAAATCAAAACAGTAGCTCGGGCATAAATATCGAAGCTTTTTAACCAGCGGTCGTGCTATATTAGTCTGCTGGTGGTGCTGCTGGCAGCGAAAGCAACCCTCGCCCAGGGGGGAAGCTACCCCCGACGTTTAATTACGCGTCCCTCCGTAAACCAGCCGAAGGTTCCCTTTCATTAAGGCAATAATTTTAATAATTTTTATCTTTCCGTATAATCTGCCTAATTAAAATTACGCTTTGATCGCGCCGCGCCTAGCTAACCCTCTTTCTTCCGCTCATCTCGGAGGTATTTCGAGACGCGTTGTAATTTACGTCCACGACTATCCTGTAACCCTAATCTTCGTGCCTTTGCACTATTTCGGATGTCTTCTTTAATTTTTTAGTAGACGCAGAAAAATCATAAAATATTCGGTAATGGTATAATAAAAAAATCTTCGTCCCATTTTAAAAGAACTATGTAAAGTGCATGTATCTCAGTTCTACTGATTTATCGTACCAACGTTGCATTAATCAACGAAGCTTACATTCCATGTTTTTACGTTTCCAAAAATTGCTTATTTCTAAAATTTTATCTCTATAAGAGTAGGAAGTGTGGTTTAAGTATACATTGTAAAACGAATATACAAAATTCCATGTATCTTCTTTAATTCTATTAATCTGTTATATCAACGCTATATTCTTCACGCAACAAATCGTACACCCCATACATATAATTCTCCAAAGAAAGAAGAAAAACAGCTTGCCAATAAAAAATTAATAATCCATCGTATCGAATCAATTCGCTAATCGTATCGGAGAAGGCTAAGAAACGAAACGAAAGACGTTCCTCTTGCTAAAATCGGGGCGAAGAGGATCGTCAATACGTAAAATAGAATTCGTTCAACGAGAATCCTCCGTTTGAAAGTCCACGAAAGCCCGGCGAAAAGAGCATTGCATCAGTCGGGTGATGTCTTTCGGGAACGTTCGAGTTCCACGCTATCGGGGCGCGTTCGTCTAACGCTTCTCATTTTACTCAACACTTTTCAAAACTTCTCATCCTTCTTCTACATATATATGTATATATATATATATAGATAGATAGATAGAGAAATATATATATGTTTCTCTTCTTTCGCCTGTCTGTTGGCCTTGGCTGGGCTCGTTTTCTCTCGTTCCTCGTTTCTCGGCTCTTTTCGCAGCCCGTGCAAAGAGACGCAAAGGGCTGGGGCTTGTTTCGTTGCCGCCCTTGCCAGAGAGCAAAAGATAGAAAGGAAGAAACGCGAATGCAAGAGGAAGCGGAAAGAGGTCGTATTCAAATGTTGATGAAATTGACCAGACAAGCTTTGATCTGGCCTCTTCAAATATTCGCCGAAAGATTGAAGTGAACATCTGAGGAGAGCGAAAATTATCTTGGACGGTCTACCCGGAGAAATACGGGTATCTCCACCCCCAAAGCGACGGGACGTGTGTATGTTGATTATGTTTCCTGCGAATTTGTTACTCTTATGGGTGCGATTACTCTCACGGAATCGTTGTACTTTCCTACGAGAAGTTTCGAAATTTGTTTGATATAAAATGAAATCGGGAGATAAAAATCTAGCTGATATGAAAAGTCATGCAACTTTTTTCGAGCATATCTTGATTATATGATTTTTTTTAATGTACAACAATAACAAGAAATCAAGATTTATTTGAAATAAAAAGACGATACTAGAAATATTTAAATTATAAATCTTTCTTGGTATTTCTCTCAAGTTTATCTTAAATATGCAGTAAAAACAAAATAATCATCTTCATAAATTTATCCATCTAAATCCTTGCATTAGTTTCAATATACGTTAGATGTGTAATTTATACATCCAATAATTCAGCCGCTCTAATGCCAGTTCTGCTTATATTTATCTTTTACTTGGACGTTGATCTCGAATATAAATTAAGCAACTTCTACCATCGGTATTCAAATTCCTCCAAACTTGCAATTTCTATAAACCGAAGCAATCAAACCACAATAAACTTATCGACGTCCATACATGAGCAACAATGACAATCTCAAGGATTTCTATCTCAAGGATTGATTTCTAACTAGATGTTTTGCACAGAAATCAATCTTAAATATCCGAATGAAATAACTTCCACCACCGACGTTCAAATTCCTGCAAACTCGCCACTTCTTTAAATCGAAGCAATCCAACCACGGTAAACTGATCGACATGCAAACAACAGCAACAACGACAGCTATATTCCCTCTAGCGGAGGGTGAGAAACACTCGTGCGCGGCACGAAGTGGCTGCGTGTCCCAAGGAGGATCAAAGCGGCAGCGTGGAATCAATTTTTAAGAAAGAAGATGTCGACCGGATGTTCTCGAGTCTGCCGCTCAACCGGGGGTTGACTGCACCCCCTCGTTCGTCCTCTCTCCGCCGTTTCACGGCCTTGCTTTCATCCATAGTCCATAGCCGAGCAGAGAGAGGGTGGTTTTGATTTATGGAAACCGGCCGGCAGATTTACGAATATCAAATTCGCGTTTAAGAGGGTCGATGCCGCGGCGAGGGTGGCTCTCAGCCACCCCTCGCTCTCATGTGTGTACATTACCGAGTGGATTTACAGCCTAATTCTCCAAGAAGCTATATTCCTTCTCTATTTTTTCTCGTGCCGAGAAATTTCCAGCTTTTGTTTGACGTTGCTCTCGAACCCTAGCTTTTCTAATTAGAGGCACAGAGAACGTTGAACGTGTGCGTGCGTATATTCATGCGTGTATTCGTCGGAGGAGAAGTTTCGGTAGTTCCTTGTTCTGTCTTTATTAGAGAACGAGAGAGTGGCGGCTTCGTTCGCTGCGTTTCCGGATCGATCCAGGTTACGCGACGAGAACAGAGATTAATTAACCGAAGAAGAGGTTCTGATAGATTCCGTGATGAATTTTGGACAATCTCGGAATCGCTAGATTGATGTTTCTTTGGCAATTTGATTGCCCGGAGGGAGATGAGAGAGACTTTTGGCTTTTATTTTATTAAGGGGTTAATAACGAAATTGGCAGATTGATGTTTCCTTGGGTATTTGATTAGTTTGAGAATGTTTAAGTCTCTTGGTTTTTAACTTATCAAGAGGTTAACAGCGAAGGGTGATATTGACAGACGCAAATAAAGTAGCTTACATGTATCGTTTGTCGATATTCGATGTAAAATTCCAAAAGGTTAGCATATTCTAATTTCCTGTCTTCTATGTGTATTTCATGCTTCGTTGTTTCCTTGTTATTGTCTTTCCCTAGTATCTCTGCAATTATTGTAAATTGTGCATTTATTTCTGCATCATCAGGATTACCGTTTTATACATTGCACAAGTTATTTTTCTATCAACTTTTTCCCTCCTTTTGCTACAACTTTCACACGTTCTATTTAAACGAGAGATTTTCCCTAGGAATTACTTTTAAAATCTTTATTTCGAAAAGTAACGATTATTCGGATGTTTCCTTACATTTTACAAAGTTGACAGAGCAGCGGCTCATGAAAGTAGACGAAGCACGAAGGATAATTTCGGAGAAATTGCGCGATTCTTTCCCTAGAAGAATCTCAACGTATATAAGAAGACGGGAGTAGGAGCAGAAGCATATTCGCGGCCCCTGCGCTTTAATATTTAAAGTCGCATCTGAAATATGTCGATTCTGGCACATAAACACGGGGGTGTCGGAGGACCTGGTTCCCTCTTAGGGACGCTAGAGTGTCCTGGATGATTTATTCGTCGCGTTACTTCCTGACCTGCGAGGTTTACCGTCGTCGGAATTTGCATTCTTCTTGGCCGCGTTTCCTGTCGGAGTTGGGTCGCGCAAGAGGCTTCTTGGAACTCTAAGAATCACGTGTCTTTCTACGAGTCAACGCGACCAACGAGAATCTTTTATGCCATGTATATTTCTCTTTATCTACTGTACTTAATCTGTCATTTTTCCTTTACATTTCTCTGGCCTACTCAGGCTTCGTTTTATCCAAATTCAAATGTTTCTTCTCGAAACTTTGTTTTGTTCGAGGATAGATTAGATTTCTGTCGACGAAGATGTTTATGCAGTGGATATGAAAAGTATCTACCTGTACCTTCATCTCACAGTGAAACACTTTTTATCAGGTTTTGTGTTTCAAGTTTTTGTACTATTCCAATTTTTATAATCTCATAGAAGTACTTAATAAATATGCTTGGATCTAATCAATTAATATGTAAATGTCATGATGAATACAATAACGTAGCCACTGTACATTCGCAATTATAAATTATAAATTGTGCGATATTAATGCGTACTATGAATCGATTTCGTTTGATTCTTCGAAGGATGAAGACCGTGTAAGGTACATACATTTGTGTCAGAATTCATAGAAGTATGTCAATGTAGATTTACTAGTGATTAAATTTGAAGTTAATCGTTTGAAAATACACGTTGTCGACCACTGACAGTCAACATTGTCTCAACATTGTTTTATTCTCAACCACATCCCCGACATTCCTGATATTCTCCAATCTCTACAACCACTCTTACGAAACCTCTCGAAATAACTTGCCAAACCATCCGACACCCCATTTGACCATCAGAAGCCATCATTCACCCCCGGTAACAGTTAAAAGAAAGCAAAGAAGACTCTTACGGAAACGATCGAACGGGTGGTTATTAAATAACGTTGGCCTAACGGTTTCTCTCCTCCTCGACCAACGAACACGGACGTACCAGAGAAAAGGGAGGTAGGAATAGGGAAGGGGGGGGGGGGTGGTTTTTCGGCCAAAAATACCTCGCACGATACCGTGCATTCTTGGCGTGGGAGTCACCGCCGCGGCCTTAATTAAAAATCCAACGAGCCCCCAAAAATGAGCCGCTTGGTTTCGCGAAGCGGAAAGGGGCGGTGAAAGGGGGAGAAAAATGTAACCGTGAAACGGTGAACGAGATAGAGAAAGATAGGATAGGGTTAAGGGGTTGGGGGTTTAAACGTCGGTGGGACGGGGGTGTGCTCGTACGTCGAGGCAGACCGCATTCTTTCGTTTAATTCCCGCGAATTTATAGAAGCGAGAGACGACAAACCGTGCGCCGCAATAGCTGGCTGTACCCGGGGCCCTTTCCGTGTTCTCCCGTTGCAGACGCACCCTTAAAAAGTATTGCCATCCAGCGGGGGTGTAATTGGATTCGACGCCGCGTCGTAGATGGGTACGCGCCTTTATTGCGTTCTCCTCGCCTGCACCAGAGCTCGATGACTTTCACGTAAGCAGGAAACAAGGTGCAGGAGATTCGAAACGTTAGCTTGCCGCTCGATTCCCGTTGGTTCCACTGATTTTTTCTTCTTATTCTTCTCTTATAGTCCTTTTTCTTGTGGATAACGGAAATTTCTAGGGGAAGTATTACGAGTTTCTTTTCTTTTCTCTTTTATGTTGGGGGATGAGATAGATAGAATTGGAAATGGGAAAAGTGGAACGTGTGGAAGATGTGATCAGAATGATTAACACGTTCACTGCCAACTACGAGATATCTCGTAATCATATATATTTATATAATGATATATAGACTTTATGAAATTCCATGTTCTCTTTAAAATAAAATCTTAGCGTCCAGAGCAATATGCTCTAAATTTGCGTGGCAGTGAATGGGTTAAGGCTTAGGCGGAGCAAGATCTTGATTATCAGAACATCGATAACGAGAACGATTCATTATCAAATACCGATTAGTGGAAAATTTGACAAACGAACCTTTGCATAAGAAAAATTGGGAATTAATAACAGAAATTAAAGGAAATTGTTAACCTTTTATTATTAAGAAACTCTAGGTTTTCATTTAATATGAATATAAACTTACTTATCTTATTGATTATCCAAACAACGTGTACCATAATTAATTCCACTCCCATTCTTCCGATTCCTTTTCTAATTTTATAGAAAGACACCAAAGAAGATGTCAATTTTTAACTTTTAGTGTAATCACTTCTTCAAGAAACTTGTAAATCCAAAGATAACATTAATTAACTTCCATTTCATTAATACTTAAAACTCAAGACACTGACAATCCAATCTCCTAAATATTTTCTACAAACATTTTCAAGGATGGCCCAAACTATAGGAAAAGGCGGTATATTTTTTTCATTAAAAAATGACTAAACGCAAAATGAAGTGTAACTACGTCTTCGTTGTTCGTATTAGCTGTCAATTTACTAATGATTCAAACTCAGAACATTAACAGTCCAACAATAATCTCCCTATTCGAATATTTCCACGCTAGACTTCTCTCTTTCTAAAAATCAGTAAAATAGTAGGGCGCTGTAGCAAGCCGTCCCCTGGTAATTGGGAAAGAAACGTTCGACTGGCGTTGTCAGTTCCGTTTAGCCTGTTATGGGGGGCGGGTTTAACCGAAAACGAGGGTAAACGAGGAAGGAGATCGGGCAAGCAGTCAGGCAGGAAGGCAAGCCAGCTAGGCGGCTGCTCTGAAATAATTAAACCGGCGCAAGTTTTTACGACAAGGTGTTCATTACGGTGGGTAATTAAGACGCCCCTTAACTAGACCCGCTAACCACCCCCGGGGGTGGTAAACCAACTTCTCCGCCCGGGGGGAAGCCGGCCGACGTCTTGGAAACCGACGGGGGATGATGGCGTAGGAAAGTTTTCCCGTTTTTAGAAGCGGACCGACTATTATCGCCGATTATGTTAGCCGAGGGAGATCTTCGAGGAATCACCTTCATGGTAAACTTGCTTTTCCCTTCTTTCTTTCTTTTTCTTGTTCTTCTTTTTAGGGGGGAGGGCGGAGGTGGGGGAGGTAGAGAAGATTAGATCTTTAATGGTGTGACGGTGTGACAAGTCAATCGATGCTTACGCACGTTGAGAGATAATAATTGCAATCAGAGGGATGATTTTGGATTTCGCGGTTGTGTATCTTCTATCATAATCTAATCACCGTGAATATTTATGCAAATTCTTGTTTTTATGAGCACAGATGAAGAAACAGAATTTAGGTGGAAAATGTTCGTGCCAAACTTACGTTAAAGATATAATTGAGTACATACAGGTTTGTCTACATTTCTTCGCGTATCTTATACGTCTTTCCATATATTACGTACACTCTATGCATTTTTGTATCTTCAAACTTTGCATATGAATACTCGCGCAACGATCCTACTAATCGCGATGCTAAAACGCTTATATATGCTTCCAATTGGTACGATATAAAGTTTACCGTTATCAAATCCAACAGATCGATTCGAAAGACATTGGAAAACCAAGGATCCCGTTTGGAGAGCGAAGTTTGTTCGCGGCGTCTTCCTGCAGGTTCAGCAGACAGGTTTCTTAGTATGTGATAGGTATTAGCGAGAGGATTGAAATATTGGCTAAGTCCTCGGTAAGCTACACCCTGGCCGGGGAATTACTTTGGCCCTGCGCCCGCATTAATAAGTGACCGTCCCCGACAAACAGGCTGATCCCTTGATTTCAAGACTACCAGAGTCCAGGATCTAGTCGGCGTTAGCATTAAACTTTACTGCGCATCACGGTCTGCTTTTAATCTCGGATTAAGCGTAACGCTTCATCAGAGAAATAGCCACCTTCTATCTCGATTCTCGTCCGATCGCCTGTGTACACCTGTCTATCGATGATTCTAACGTTTGCTCGTCAGTTACACTTTCGCTAGAGTGTCTTCCCGATCGTTTCTGGCGGAGTTTTATAGTTGTTGCAAGGGTGGAGTATTTTGTCGATTGACTGAGCGATGAATTGTTTCTGCGAAAAATAAAAAAGTCCAAAGTTAGGTAAGTTAAATAGAATGTATTACATGGTTTAGTGATTGCTTTTTTTTTTTTTTTTTTAGTGGTTTTGATGTAGAACGGTTTGGGAATAATTTTTAACTACAAAGTGTATCGTAGTTGGAAATAAACGTAGTATATTGTTAATTCTAGTATTAATCTAATAAATCATCCTAATAAAATCTCCCACATAAGACAAACTCACCAAAGGGCCCATAATTCCTTCGGGTGTCAAAAAGATAAACTCTGAAACAATAGCTGCCTCGATCATAAATCTGTCAGGCGAGCAGCTTCCCATACGATCTTCTTTCTCCCCATGTATGACCAAGAAGCAGGAGAGAAGAAGCTTCTCTTTTGCTCGCAACTCGCGTGCACTTTGGCTTATTAAGGGCTGATTCACCCTTGCCACCACCGCCCTCTACCGATAAACCTCGTCCTCTCGGCTGTCCCACAACCGTCGTTCATCACTACCCTCCGCGGAATGAATTACGCGACCCCGAATCTAACGTTTGCACTGGATGCATGTATCAGGATACGTCTCAACTTCGCCACTTGGAGATTTGTTGAATCGCGTGCAAGATGGATGTCTGCAAATTTTTGATAGAGTGGTTGATAGTAGTTTAAGGTATTCTGGATATTCTGGATATTCTGTTCATTTCTTATTTGTAAGTTTTATTTGTGTATAATTATTATAGATATAGTATATAGCGTATATATATAAAGTATAAGAGTATAATGCATATACTTAATATAAATTTTATTTATGAGACAAAACTTCCCAGCTCACCCTCGTACATTTCAAAGTATTTAATCCCGGCCACTCTAGATTAAATTTCCTCGGACGTCAATAATATTTGAATCCTGAATTACAAAGACAAACATTGCGAAAGAGTAATAAATAAAATCTCCTATATATACATATATATGCTCTTTTATCTGCATTCTAAAGCACAGATTCCTATACTTCTTTGCATCTAATCACCAAAAAGACGTTTAAACTTCAATCTGTTTGAACTACTCCGCAGATTCTAAAATCTAAGGTACATTTTCTACTCATCTACCATTCCCTATACCTCCTATATCTGACGAACGAAAACCAAGCGAATCGTCGATGCACCCTTTCCCGAGCCCTCTCGCGCCCTGCCCGATGTTTACCCTTGCCTGGTCTCATCGTTACGCGATGCGACGGAGAAAAAGGAATAGAAAGCTCGGGCGCGAAACCCATGAAGAATGGCGACACTCAATCACGACTGGAAGACAACCGCCTGGGAGGCGAGCGTCCGAAACAATACGAAACAAACGGCCTCCGGGGGCGGATATTAGTTTTTCGATTCCTCGAGCCCCAATCGACGACTCCGATCCTCCTCACACCCACTTTCCGCCCCCGCGTTTTCAGCACGCACTCCTCCGTGTTATTTTTCTCAGTCATATTCCCAGCTGCGCATTTATCACTTTTAAACGAGCTTGGGAAAAGAAGTTACGAGCTTCGACTCTCTTCCTCTTCTTTAAAACCGATTCTCCGATTCTCCTTTCCCCTTCTTTCTCTCCTATTTTGCCTCTCTTTTCTTTTTTTCCCCTTTTTCTTTCTTTCTTTTTTTCGAAGCTTCCTACGGCGCCTTTGTTAGCGTGTGTACGCGAGTGTCCATTTCTTTTTGTTTCGTTGTCGTAATGGAACGGTGGACCCGGGAAAGAGGAGGAAAGAGAGTGAGAGAGAGAGTGGAGACAGGTTCTAGAGAGCGGCACCTCGGAGGGCCATAATTCTGCCACGCGAAATTTCCAACTACAGTGACGCGACCGTGGTTCAGTGTCTCCGCGTCTCTTCTGTTTTGGTTCTACATGCGATTCTATACGAGCCTTCGCGACGATTCCTGCGAGCTTTCTGGTCGTGGAAGGTCGGGGGCGTCGAAAAGAAATTTGGTTGAGAAAGATCGATCAGAAAAAATACGGTTCAGAGAGAAAGAATGAGTTGGGAAATTATTACGTATGACAGGAAAGAAGATTTAAGGAAATATGGATGTTTTCAGGTACCGTTCGCTTTTGGAAATTTTTGGCCCCGTGATTTGTTTAATGATAATTTTAGAATAAAGAGAAGAATTGAAGAGATTTGGAAATGATTCTATATTTGCAAAAAATCTCATAAATCCAGTACCTGCAAACGTCCCTCCAAACTTAACATAGGACAAAGGAAAAATGGTAATTGAGAATTTATTCGCTATCACTTCGCTCGCGATTCCTAATTTCTAAAATTTCTCACCTTTCACCTTTTATATTTCTCTCGTCACACTGTCTTTCGAAAAATGATTTACCAAATAAAATACATCATTGTAGGAAGTTGAGAAGAACTGTTGCTTAATTTTATCACAATTATATAATTCGAAATCGTTGTTGCAAATATCAATAATAATATCTTTCGACTGTAGCAAACAATATTCTCCCGAAGTAGCAAAATTCTAAATTAACGTCTTCCCAAACTCTTAGACTATTCCGTAGAACACACGTATAATAACTTCAAACTTTCGTCCGTAGTAAGTGTAAGAAATAGTATCAAAGCATGCAAAGCATTCGTGACGAAAGTTTAAAAACTATCACCAGCAAGTGTCGTAATCAAACTGCAAACGGATTGTCCATCTCTTATCCGATGAATCTTCGTTGAAGTTCCTGAAGAATTTCAAAAGAAGGGTCATGGCGGCGTCACGGTTGCATAAGCGCTATCGTCCCGGGCTGCAAGCCGGCTAATGACAATTTAAATGCATGGAATTAACGTGGCCGAAGCGGGAGGAGCGCCCGCGGCGGTCACGCGACAGCCAAATAATATCGTTTCATCCCCTACGGGACGCGCGTCGATTCGACTAACTAGAAACCTGCCCCGCCGACCGACCGCGACGGTTCACCGACAAAAAATAATCTCGAATCGACACCGACACGGATTTTTTCCGGTCCTGGATCGACCATCGATGTGCGAACGTTTGTTACGAGAGAATTTTCCGGGCGAAAGAACGGGACGAGTTTATTTTAGGGAGAATTGGAATTATTTTTTAATAACTTGGGGATTGAGAGTCGCGAAGTTGATTGAAGAGCTACTCGACTCTTTACTGTAACTTCTGTTAATAATTTTTTAATATTTCTCATTTTTTAAATGTTAATTTGTTTGAATACGTTGATTCACGTAGCAAGGGTTGGAATTACTTTTTGATATCTTGAAGAGGGGAGGCGATTGCAATATTGATTAGGAGTAGAAGTTATTAAAGCAATCTTCGCTATTTCTATAATCTTCTACTAGTTTCCTTTCCTTCCTTGTATCCTTTCTTTTTAGAGAATTGCGATGATCTTGGTAAACAATAATTTATAGCGATCTCTAGTAGTATAAGTGATTGATATGTCAGACATGACTTGTCGTTAGAAGTTATCGAATAACAAGAACAGACAAAATTGAATCGGTTTCGTTATAGTAAAAAAAATATGATTATAATAATCTGGGTAAGAAGAATTTTTGCCAAAAAGTAGTAGTACAAGTCGATGATGTGTCGGGCATTCGTTTGAAATTAGAATTAAAAAGAGCTGGGTGGTATAAATTACTGAGTAACAACAAAAGGCAGTAAGAAAGTTTTGTTGTAGTCCATCTTGTATGAGATATCATGATTGAAAATAGATACTAACGTGATTTTACATCAACTTTCTAAATCTTCTTCCTTCCCAATTAATATCTTTACTTTTATATATTGTGGAAGTATCATTTTAGAGCTGAGAATTTTCTCTCTCGTATATCTTTATAATATTTACAATATCTTTCAATATTTAGCTTTGTAATAACGTGTTTAGGAATTGGTAAAATATTAGTCGTTTTTCACCTTCTGCCAAGGTATAAAAATCAAATAAAATACACGAAAAACGCTTCAAACTGTAAATCGTTCGATAGAATAAATTTTTAGCCCTAAATAACTACTAAATATAATCCAAATCGTCTTTAACAAAAGACACCTGAAACTCGTTAAACGCCTCGTTCTCGACGCCTCGAATTCCAGTGGGGGCGTCACGTTCGTACTTTCTCTTTCCAGTGGTAACTTTTAATTCGATCAAATTCACCGAGCGATCGGGCCGAAACACAGGGGAGCTACCGAAGATGAAACGAAACAGCCAGAGCGAAGGCTGCGTAACAGAATTTAGCGATTTTTAATTCCCGCCGGCGTGGCGTAGCGGGGCTTGGCCTTCCTGCAGCCGATACTACAAGGGGCTGGAATCACCCTAAATCGCTAATAAGGCTTCGCAAACCTCCGTACATCCCGCCGACAGGGATTCTCGGTTCTCATTCCCGATGCTAATCCTCTCGTCTGATCGGAATCCCTGTGAACAACATTCTCCCCAACCGATTTTCCAGATTTTTTTCTTATTCAGCGTTACTTCAAGAGCAAGACGGGATTTTTGTTGCTGCAAATGCGGTTTAAGTCTTTGATCTATTCGTCGTTGTATTAAATTAAATATACCATTTTAGAAATACAAAAACAAATTGAAAGGAATGCCAGTTTCTGGTTTAGAAGATTGCCAGGTTTATCGAATATTTATGGAATTAGAGAACATTTCTATTGATACAGTTGTAACATTAATTTCGAATTACAATAGTAACAAAATTAATAAGATGTTCGACATAGGTACGATGGAGGAAGTGATTCCAAATTTTTAACTGGTTAATTTTAACAAATTTGTATCTTGAAAAATAAAATTCTAAAAGATCCCTAATCGAACCTACGATACTGTGTATTATAAAGGAAATCCTAAAATATCATCTACTGCACATTTCTTTCCAATGCATTCTCTTATGTATATTTGAAAGCCTACAATATCTCTTGCTGAACTTCGTAATAATTTATAAAATTTAATTTTCAAAAGTCCTTCAGAAATGTAAGAGAAATCACAATGTTCCTTCGTGCATCGAAAATTTTCTTCGCTTTCAATTTTTTCTGCATCTCATGTCAAATATGGAAAAATATTTCACGACGGGGAAACGAAATTATTCCGGTCGTCGAGGTGATTCTTCGGTCGTTCCACTGATGGAGAATGGCTGACCGCTTCGAGGCGGAGATTTCGGCGGTTTCGCGGAATATTTCTAGGAAGAAGGAACGTTTCATTCTACGAGGCAACACCGACGCTTTGAGATTAAAGGTTGGCCTGCGCCGAGCAACCACCGAAACGCGGAAAGACTGCGGATGCAGTTGCAGCGAGAAAATTAATTGCGCTGCACTTGTGCGGCCACGAATTACGACCGATGTGTATCCGTTTCCGGCACACGTTGATGCAACAAGATTTGTTCATCCCGTTCAAAAGCGTCTGCAGCTGCATAGACGATATTTCACGAATCGCGAATTTTTTAAGCACAGAGAATGAAGTTACAACTATGAAAATCATAGGTGAAAACACGATGAGTCCGTTTTTATTCATTCGTTGATATTAATGTCGTTTTACGACTAAACAGGAGGATTTTAACATAACGTGATTAAAAACCAAAACAACTGTTAAGTTTAAGAATTTGGTCTTAAAAATTGCTAATGAGTGGACGAAGTTTCGTGGAGGTTAAAGATGTACTTATTAATATAAGCAATGTTTTAGTATCTTTGATATTCTTTTATTTTGACGTGCAATATTTTGAACATTTTGAGGAGAAGGAAAAGGCACGTAGCTCCATAACCAAATATAAAGATAATTTTGGCAACAGGGGGATGATTAACAACGTATTGAATTTTAACATAATTTTTAAGATATAGAAAATATCAATTATTGTGTTCTTCCTCTGTAATCTTTGCATCTGACGTGGTTTCTGATCTTTTCATGCAACACTACGACATGGAACATATTTTATAATGAAACATTCAATGAAACACACGACGCGAGTATTGGCAAATAATTTGTTTAAATACATCATATAATAAATAGCATAAAGCGAGATACGTGGAGTATAGTGTCACTGTGTGTCGTAGTGCAAACTACGGTTGAATCCATTTCAATTTCACATTGAATATATTAAACATATACAGAACAATGTGCAGAAGTTCTTCACAATTCATTGAGAAATATACAAATTGCATTAGACTGATTTCCTAATATAAACAAATCAAACGTTTCCTACAATTCTGTGCAAAATCCAGATGTCAAAAGTATTCGATACTTGATTTTACTAAAAAATAAAGGAACAAGGATTGAAAGCGAAGTTCGAAATTGCAATCGGAGAAGAGAATGAGAAATTTTTCGCAGGAAAAAGCCGCGAAATGAAGGATCGGAAGGGTAAACAGAAGGGGAAGAATTTAACAAACTGATTATACAATCAACATCCGCCGGTGATTCAATAAGTCAGAGAACCACTGGGTATTGATGCTCGATCAGCTCAGGCCCTGGAGGTTTAATTAAATACAACCCCCCCCCCCCGACTCTAACGTTGCCTCGCTGTGTAGCGCGTGTAAAACGAGCGATATTTTTCACGAAAACCACCTCGCCGGACGATCTCGTATCTAGCCTCGGATATCACGAGTCAGACGTCCAGACTCGATCGAATTATTAAGTCTTTTCGTCTGGATATTCCTCCATTTCGTAGTTACTTTGTGTACTTTGAAATTCGTTGGTGAAAAGGAAGCTTTATTCTGCGAAAGATTCGAAGATTCGCAGTGTCGATAAAAATGTAAATTGTAAAGAAGAACGCATGAAAAATAAGACAAATTGTGGAGGATGTTTTTTTGAATATTCTAAGCATTGCTGATAAACTTATGATTGAACTTTCGTCTTTCTTCGTGTGTTTCCGTCGTGTATAATACTTCCTACCCTCTCATATGAACTGTGACATCTTCGATTTATGTGCACTTTGTTTTATTCGCACTATTATTGAACATTATTCGAAAGAGAAGCAATAATAATCGTAGTAGCTGTGTAATACTATTAGCGAAAAACGTTTCATATTGCATATTGGTAAAACTCTTGTTTCCATTGAAAATAACGAATAATTTATTCCACGGAGTGTTAAAAATAAATCCTTTAATCCTAAATAAATTATTTAAAATTTTGCATAAAATACTGCATGAAATATTTGTGCTATTTAAAGATATACATACATGTATCCGAAACATTGCTTGAGAATTGAGACATTGCTTAAAAATATATTTCTCGGAATGTGCAATTCACCTTTCCGCCACCAGTTACATATATGTGTCATTAAGAAAGTAGACCGTTCCTCAAACGACGTCAAAAAGTAACTTCAAAGTAACATTTTTCGAAAATTTTAATACATGAACATCGACTATAGCTTTCCACGACCACCGACACGATAAAGCTACCCTATAATGGAACCTATACCAAGTCAACGAGGCAAACAGTAACATACCGATATAGGAAGGGAGTTTTTCCATAACGGAAGGTGTGATGGGCAAATTAAGCTGATCGTGTTACGATACAATCCTGTCGTACCTATGGACGCGTGACGTTGGTAGCAATGTTGCTGGCGATATGACAGGCGCGCATGGCACGGAGTGTTGCAACACCCCCCGCGTCAAGAATTCATGCAGCTCCGATGGGGGACCATAATTAACCGAATACCGATACTCACCAGCTTACCCGACTCCATCTGCGACATACGCCGCCTATATATATATATACACACACCTATATATACATATAGACTCGTGCGTGCATCTATATACATATGCGGCCGGACGCGTAATTCTGCGTGCACCTGTTCGCGCGCGCCAACTATGCACCTGAACGCGCGCCACCGCTGGAAAAGTGCCGAGCCTATAGCCACTCGATCGCTACCACAGCTTACTGTACCTATATCGAATTATTTCGATCACTTTAAATAATTTATATAATAGTTTAGGATTATATACGATGGCTATAAACGGTATCCAATAAAGTGTCTTTTTTTCTTTTTTTTTTCTTTTATTAGATTCTACGTATTTTATTTTCATCGTATCAAATTTTTGTGGCGATATGAAAGTACTGGTAGGTGATAATATATTAATATACTTGGAGCTAATTAATTAGTACGTAAATGATATAATAGGTACAACGACGAGTCCATATACTTTGTAACCACTGTACTATTAATTTTAAAATTATATATAGAATTATAACAATCGACTCAATGTATCGATCTTAGTTCTTTCTTTGTCTATGACATTTACACGAATGTTACTGCAATAAAACACGCGTCAAAGAACCTCGAACCTTCAAAATACCAAATATACTCCAGCTTCTAGCCTCGCAAATCAATCTGCGATTGCTAATCTTAAAACCGCCCTAATCCTCGTTACTCACCCTCATCCACCCTAATCACTGGCAAAGTCCAAACACAAAGTCCCAATTGCGCCTTCTCGAAGCAGGAACGAGGACGAGAAACGAGAGAGAAAAATGGAGAGCCTAGACACCGATTAAAAATTCCGTTTGCCCTCCCTAGGCAACGCGTTTTTCCGCCGGTGTGTAACATCTGCCGAGTTACAAATAGAAGAAGCAACCACCCTTCGAACGAGAGAAGAAGAAAGGGAGAGCGAAGCGTCTTTCTCTGATGCGCTTCCTCGAAAGGAAAGAGGACCGAGTTTCTCACCCCCCGGGAACGTTCCTTCACTCACCCCCTCGTGGAAAGCCTCGCCACTCGGCGACCAAACGGAAAGAGAAGCTTTCTATCGGCGAGACGGAGAAGGGTGAAAACCCCCGCCCCTTTACGGGTCTGCCGGCGGTGGCGGCGGTGTCGTATCTTGGCCTCCGTGGCGCGCCGCTCTATCGACGTACAGCCACCCTCGACTCGCTTCCTCTTCGCCTCTCTCTCCTTGTCTTCTAACCCTCCCCCTGACCCAACTCCTCGCTATCTAGCCACCTTTCTACCACCCTTGCCTGCACCTTGTGTGCAACCCGCGATCGAGATAGAAAACAACTCTGGGGTCTCTGGACCTCGCAAGTTTCTTGCGAGGATTATCTGCATATATGGATATGTAGGATTTTTAATTGATTTTTGTGGGATACGATGTGTACGATGACTTAGCGATCCTTTACGTGTATTGTCGAGTCTTTTTAAATGTGCATGTTGAGAGACGTTGCAATAGCAGTGGTATAAGAAATGTAACTTTCTGTAATCGAGAAAGTAAATAGGTTCAAACGAGTAGCAAATGATTGGATGTTAAGAATTTTTAAGGAGAAACGATATATAAGTATGTCGTTGACCTATTCTCAAGTGTGGATCTTAAGGGAGGTTTTATGACAGTACAGGTATAAGAATGTATATTTTTAAGTATCATAGGTTTTTGATAATTGAAAAACAAAGTAGGTTTATTACGTTTTTAAGAGGCGACAATTAGATGTTAATAGATTTTCCTATTTTGGTGGTTTGAGGTTGTTGAGAGATGCATGCGAAAGAATTAGAGAAAATGGTGTATGATACAGGTGTTTACTCGTGCGTGGGAAATTTAAAAATGTAAAATCTCGCTGTAATACTTGGAAAAAGTCTCTGTGTAGATCCCAAATCTCCAAAATGGATTTTCTAAAACCTCTAACAAATCTACCAAGGATAAAAAGCATAACTACTGTACATTGCTTGTTAGTTTTTCTTCCATAAACTATGACCGTTACAAGTAAACGTAAACTTTTGGCTAATAATGTAAATGAATATCAAAGTGACAAACGAAAACTTTGTTCATTCTATGTATCGAAGTGATTGAAGAATAACAAAGATGAAGTACGAGCGAGGATGAACGGCGATAAACGGAAGTCACGAGAGCAAGATCAGCGGTAGACGAAGAGAAAGAGAGACAGAAAGGGAGAGAGAAAGAGAGAGTGCCGGTTGGAATTGGTGAATGGAAATGTGGCGGGATGAGATGTATTATCATGAAATCGCGTTATTGAGATCTCTGTGGGTGAATTAGCCTCCCTCGATAGTTTGCGATGCACGGAGCAACGTCTGTATACATTCCCGAACATCGGGGATTTCCTGTCGGTTAGTTTGACACGACGGAAAATAGGTATCGCGGAATGTGGGAACCAAGGAAGACTGTTGCACCTACCAATCTACGATTAGGCTACGTTATATCTCCGACGAGTCTATTATCCATCGCTTCGTATCTTCTATATAATTAATTAATTAGGGGATAGAGGTGTTACGAGTCCAACTTCAGTGCTAAGTACGGTAATTAGGAAATATTTTGATAAATTTTTAGGAATTATAGTATTGGATAATTCCATTTTATTCTTTTTTTTTTTTTATTTTTAGAGAAAAAGCAGTTTAAAGAATTTTATTTTTTAATTATCTGATTATATATTGAAGAGAACGTAATTGGATCTCGAACCTCATTCGTTATAAAAATAATAAAAGTCGCGTGAAATTAACTTATTTAACTTTTATGCGCCGTGCACTTTAAGCCGTGAACAAATTCTCTCTAATTAGTAGTATGAGCACTTGCAAAAAGGGTAGACTATAACCCTTGTAAAAACTTTTGTTAGAATTTAATCTAGAATTTAAGGTTAATAACCTTTGGAAGACACAATGTTTATGTTAAAATAATATTCAGTGATGTTTATTAAACAGAACTGCAGAACCTGACGTATACAAGCGTATGCAAGAATCGTTGATTGTTGGCCAGTTACTTTCAGATTAGACTAGGTAGTGACCCATGATCCCTTAAATACTTTGAACCCCGCTCTCAATATAGTAATAAGTATGACCTATGTAAGTGTCCTGTTCAAATGCCTGTGTGGGTGTCTGTGTACTTATCTCTAAACGTGAAATATCGTTGTATTCCAACAACTTTCGTTACAAGATTCTAATTTTACTGATGAGAACTATTTGCCAATGCCTATCTTGTTGTATATTAATGTAGAAATAGAAATCTTGGACGAGCGATCTTGGCAATTAATTTTCGACGACGAAACAAACGTGTCCTCAATTCGAAAATCACCACCGCGTCTTAAGAAAGGCTGACAGCCTGATTATTAAAATCCTAATCGTCCCTCTAAACTATCAACTGCTAACAGGACATTTAAATATCAATTTACAGATCCTTTGATTGTCGTTTAACAGTAAACATAGTTAGAACTTAGAAAAAAGAATTACGCTCTGATTACTAATAATCAACCTTCGGAACCACCAATGTCTAATACAAGAACTAAATTGTATATCCTCGAACTATCTTCTAAGAATATTTCCAATTTAAATACACTTTTGATACAAAGAATATAAGTGAGCACCGTTTGCTGAAACAGATTCACGCCGTCATTGTTAAAATCCTATAATCAACCTCTCCGAACCACCGACTCCACCAAAAGAATTAAATATCGATTTATAGATTCCTGGATTGTCGTCTAAATGTAGTTAGAAGCCATCGACAAAGGCGAATGCACGTAGAATGGTATCGATATAAGCAACACCTAAGCGAGTACGTGGAGCGAAAGGGTTTCGCCCTTCGGCTAGGTCCAGCCACCTAGAGCGTGTCGTGGGCTTTCAGGGGCCGAGGATTCGAAAGAGGAGGAAGACAGGGTGGAAAGGACGGGGTTAGCTGTCAGGGAGATAAATCGGTCCCGGCTTAATTAAATCTTCTTCCGTGCTACCCGGCCAAGCCAGTGCCTGCTGCCGGACACCATCCTCGGAGGGTCCAATTGTTTCGAGGATATCAACCCTGATTTAGGAGCACGCGTATTCCCCAAGTACATCGCGAGTACTACCTGACCAGCACTCGTGATCCTTATGGAACCAAGCTACTCTTTTCTCTCGACAAACGTCCGCCTGTGTACTGCGTTTAAACGACGTTTAGTTTCCACCATGCGTGAGCTTGATACCTGATTACGAGATTAAAGAGAAACTAAAGGGATTAAAATGAAGATAGTACGAACAGAAATTAAATTCTTTACGTGACGTTTGGTTAAGTTAAAGCGGTAGTGTGCTGTTGCGATTTTCTTTGGAAGAATTCGGTAGTACGAGTCCAATAGCTTTCGCTACACGAGTGAAGTACATATCAGGGATGAAAATTTGCATTGAAAGTTACGTTTTATCGAATTAGAATCTTACAATTATATAGTTATATAAAAGTAAAGAGCTTGGGAAATAATTCAGTAGTATAGATCAATAATGTCTAATCTAGGAAAGTAACATTTGACAGGAATGAAACTTGAGTTTTTGCAAGTTGTACTTACAATTATTTACATTGGATTTACTTAATAGTATGAATCAGTCGTATTTATTTCAGGAAGAAACTAAAATCGTGATGCGAATTAAGATCAGCAAGTTACTGAAGGCATTTAGAGAGAAATCAGTAGTACAAATCAGTCACGCCTGATCCACGAGTAGAATAACAAATGACAGGAATGAAAATTAATCTTCAAAATTATGTTCGAGTTCATTGGAATCTTCATTAAGCTACTGAAGAGTGTTGGAAAGAATATTGGTAATACTAATCAATCATGCTTGATCCAGGAGCAAAATATCAGCTGACACAAATAATAATCAATCTTCTGAGTTACATGCATTTGATGAGCAAAATAATAACCGGCACAAATAATAATCAATCTTGTTTAAATTACAGAAAAAATTAGAAGATAATCCAATAGTATGAATCAATTATATCTGATTCACGAACTAACTAACCCTTGGCATAAATAAAAATTAATTTCCCAAATAATACCTAATTATATTCGATTTCAATGAAATTGAAACTGAAACACCTCGAAGAAAATTTAGTAGTATGAATCAATCATATCTCTGCCACAAACAAAAATCCACTTTTATGTGTAACTGCATCGAATATAACTGAAAAAATCTTGGCAACTAATTTAGTAATACGAGTCAACCATGTTTGTTCCAAGAACCAGGAAACAAATCGCGCGAATAAAAATCAACCGTCATATTTACCTGCATCGAATACGAATTAAAGATGCTTTTAAAAAACATGAAGTAGTGCGAGTCAATCGTTTCCGGCTCACAAAAAGCCTGGCTACTTTTTCCACCGATAGAAGCTGAAAACAGGTGAAAGACGAGGGTTTCCCGGATGACAGGTAATAAGTTCACGCGTCTTAGGTAACGCGGTTCATCTCTTTGTGGAACAAAGTCGTCGAAGAGGTGGAGGTTTGACCTCCTCGAAGCGTGTCGTTCCATAGGCAAGGTGTATCGTTACTTGGCGACGCTTTGAGCCAGTAGCAAGGGGTTGGAGGAGGTCGACACAGGCGGCAGAGATGCAAAGGGGGTTGCTCTTAGCCGCGTTAATGCCTTGAGAGGGGAGCGTTAATTAATAATTGCTCGAGGGTGCCACCAGGTCCCTGAGGAGCGACCTAGACGAAGATAGAATCAAGCACGAGGATCATACGTGTTGGAAATCATCGCTCCTGAATCCAGATTACCGATCGTTTGTCGATCGATCTTTTACCTTTTCTCGGTTGAGTCGTATGCTTTGGTATCTTTTAATTTTGTAATTTGATATTTCTTATACCGCGAACATTAAAATTTTGAGGGCTGCTCAATTTTATTCCAGTTCTTGTTCTAAAATTAAATTGCAGGTTCGGTATCGAGAAATCATTTTCATTTGGAAAGAAAGAAGTTTCCCTTTCTACTAGAAAGAAAAGATAAAACATATTCTTATTGTTAAATAATATAATTGCTGCGACGGATTTACTTTGATAAATAATTTCCAAACACGATTTATACAAATATCTCTACAAAATACTATTACAGGACTAATATTAATGCAAGAATTCCATGTCGAGAATGAAAAATTCACTCAGAAATAAGAAAACAGGGACAACAATTTCTCGATGAACAAATAAACTCCTACAAATTTTCTACCCCCGGATCGTCTAAATCTCCAAGACCTTACACCCCCACCAATACCTTCGATTCCTGGAAGCTAAACAGCTAGATTTCTGTTTTATTTGTCGGTTCCAGGATACGGTTTCTCCAGTGTCCATGAATTCTGCTCGCGGCAGTTTATATCCGCGAGCTTCCAATAAACCGCGTCTTCCCGCTCGTTTCTCTTTTTTTCTTTCCTCCTCCCTTTAGAAAAGAAACCGTTTCTTTTTCCTCTGTCATGCCTCGTGCACACGTTTTCCAATCTAACGAGCGCGTTTACACGTCTAAACGGCCCCATCAAACCGAAACAAATCTTCCTTGGAATCCTGACTCGGTAATCCTCGCCACGACTAGAAAGGGCAGAGGGACGAACGCGAGCCACGATTGTGTGCGTGTCTTCTCTCTGGGCCTACGAGCGCGAATCCGTAAAAGGGGTGGCTTGCCGAGAGACAGAGAAACGGAGAGACAAAGAGGCAAAAAGACAGAGAAGCAAAGGGAGAGAGAGAGAGAGAGAGGGTGGCTTCGTGTATAGTTCCTCTCGGGGCTTGAAAATGTGACGACGACCCAGCCGGCCGAGATATTAAACTATAAATCCTTATCCCGCTACGCGGACCCGGACCACCCCACACGCTCGACCAGCAAAGTTATCCTCTGTGTCGCGGTACTCTTGCGTGTTCACCGGTGGATTCGTGCACAATGGATAACGCCTTTAAGTCTTTTATGTTAGAAGATTTTTTATTTTGCATGATCTGAAAAGATTTTTTTATCGGAGAGTAACAATCTCAGCTCTAAAGTGATCTCTGGCGAAATTACTACGAATCTACGCGTGATAGGTAGACTTTGGAGGTTCCAAGGCAAAAAAGTATTTTGGCTTTAAATAGTTTGAGAAGATTTTTCGGTTGGAAAATGGTTAAAAAAAAAAAAGACTGGAATAAAAAGTTATGTCGCAATTCATTTCATTCTCGTTGATGCCAATATTTAAATATATCAATTTTTTCATACTATAGCCATACAATAATAATGCACTGTATAATTATTATTTATCAATGGATAATATTTACCTGTAACCCTACGATTAAATTATATTTTGCCAAAAATAAATTCTAGTACTTTTGAACTTGCTAAATGTAATGAATAATGTAACAACATTTCGTTAAGCGAAGTCTCTCGATCGGTCGTGTAGCAACATACGTTTCAAAAGGGTTAGATCTCCTCGATTGGTCGACAAAAGTGTTAACAACGAAACGAGGACGAAGTTATTTCGAAAAGGTGAATCTTCCTTGTGGACATTTTCATTTTAATCCAGGCAGCACCCTTTCGATCCTGGCGTTTATTGGCCAAATCTCTGGCAGCACACGCACGTCATTAAACCGCGCTCGGACTATCGATATCTATGCCGGACTCTAGTGCGTGGATCGTGTTAAGCGAATAAAAAGCCTATTGCTCTGAAATAGTCCGCCCGGTAATGGAGGAAGTAATGTCCGTGACGAAATGGTTTCATTCCGCATCCGGCAGGGACGCTTTATTCTCGTTACAAAATTGTGCGTTCCTTCGACGGGACGGATCTAAAATTGACGCTGACGATATTCGAGTAATTGTTCCGGGATGTTTCTTTTTTATGACACGAAGTTTCCTTGAGTCGAGGAAAAAATATCGCTGCACTGTGGATGCTTATGTATTTACGAAAAAATTTGAAGTTAGGAATTTATTAAAATCTTCGACATTGTTATTTCGTTTCGAATCTTGGAATATAAAGGAGTTACATGTTGTATATCATGGTACGAAAGTGTCGTGATTTGTGAATAATAAAATATGAAAATGTATGTATCAGGACATTTACCGAAAACGAGAAATTTATTGATTAATTTATGAGATTATTGTTTTATTTGGAAATTTGAGATATAAGAATTTATGTATTCCCATAGTTTAAGAATCTCGTGAATTACAATTAGTAGAGTTAAATACTCTTCTTATCTATATTTTTTACTTTCCATCGATAATGAATGTTTACATTTTGTATTATTACATTCCCATCTTTGCTTAAGCACCATCGTTTGCTTGTATTTAGAGAAATATGAATTTGTATAATCTACTATCTAATAATAACGTATATTTAGAAATTTTCCATAACGAAAAAGTTTCTTCGTTTGCAAGAAGCTTACATAAAAAGTTAGACGATGCTTTAACATACAAGTGAATGTGAAAATACTTCTAAAGTCATCAAATGTTGTACGAAATTCAAAGACCAAGAATAGTTTAAGTTTCGTAAATAAAGACAATTTATTTACGATGATTAATGATCCAGAATACTTTAGATCGTCATTTTGAATTTGTTTGGTCGACGAGGTCTCAAACTCTGAAAGCGTGGGAGTTGAAACATTTAGACGCCGGATGCGAGGCTCTCGTCGACGGTATAATCTCACCGGAAGTCCCTAAGACTCGCAAGAGTGCCGCAGTACGGTTCGGTAGGGTGGCCATCTGCGGATATTAAAGGAAATGGCGGTATGATTAGTCGAATACGTGCGCTGGTTTCGTTTTAAGGAAACACCGTGTAACCTCGTCGATATAATTTTCCCTATTCCACGAAACCTTCTAATTCTCCAACTACGAGAGATACATCCTGATCTACACATTCTAACTTCTGCTACAAATAAATTAAGACAGCCTAATTTCTCTGGCTGATAGTAACAAAAAATCACAATAATTTCTGTTATTGTCACATCTATACGGACTGTAAGATGCAGATCAGATAAGAAGGATTTTTTAAACTCGTAAAAAGACGTTACAGGAGTAGAAACATTTAAAAGATATGAATGAAAATCAGTGAATTATTGTTTATAAATAGCGTATTCAAGCTTAGACTGCCGGCTAATTTTTCATCATACAGTGAAAATTTATATTCGTTCATTCTATAGGAATATGAAAGTGTAAAAATACACAGAATGCATGTAACATCGAACAATATATAGAATAACCAAAGTATACTACCTATTATGATATTCACTAGAAACAAATTTTTATTTGGTTTCCATCTTTTCACCTGTGATTACAAAAATTTGAATCCGCAGCCTAACAATGAGTATCGCTTTTAGCCATTAGTTTCTCGCTAATTCACATATTTCACGGATATCTATATGATGTTGCTAGAAATCGAAAAAAGTGTTTAGGTACTTATGCAGGCCTGAACGATTTTCTAAGTTTGAAACTAACAAATCGTCAGTGTGAAATCCGCTTCTGATTTAACGGGACACGCGAACGAAAAGAGGAAGCTCTCGCTAGTCAACGGAGCGAGGGAGACATATTCGTGTGTATGCTCGATTAAAAGTTTCGTCACGCGGCGGTCGAGTACTCGTGAATCGAACTAGCCACCCACCTCGACGCTTTAAAATTCGATGGCTAGAAATTCAGGCCTGACTGTCAAACAATTTACCCTAGCGCAATTTTAGTCAAACGCAATGGTCGGAGAATCTAAAATTCATTCGATTAAATTCAGTCGATATAACGAACACGAATCGGGTGCCTCGATCCTAGTTAAAACATTGATCGCATGAATCTGCTATACATATACATATTTCTCGCATGGCGTATCTGTACGTCACCTCCAGGCAATTACGTAAATAACTCTTGCGTCATATTTGTCGCAACAAATCTTTTGTAGATGAATGTATTCAGAAATAGAGAATTTGTAAATTCATTTATTAGGTTGAATAATAAATCCATTCGCGTTTCATTAAAAAAACGCGTCAGGCGTTGCTACTGTCATATGAAATGTATGTACAACGAAGTAGCAATTCATTCATCTTATCACCGTATAAATACAATATATCTGTCGTTAAAAAATTCAGTCGTATGTACATTTATATTCTTGCTACATACGAGCATATTATATTTTATATATTATTGTTATATCTTTGTACGAATCGTTCAAAAGTTACATCGATCAACCTGATAAATCGTAAAATACAGGAAAGTGACGATGAAAAAAAAATATTTGTTTCCTGAGATTTGAACCTTAATCGCGTACTTATGTACATTTATATTCTTGCTACATACGAGCATATTATATTTTATATATTATTGTTATATCTTTGTACGAATCGTTCAAAAGTTACATCGATCAACCTGATAAATCGTAAAATACAGGAAAGTGACGATGAAAATAAAATATTTGTTTCCTGAGACTTGAACCTCAATCGCGTACTTATGTAATGAAATTAAGGAATTAATGATGTTATCTTCATGATGTTACCTTACTGTTACAGCTGCATATTATATTTATATTCTTTAAACGATCTTTAGAACATCCTTTAATACGCATACACTATCGAGAAGCGAAGAAACTTGTTACTTAAAATCTCATCGCTGTGTTATAGTTTGAGTTCAGTACTTGACTTTTATAAAAATAAGCTGCTACTTTCAGCAACTTTTCTTATATCTCAACGCTAGGATGTTTATAATGGCGATTATCGGAACGCTGGACGTAAAATTTATTTGGAGGGGATAAATATGAAAAGTTAGGCGACAGAGAGTCGGAAGAATCGCGACATCGTAATCCTGGGCATTGCCGGGACCGCAAATGACCAGCCGGCTGTGTAACTGCTCGGCCTCTCCCATTTTCAGAGGGTTGTTTGCTTGATTTAGAGGCTTGAACGTAGCTCGACTCGACCGAGGAACAAGCCTTTCTTCCTGCTCGTCAGCGGTAACTGCGCTTCGAACGAAAATACCATTCTCGATATCTACTAAAAATGTCCAGCCTAACGATAAATTTCCTCTTACGACCAGCTACCAAATAAAACACCCCGAACCAACGATGTTTTTTCGCTCTAAGGGTTGTTCTCTGGAAGGGTTGTAACTTGGAAAAGTTGCAGTGTGTAACAGAGTATGCTATAATTGAAAGTATAGAAAAATAATGATTTGAAATTTATACTTATTTGTGTCATCTGCTTCAATAAATAAATATTCTTGGAAATTAGATTTTTGTAAAGAAAAATACTAATTTCTTATTTAGGCGATATAAACCCAACAGACAGACACCTGGTCATCGAATTAGGATCACTAAAATATTCCAAAGTTTTCCATCTCTTTCGTAACATTTATTAACTTCTTAACCTGTATTGGTTATAGTTCGTATACTTAATCTTGCATGCTGCAATAATCTTAAATTTGTATCATCAAATTGGGTAATTCAAGAGCCAAGAGTGAATTCGATACGTACGATTCGAGCAGGCTTTTGGTATTTTTATTAGCATTCAAATCGAGTGAATTACGCGTTTATGAAAGTATTAGGTTACTGTTTGATAAAAGTAACTCTGTAATTTGACTCTGTCACGTGGTATATTATGCAAATTGAATAATTGCTATGCATACACAATTGTCCACAGTCTACGTATTTAATAATAACTTGAATAATTATGGCACGGTGTAATCATTGGAAAAGTAGATACAATTTTCCCGTATAACCGTAATTCGATGTTCATATTCCTTCAAAATTAAAAAAAATTGCAAAAAATGGAATTAGCCGATCTAATTTTCTCAATGATAGTTCCCAGGTAATTTTCGAAAGGAATTCGCAAATGTTCCATGGAAAGCGCGTTTTCCATAGAACATACACAAGGAAAATGGATCGACGTGCAAACATTTCGGTTATTTACAAACGGATAGGTTCCCGGACCAGTTCTCCCCTCTCCTTTGGTTTGTCTTATAATATTAATAAGGGTAGTTTCCGGACTGGCGTGCTGCGGAATCATGGAAGGGGCCTGGTAAGAGCTATGCTCGCTATGTCCGGCAAGGGTGGTATGTTGTAGATAGTCGTCCGCGTAGCCCCCTAAGGGATGAAGTCTGGACCTTGTTAGAACGAGAATGCTAATTTATTAGGGCGCGCCTGGAGAACGGGGAATGCTTGGTGCCGGCGATTTTCACATGCTTCTTCGAAAGAAAATCAAACGATTCTCGCCCACGAACGAGAGCAACAAGCACATTCGATAAATCTCGCCTCATTGAAACTTGGAACTACCTATAATACCATATAATTATTTAAAAAATTGAATTTCGATTGTTGAACAAAATTAGTGTCCTGCGAGGGATGTTAAATAAATGAAAATTAAAGAAAAACATGCGTGTACTAACGTCGATCTTATGATGGTTTAAGTAAATGTTACGTGATATAACAAACTACATTGTCGTTAAATAATGTAGGATACAAGATGATTCTAAATTGATCCACCAGTAGACTGTAATCTGCTACCTTTAATAGAATGAAGACTAGGGTATGAGAATATTCCATAAGAATATTTAGAAGATTTCGTTTGCACATTTCGGTAAAATTCATACAGCATTGCCACAAACAGTACCATACTCCTAACATAAAACAGAAGAATAAACGTATTCTAATTCTGCTAATAACAGCCTTTTATACCCAACAAACCACTTCAACTCTCGTAGATCCCCACCATACTAAAGCTGTAAAAAAAAAAGAAAGAAGAAAAACCAAAAAGTAAAGTCGAGTAACAGAAACTTAAGCCACGATCGATGTTGATGGGTCCAAAGTTCACTAAACCTGAACTTAAGAAACCTACTAATAACCGAATATCCAAGTTTTCCACGTTTAATAAACCGCCGCGCGTCAGCTCCTCTCGACCCTAACAATATTCCAGGCTCCCTAAAAAAAAAAAAGTGAAGGAAAAGCAAGAGGCAAAAACAAGTAAAAGAAACTAACAATAAGACAGGATCGATCTCGTTGAGCCTAGAACCGAGTAAACCCACAAACGCTCAAGAATCCCCTTGATAACTAAGAGTTTCCAGTCAGCGAAGTTCAACTCGCATCAACGCCGATGATAGCCAATTTACCGAAAGAAAAATCAAACAAAGAAAAAGCAAGAAAGAAATACGGAAGAAAAGATAGTAAGCCACAATCAATGGTGATGGGCAGGATATCGGAAGTTATACTTTTAATAAAGAGCGATCCTCGCATCCGAGAGCAGCATTCACCGACATCAGCAGCCTCTCGGCATCAGCGATCCCTGGCTCGGTGCTTGCGGGGGTGGGGGATGCGCGAGCGAGCGCCACACGTGTCTTGAGGGTGGTAATTACGCGGCATCTGCAGCCAGCCCACACCAGCCTGCCGTCCGCCAGTTCTGCCTCCACCTCCACCGCCTCCTCCACCTCCGCCTCCGACTTACTCCGCAACCTTAGGTGGGCTGCCGGGTGGATTTGGCCGGAGAGGCGTCGAGGGGGGTGACTGGAGGGATGAGGCGAAGGGGTGGCGAGGGATGGGTGGCCACAGTATTGATTTTGTCCAAGACAGCCGACGCCGCCGCCGCCGACGCCGCGGCCAACCAGACCCACCTCTGGTGGTACCCACTCGGCTACAACACCAATCCCCACCCCACATTCCACCCCCGACTACTCTCTCTCTTTCTCTCTCTCCCTCTCTTTCTCTCTCCGTCTCTTTCTTCCTCTCTCTCTCCCTCTCTCTTTCTCTCTCTCTCCCTCCCTTCTCGCTCTCTCTCTCTCTCTCTTTCTCGTATTCCTTCTCCTTCGAGCCACCCTCCGACGACTCTGTCTCACCCTCCTCCGAGCTGTCTCTCGACAGGGCTCGCCTACGACTCCGCGTCGACTACGTATGTACGTGTACGTCTGTCTCTTCCGTGTTCCAACTAGATGCTGGATGTAAGATGCGAGCTCGGTTGCCTGGCTGACTGTCTTCGTGGAACAGTGCCTGCGGTGAATAGCGAGAAGATAGCGACGCAAGCGATCAGAAAGGTGTCCTTTCTTTAGGTACCACTTTTATATTGCTCTTGGAGAGATGTATCTACTACTCGTGGTAGCTTGGCACGGCTCTCATCGGATACATTCTTCGGTTATCACGATGCATGTCAAGTATCAGCCCGACTCGATGGAATAAATCACAATGTTTTTTCCTTGTTACATTATTACGATGCTTCGTGCTCAAAATTATTGGTAGATAAGCTTGCAGAGTGTGAAGCACTCGTCACGCTTCTTATACTTGTTTATTCAAGTTGATAAGATATAAGGAGAAGGATTGGGGATGGAAATTTACTCGGATTTTTGAGACTGGTTGGAGAGCGACCAGAAAGGGAATTGAAATTATTAGTCACGTATATTGGATGTCTCTCGCCGATGAAGGATTTTCTCCGTGACAGGTCTTCGAATTTCTATGCATCGATCTCGCTCTTCTTTGAATAAACAGAAATTGTTCGAACGCTTTAAGAAAGACTAGGATAAAATTGTAACGAGAGATTGTACATATAAAGAAGAATTTTTTCATACTTTTCCTGAAACTCAATATACCCTGCCAGTTACTTTGAAATTTAAGAAAATGAATGAGAGGAAAAGATGTTTAGCTCGAGAATGATTTAAAGCACGTGTAATATTCCACGTTCTCTTCTCTGTCACGAGGCAAACCTCCTTAAGATTGTTACCTACATGTGACATCGGATGCAAATACAATGCACCCTAATCGCCTCGCAAGGTGATAAAGTTTTTGAAACTAAACAATTACTACGTTCCAAAGGTATCTCGAAGCGATGGAAAGAGAAAAGAGGTAGAGAAGCTGACGAATGTCTTTAGAATTTACGAGTCCTCCACCCTTGGTCCAAGTAACGATAGTTTAGAAACTTGACGATGGCTGGGCGACGGGGCAGCGTGAGAGCCGCGGCATCTGGACGGTAGTTAAAATGCATGTAGTCCTCCGAGAGTCTCGTATTCAAATACAGGATCAGTCCTTCTTCGACCTCTCCGTAACTGATCCCGATCCCGATCTCGATCCCGTGTGCCTCAGGAGAAGAAGAACTTTTCGTCTTGTTGGGAGGGTTCCAGGATCCGCTGCCTCGACTTGGATTTTCCCACACGGGTCCGGAGTAACCCGTCCCTTCGCTTTCTTTGGTCTTTGTGCATCGCTCGTAAAAAATCAATTTCGACCTGTAAAACAACGACCCTCGAAATTAGTATCTACTCTAAACGTCACTTTTACAATTTATTACGTATATATAGGAATTTACTTATAAAAAGACAAAGGCTTGGAAGGAATAAAGTACGTGAGTTACTGAATCCATTTACAGAAGATGATCATCGATGAAATCAATCTTATGCCAAGGAAGCTAGTACGTTTCATACAGTCGAATTATAGTTTTCCATTATCCTCCAAAGTACAAGCTAACTAAAATTCGTTAATAAGTACATTATAGCGATAATCGATAATATATGTAGACACTTCTATCCATATCTTGTGGAATTTGACTTGCTGATTTTAAACGTAAGTCTTAATAAAGCGTGTAAGTCTGTAACAAAATCTTTAAAACACAGTATAATTTAACCTTGCGGTTAACAAGTATCAATTTCACTTTGCCTTGCGATTTATGGTCAATAGTGTATATGTAACAGTTCAAAATTGATTAGAATTCTAGCGAGACCATAATACAAGTGTCGAATATATAGCGACTCCAAAAAGTATTGGCAGACACCCATATTTTTCAATAAGCCGTTTCTTTTTCCTTATCGAATTCTATATTTCGTTTTTATAGCATCAAATTTTTGTAATATATGAGTGCTATCGAATGATACGAAATTTGATCTACTTGAACTTAATTAACATGTAAATGCTCTCGTCAATAGATACAATGACGTGTTAATACTTTTTATAGCCACCGTATATCTCACGGGACAGAATGTTGCTTTATTTTTTTACTTAGGCTTGATCCTCGATAAATTAAATAAATGAAGACCTCGATATCCTCGCGATGATATCAGAAAGGAACCCTTACAATCGAATTTCTCTCACGTCCAGCGTTTTTACTTTCTGAACAACTGGAATCATCACCATATCCCTATCCAACGAGCACGTAAATCCGTAAAAGGAAAATAAAAAAAGAGACGTATGGTTCCCTCTGCGAAAGACAGTGACTGGACACGATCGAAATAGGGGGCGAGGGGGGCGAAGGAAAGCAGCGAGAGCTGTTTCGTCGCTGCCCGTTTTTATCGTCGATTCCCGACTTCATCCCATCCGGTCGGGTCACCCTCTCCTTACCATTCGATATTGTATTCATAGGCAGCGTTAAGAGACAGAGATATCGGGGTGATTCACGAGCGCGGAACCGGTGGAATTCATATTAGGAGAAAAATGTCACCCTTCTTTCTGGTGCCGTTTCGCCACCCTCCGGAACTAACCAGCCAGATGGCCACCGCGGTGGACATCGTTCCGCTTGTCCTACGCCGCATCGAGATATCCGCGATACAAGCCGGTGTATCGATTGTTCCTCCACCCCTTCCCCCGGCGACGGTAAAATAATAAATAGAATCCATGTAGCGGTTGCTCGCGACCAGTCAGTTACGCGGCTCGATGGAAATGGTCCGATGTTGGGATTCACTGGCTCCTTTGTGCGGGAATTGGCTCTTAATAGAAGGAAATGGTCGCTGGAATGCGCCTCTTTTTAGAATTCCTATAGACAGTTTTTTATAGGATTCTATTTACAGGACTTTTTCGAAGGAAATCCGGAGATTGGAGAATCCTGAAACTTAGAAAATAATTGCAATTTCAAAATTCCTGCAAGGAAGCAAAAATACTCGAGGTACAGGCTCGAGATGCTTTGGATAAACTTGACCAATATGACTTTTTTGCCTCTACTTAACACGAAATATTCTTTCCGGTCTAGAATATAATTCATCTCTACAGTTTCTAAGTATCGCATATTTACTCTCATACCTCATTGGCGAAACAAAAAAAGATTGAGAATTAGGGAATTCTGAATCTCAACAAAATAACTGAAACTCCAGAATTTTTTCAGCGCGCCAAACTATTTAAAACACGCTGATCTTTGCCTCAGAAAATTCCAAATAGTTCGCCCGAACTTTGTTCATAGAAATCGCTTATTTTTACTTCGTTTCAAACGTCACTTCAACTTTCGAATAAAATCTACCTCTATGGTTTTTTCTGACCTATTCTGCTACCGAGTCACAAGGACCAAAAACAGAGAAATCAAACGAAGGAAAGACACCTCAGAACACGAAATTTGAAGGCGGAAACGCAGGTAGAGGGTGACACGAGGCTCGCGAAATAAACGAAACATAAATGCCCCCGGGGCTTTCAGTCGTATCGAGTTGTTGTTACGTCGGGGAGTTCATGAGGAGCAAAGAGGATCACGCGATCCAGATAAAAGAGCAACGCCAGTCCACAGGACCCTCGCATGTATCCAGCTTAGCCGAGACCGCAGTTTAAGGAGCTTTGGCTTTTGTTTAATCCGGAGTGAGTAAAAACGAGATGAGGAGATCCTATGGCCCTCCAGTCACTTCTGGTCCTTGATTCGCGGCGAAATCCCTCTCATTGAACGACGCCGCCGGTTTAAGGATCAAGAACCGGAAGTTGACAGCACCTCTCCATTCTAAGATCCGTTTTCTTCATCTTTTCTTCTTCCTCCTGTAAGCCAGGTATAAATCAGACTCGAGCTTTTATAGATTTTCATAAATTATAGATTAACGATATATAATACGAATGAATAATACGAATAATCGTAGATTGTTGATTGATATAGATTATTTTCCTGTAGTTACGTAAGTTACATTTATATAAGATATGTTTTCGTTTTGAATGGAAATTTTGTTTCATGTAATGGAGCGGTACAGTTGGTATTTAAATGTATTCGGCATCTACGCCAGCGAACTTTACTTACATCTATTTAATATTCACTGCTGCAATCCCCATGGCTACGTGATATGCCAATTTTACTCGGCTTTCTGATTAATAAACTTTTCCATGTCTTGCTCTATCATCTGTTCTATCACCTGTTCTGTCTTCTATAGAACGTAGTCAAAATTTTCTTTACCTGTATACCATGTATACGCTATACATATTTTATGTTAAGGTTATTTGATGTATGTGGAATCAAAGAAACGCGTGGGTAAATTTTAAGGTATTGTAAGTATATATATATTGTGAATATTAAAGTACAAAGTGTGGGATACAATGTAAGCTGATCCAGATCCGCACGCTAACAATGTTACCCTGAGACTAAAAGAACCCTGAAGCCAATGTCGCACATATACCGCTTATGTCTGTCATCGACGCATTCTTTTGTCTATGCGCTATCGATGGCCTCAGCGCTTGAGAAAATCGAAGACCAGATGTAGAGTTTTCTTAGAATTGGCGATCACTTCAACATGTTACAAATATGAAATGTCCTGTATAATAATATCGAATGGATGATGGAAAGTTTAAAGAATGGTTATGCAAGTTAAAGCGAAACGATAATAAAGACTAAAAGTATCGAGATGGAAAAATGATGGCATTATCAAACAGGATCTGTGGCCTGTAACTTATAACTTGTCAATTATAATTAACATTATTAGTTGATAAATTGTAGTGCAGGAGGAGTTAATATTTGCCTCCTATCGTGATAACGAAGATTGACAGCGAGGGAGAAAATCGACGAAGCGATAGATTATACCGTGTCCATCGTAACATCTCTATTTATTGCGGCATCCTAATTGTATTCGTAATCGTCGCAGCTTCAAAAATTCCATAGTCTATTGCTCGCCCAACGAGTCAAAGCTCTCAAGCAACAAAAAAGTCCGCGATTACCTTAAAAATCGTGAAAGACACTTGGCGGTCGTCGGGTTGGTCTGATTAATCGCGGTGGAAAGGGTGGCTCGGTCGAATATTCCGTGACATGACGGCTCGCGTCGTGTTTTCTCCTCAATTACGTCAATCCACTCACGACCCCCGCGTAACGGAGCGACTACTCGAATCGAAGCCCTCCGGTTCGGTCCTTAATCGGTCAAGTGATCGTAGACTCCGCCCGACAACCGGCTGCTCGGCTGGCTGACCGACGGTTAGACGAAGAGAGAACGAGCAGAGGCAAGGGGTGTGCACCCTGGACTGGGTGAACGCCGGTGAAACGGAGGCAGAAAGAGAGAGAGAGGTCAGGAGAAATGGCTAATTCCGGATATTTATGTAGGGGGTAAAGTAGGGGTTGTTACGAGCCTCGAGATCGCCGCTATAACCCTGGAGAGCCAGAAGCGACCAACTGACCAGAAAATTAACCCTCCAGTCGATCGGATGGAGTCGAACCAGCGGAACAGGCCGATGCCTTGACTATCTCGCGTCAAGCCTTCGACTTTTTCCACTTTCCACGCGAAACCTCGTGGTCCCTTTGAATTATCGACCGAACCCCCTTTTGGATGGCGGCAGCCTTCCTTCTGGTTCCGCTATCAGGCCATCGTTTGTCCGGCAAAATACTATCGTGTCCCCCTTCCTGCCATGGGGACTCCTTCGATTCTACTGATTTCTTGATAGGCTGTTGGGGTGGGTGCGCTCGTGGAAACGGCGCTTGTGGCTTTCGCTGTACGATTTTATAGAGCGAGAGAGAGAGAGAGAGAGAGAGGTGAGTTTCGAGGAGTTCAAGATGCAGGAGAGTTTTGGGAGGATGGATTTCTCGGAAGTTTCTGTTGGTTATACGAATTGTTCTTGTTGAGAAGATAAATCGTTTTTCGATCAAGTTGTTGGTACTACTGCATTTATCGCGTTCGTTTAATCATCTTACTGATCGATACTGTTAGATTTTAGTAAAAAGTAAGATTTAGATCAGCAATTTTGTACGGTACGTTTCAGAATATTTCCATGTACCTGTCAGGTTTAGGGTTTCAACAAGCAGTTGATACGATAGGAATTCACTGATTCTCCGCAATATTTGTGTCCAGACAAATGAATCGAACGAGCAGAAGTTCGATACTCTGAAGTATTAGAGTATTAACTAGAATTTCAAGTACATAGAATTCATATGAACAAAGTTTTACTGTATACATTTTATTCTACTCTTTAATACCTTGGATCATTTAATTCTTATACATTTGGGCATACAGTATTATAGATATATCCGCGACTGATGATACCATTTTAGTAAAAGTATTAGGATGTAACATACGAAATATCCAATTTCTCTTTGTTCCTGTTCCAGACCCTTTTTCCTTTGGAATCTTGATAGATCCTTTCATAGATCGTTCGAAATAAATTTTCTAATTTTCTCTAATTTTCTAATTTTCGAAGTTTCTAATTTTCAAACACATGCATCTTTCTAGAACTCGGTGGTTTCAGATTACAACCTAATACCACCTTAAGAGAGCTTCAAAGCACAGCTTGATTAAAATAAAGATCTTTCTGATAGAAAAAAACTTGGACAAGTGGTACCTATCGCGTAGAAAATCGAACTAGTCACGGAACAGCGTATATAAGGCAAAACAGAATTCATTGAAACAAAAAGAACAGAACGATTACTACCGAAAACCGAAGGAAAAGCAGACACGGGTTAATCGGAGGCAGACAGTGCGAATCAAGCGGATCGTGCGGATAAACCAAGGCGACTCGCGCGCAGACACGACCGTGCCAGACCAGCGTTCCCCAATAAAAGTCAACAAAAGACTAACGATTCATTCGGCTAATGGAAAAGTCCGAAAACAGAAGCGTACCATCCACCCCCTCGCTTTGCCCCTTTCCTCGGCCGCCGCCCCTTGTCGCCCTCCACCCCGTTTCTACCGTTCATAATTAAGCAGACTTTTAGCAGATTAGATCTGCGATTTCGCGCACGCCTCGCTGGCCGTTCCGTAAGTTGTCACGACGAGAGCCGCGGATTCTTTTTCAATCTCGACGAAATACCATCGCATGATATTCGTTCATTTTCTTCTATCATCTTCACGCGAGTTTCTGACGTGATTTTGCTCGTTATCTATTTCTTTCGAATCAGGAACTTTCCTTATTAAGGAATTTGGAGATCTGTTACATTTTTTTTTTTTTTTTTTGTTGAAAAATTAAGGTATTTTTTTCAAGCAATTCAGCATATTCTTTTGTTAAAGAATTTGGCGATTTTCGTTCGTAAATAAAAATTTTATTACTTCGGGAGTTTCTCAGAAACTGGAAACTATTTTTAAAACGAGCAATATTTTAAACAATTCTTTGAATCTATCGGATTAAACATTGCCTAAGCCTTCTTCAATTATTTAATATTAAAATACTTCCTCTCAGCTGTCGAGAAATATAAAAATCAGCGAAGATGAACTCGTATCTTTCCCTTATCGCTGCTACGAATTGATAGTGGCACAACGAGAAAAAAGTTCTACACTATCAACGCCAAGCAACGATATGGTTCTCATATGTTAAATCCTACCACAACCTTCTTAAAAATTCCCCCAAAATCGCCCAATAATTCTACCGTCTCTTCGACGGGTCCCAGGACGTGTAGAATGTTCCATCCTCCGTCCTTTACCCCATAGAATTAATTACCGCTGCCTGGAAGAAGGGGCCATTTCAAGGAGGAACCAAATCTCGAAAGAGGAGTTGTGGAATCGTTGTCCCGCAGTCGCGAGATCTGTCTTAGTCGACCTTAATCCGTTCGACTATCCGCTGTAAGACACTAGACGAGGAAGAGGAGCGAGAAGAAGAGAAAAGAAAGCAGGAAAAAGAGGCGTTTGCATCCCCTTAATCTGCCCTCGAGTTCTCTCGAAGCGAGCTAAGCCCCTTGTCGGCATATTGCGACGATTCGCGGCTATAAAAACGCGCGAGAGGGTCTCGCGAGAGGGTGTCGGCGAAACGAAAGGGGTTGTCGGCTTGGCCGAGTGACAAATGGCTCGGAATAATACCAGCCAGCCCGAACGAGTCGGCACCCAACGCCCAACATCCGCCGCGCTGGTTCCCCTCAAGCTCGTCTCGGAGGAACCGTGGCTGGCCCTCCGGGGCTTACTCTGACAATATCGTTAAACGATCTTCTTTGTTTTCGTTCCGTTTCACCGACACCCTGCACCCCGCCATCGATCTATAACCGTGTTGAATGCTGATGAACTTTCTTGTCTTTTGGAAATTGATTTCAGTCTTTGACGATAAATAGAGGTTGGCGAATTTTGCGGATGTTTGCTATGTGAGAGGATGGTACACTAACTCTTTTTCGCTATGGATTTGAAACGATGGTGCGCTGTGATAAATATGTTGCAAGATTTTAGAAAAGTTATTTCATCTTGGATATCATTATTTAGCTACTTTTAATATGTGCTTCTCGTATGATAGACTTTGAAATAGGAAATGCCATAATAATTTATGTATCGCCGTGACGATTATAAATTTTAACGATTTGTAAATATGAAAATGGGGAAGATAAGTAGAAATTGATTTTGCCCTCTAAGTACGTGCAATTATCACTCACTGCCTATACACTAATCTGCTAATTAATTAAAAATTAAATCCAACAGTGAGAAGAATTTAAAAAATCGAAGAGGTGAATAAAATATCGTATTTACTTAATTAACAGAGTTTTCCAAGCAGAGAGTTGTATTTTGAAGATATTCTGAGACGTTGGAGGATTTCTGAGCTGTGATCGAGATAGAGAGGATTTTTCAGTGGATCCATCCCTGCCGCATCACCGTTTTTTCATTAACTTCCCCTTAAAGAAATTCGATTCTTCGAGGGAAAGGGACAGAATGGACGATCCAGATTCGACTGCACGGCGGCTGGACGGAGGGGAAGAAGAGGTCGGCGAGGACACAAAGCTACTTTAAATAAAGGAACGCTCCATCCATTGAACCTATTGTCAACCTCTGACGTTGACTGAGCGAACGGCAGGTCCACAGAATCCATCATCTCCATAGAAAACCTTAATTATTTTCTGATGAAAGAAACCCTCTCTCTGCTTCGATTGCTCTTTTGCCTTCTTCTTCTCCTCCGCCCTTCCCTCTTCTTTTTTTCGTTCATCTTGAACTTGGAATCTCCCCGTTGAAGAATCGAAAAAGTCATGAATTGTTTATAATATTATTTCACCTTGTATTTCTCTGCAGACGTCTCTTCGGTTGAAAATTCTTGCAATTGCCTCTCTGACCGTCATAGAGAATCTAATTTGTCTTTTCTAAGATCTTCTGCACTTTTGAAAAATTAGCCTTGTTATTGAAACTGGTCCACCAATTGCTCCAAAAGTATTTTTCTGTTAACAGTAAATACATCTTTCTGTTCTTTTAGTTCTACATACATGAAGTTATTTTCTTACCTCCTAAACAAATTGTTTCTCTGTAGAAAATAATCCCACTATCGAATTGATCTATAAACTACTGAGAAATATCGAAGGGAATTGTAAGATTGTCAAAGGGTAGAATTATGAAATTTGAAAATTGTAAAAGGCAAGTCTGCACCTCAAACCGCGTAACTCGTCAATTAACCGATATTATCAATCTCTGCATTACTATACAAGACATCTTTAAAATTCTTTTTCTTCCTTACAAACGCTGTTTCAAAAACCTATCCCTTCGATTCTTTCCACAGATCCACCACAGAAGCTCCTCTAAATCATATATCCATCAAGGCGATAGTAGAACAACGTTGACTTTCCCTCGGCGATAAAAATTTCTCGGCGCAACATTTCCCGGATCCGGCCTTTGGATCGAAAGTTTGAGGTCCCATCGTGGCTCTGGAGTGTTCGCGGGTCGTGCGTAGGTGGCACGACAAAGCAGAGATGAAAGAGCGCTCAGCCCCTTTCCGGTGGCATTCAAATGTGGCCTTTCTAACCATGCAACCCCATATCTCCCGCATCCTTTCCCTTCTCTCGGTGGAAAACGTTTCGGGGAAAGCAGGGGCACGTCGACCAGCAACAGCAGCCCATCTCCACCGGTCCGCCAAACAAATGACGCTTGAAACAAACGAAAGACGGCGACGGCGTTTGTCTTTTGTCCGTGCTGGCACGCACGGAATCCAACCGTGCCTTCGCCGGAGGGGGCGGAGAATAAAAAAATATCGCCGCCGGATTTTTGTCTCGGTTAGCCAAACGATTCTGCTTAATGGTTCGCGCAAAGCTTTCCAAGAGGGAGATACCAGCCTATGGATTCTTCGATGCCACCCCCTTACGTTCGTGTTTCTAATTTTTGACGGAGCACTCGTGTGTTGCAGACGAAACGTGAGATTTTCAGGGAGAAACGTGACTTCTCATTGAACAAATTTTTGGTCTTCTCTTTTTACCGTTAGAAGTTTTTCTTCGAATCTCTTCTACGTGCGTTTCCAATAAAATCTGAATTTTTCAGGGAGAAACGATGTTTGTAACGTCCGACTTACAACTAAACTTTCAGCGAATCTTTTTTATTTTGGTAATCTACAAGTTATTTTCTGACTCTACTCTCTCGATCTTGACAGAGGATTTGTGTATCGATTCGCAGTGCTCTGAGAACAACAGAATTAATAAGTCAACATACACTGAGCTTACTTTTCAATGTTAGAGGAAACCCTTTTTGAAGATTGAAAAAAAAACTTGATTTCTTCTACTACAATTCCAGTATATCTACTATAAATGTATATTCACAAATAAGAAACTATGAAACAGTTGATAGTAGATCTTTAAGAGTATTTTTATATAAAATTATCACTTTCAGGCCGTTTAGTTGTATCCGGAAGAACCGCGAATTCAAGAATGAAGTTTCGTAGTAGCAACGATTAACAAACGAAAGACTGAAATTTGCCTATTCGTTGGATAGTTAAGACGTCAGCCTGGAACGTCTTGGGTAGCAAAACGATCGGAGACGTTGATCGTTTGAGAAGGGTGAACGGAGACACCGTTCACAACGGGCTTCTCCCTTTCTTTCAATACCTTAATGTCAGCGAACGTTACGAGCTTTTGTCTCCGACTCCCCCGCCGCCGGTGCAAAGGGGTTTTCACCACCGCTTGAATCCTACTCGAGGATGAAGCTTTATTTAGCAGATGATATTTACGACTTCCAATCCCGCGCGACCCTCCCAACTTTTATATTGTCTTTGGCGAAGTTTCGACGCTGTTGCCTCGGTCCATCCCCCCATACCTCTCGTTCATCGATTCGTCTTCGGGCTTCGATCCCTCTTTGTCCGACTTCGTGCTGCGTGACGATTCGAGAGCTGTGTCAGACTATGACGCGAAAGTAGTCACACTTTTTGGATGAAAAAAAATTCGAACACTATGGAACTTTGCTGGAATATATACGCCAAAGGTTGAAGCATTCTATGTTTTTTCACAATGGACGTTAGATCGTTTCTCGTGTGTTGCGGTGCAGTTGCATGATAATCGATTACAGTTTTAACTCTGTACACGCTTTTCAATACTTGAGAAATTTCTGCGATAGTTCTCTTAAGTTTGAAAGAGAGCTTGATATTTATTCTCTGGTACATTTTGAAACTGAATTATCTTTCGATAATAAATAAAGAATTAATTAACTGTTTGAGATTTATATAGTGAGAAACACAGGTAGGAAAAGTTATCATACTAAATTAAGCTCGATTCGTTTAGAATTATTATCTGAAGTAATAATTTTGAAAGCGAGGAAGGTATTTGATTTTTAAACAAAATCTCCGATTTTCGATTCAACTGTGATTCTTTCTTTATGTTTTTTATATTCTATATTTTTCTATTTCATCGTGTTTCTGACGTTAGCAATTGATTGAAACCCTACTATTTCGATATGTTGTCAGCTAGCTAGTCAAAACGATGCGTTGTCTCGAAAAAGCACGACAGAACCGTCATCCGATCCTCCATTTCCGTGAAGCGTTTCCAGTACTCGGGATGGAAACAAATATGCGTGCACGTCTGTCTTATCGTCGAGCCACCCTTCATCCGAGATTGTCATCCGGGTTACGAGCAGCTGTAAACACCAGTAGCAAACATAATATAACGAACGCTTCGGGCTATGCGTGAAACAAACCTTCTCTCTTATAGTTATTCCTGCGTATGGATTAATCCCTTCCGAAAAAGGCTCCTGTGCCTTCCTGAACGATTGTCGATGAAACTTGTCGAAGATACTTCAGTAACCTTCGTCTCTTGATTTGTAATACTTGAATTTTGACGAGCGAAGAGAATAATATTTTAGATTAGCAATTATATAGAATTCAATCGTTTATATAAATTCCATAGTTTTGAAGTATTGGAAATATAGCGGAGAAATACTTTATTATTCGAGAATTCGTTAGATGAATACACAATAGGAGTGGAATATCAAATTTATAAGATATATGTAATGTAATGGTAGTGAGATGATTTTAGAAATGGGACACGCGTATTGTCGTTATTGACTAAGATAATTAAAATAAAAGATCACGGAAGAAACGAGCAAAGTAAGTCAGTGGTCCCTGTATCGTCTCATTAGTCATCTTTTCTGCTTCGTATGGTAGAAACGCGTATGTAGTAACAGGCAGCATTAGTCAGACGCTTCATAAATCCTGACACGAAGAAACAACTATTAGTAGCACGAATAGAAGAATTATTCGTATTTACTAGTTATATTTCCAAACATTCATGATAGAAATTAGTAAGTAGTAACAGACTGTTCCGGCCAGACGCAGTACTAAGCAAATCTACCTTCCTAAAACGAATTAGAAACACGATAAACGCCGCGAATGGATAGGAAACTTCCACAAGAAAAATCGTTTGGTAGCCATCTTTCCAACCACACATGGTAGAAACTCGCAAGTAGTATCATATAACACAGGGCAGGCGCGTTACACAATAAATTCACCATACTAAAGCGAATTGAAAATACAACGGATTGTACAAATAGATAGAAAACTTCTACAGGAGGAATTATTCGATAGCCATACTTGCAACCACGCGTGGTACGAAGAACTCGAAAGTAGTAACGGGCGGCATTGGTCAGACACGATGCTTCGCCTACACTGAATCACTCTTTTAAACGAATTAAACACACAACAAATGGTACGAATACGTATAAAACTTTTATAGGACCGTTTGCACTTTTACGCGCACTGTGGAAGGTCGTAAGTCGTAAGTAGTAACAGGTGGCACTAATCAGACGCGTCACTTAAGTTACTGAGTTCTCCAGAAAGATCGGACAATGAATCGACCTTTCTAAAATGAATTAAAAAGCAAGCATACAAACCCGAACAAGAAGAACGTGTTTGTACTTGTGATCTGTAAAACAAAGCTACATTTCTGCATTGTAAACGGAGAATGAATTAACAACCCTGGCAAATGAACAGCGAACCTATCGAAAAATCAACAGAACCGAATCCAAATTCCGGAACCTTTAACATTTCATACCGGATGGTAAAATCGCGTTGGAACGCTGATCCCTTTCTTGCTGAAACACCCACAGATCCCGCCACCCCCGATAAATTATATGTCGATAAATTAAAGCGTGCCGGACGTCCGCCGATAAAAATCGAAGATGCGAACCGACCAAGCCGATGGAGGAGAGAGCAAAAGGCCGGTGGTAACAGCGATTCATTTTTCATCGACCTAACCGAATTTGTCGAACTCGGGAGCCGCGCCAAGGGTGGGATCTAATTTCAGGGCCATTACGATGTATACGAGCTTCACCACCCTCCACCGACATACTCTATCCCCTGTGATCGCCGTGAACTATCATTTGTACGAATTACATCGACCTGCCTCCACTATATCTACGATCGTTTATTATTATTAGCATCGAGCCAACGCGTCACGCTTCCGGGACCAAAGGATCCTCCATTAATCCTTCCGGAAATCTTTGAGGAAACTTGGAGATATAGGAAATCGAAGTTCCCTTGTTATAATGCAGCTTCCGCGCAGGTGAAACGTACAAAATTATTGGCGCTATTGGAATATGATACTTAGAAGACCTCTGGCAAATATTTGGAAAATTATTGACCTTCTTGGAAAATAATTTTTAGAAGACTTTTCGGGAAAATATGTTCGATGATGTTGAAATACATCGAATTCGATAGTTTCGACGATATTTCGTCTTTTTATAAAGAATTTTTTATACCATGAAAGTATTCCGATATTCCGATATTCCGATATTTAAATATTAGGTCATAAATTATTAAAAGTATGTAAATATTAAGTAATATATAAAATACATATGTCTGTGTCTTTATTTAATTAAGATAAATACACTTCCACACGTCATCGCAATAGATTTAGTTTTAATGGAAATAATGTTTCACTGAGATTGATGTACTGAAATTTATAAAATTTTCAAGGCTAGTACGATCGAAAGAAAATTTAGAAAACTAGCAGTAAACAGTACGTTCATTGGTAGTATCCTTGGGAAGTTCCACGTTTCTCATCTCTGTAAAGAATTTATCATCGTGTATCATACGTGCATACAAACCTGAGAACCACATCGACATTAATTTAAAAAATCAGCAAAGTCTCGAGATCGAAAGGTCTGCCCTTTCACATTTCAGGAAAGTAGAGCATCCGGAAGAAAATAACTCCGGCGTGAATAAATGATAGGAGCCGAAAAAAGTTGGCGGGCATCCCTTCAGCCGGCCAGTTGGTTGTACGTTCGCGAGGAGAAGCTGTCCTTTTAATACTTTTTGTCCTTGCAAACCCAGCAGCAGCGCTCTCCTTGCCGTCAGAAGGGTGCATGTTCGTTTTCTTTTTCTCTTTCCCTCCTTCTTTCCTCTTTTTTTTATCCCTTGCCTGTTCGTTCGTTGTCAGCCTCTCGCAGCCCGAGCACTTTAGATAATAAGGCCAGGATGCTCGGGCTCGGACGAAAGGGTAAATTGGGTATTCGTCCGAGGAATTATCTCTCTAATTTCTTTAACGTAGCAGTCTCTCACCTTGCTCTTATGTATGCGTATAATTTTCATCGTCGCGGATCGGGGCTTGCCTCGAATCCCCGCCATCGCCAGCCAACCCACCCAACGATGCTCTCTCCTCAGGATGAAAGGGTTCATCTACCTGATGGAAAAGATCAGAAGAAGTCGAGAAGCCGCGTTAAATAATTCCTGATCCCTCCTTCGCTGACCCTTCCTGTACGCCTTTTGCACCCTTTAATCAGGCGCAACTGTCTCGTCTGCATCACTACCGATCGGAAATCTTTAGCCGTCTTGAAAATGTATGAGGTACTGCGATTTGAAGAACTGATGGCTAATCGATTTTGTCTTGATCAGTGTTTTTGCTAGATTTTGGTAGTGGTGCATCGTTTCAGTATAAAGTTTATATAAAGCTAAATATCGAAATCGGTGGAAATGAACAAATTAACCAATGTTAGGTTAATATTAACATTGCTAGGATCCTACAACTTTTATATTTTATTCTTGCTCCTGTTTCAACCAGTAAAAAGAATTTCTGATATTTTAAGATACTTAACGTAAAATCGAACCTAGTAATCATGCACATTTTTCATATTTTGTCCAACCTGTGAAAATATTTCTTAACGTTAAAAAAAATAGAATTCAGTCGAAAATGACCGAGAAAACGAAGCAGGGATATGACGATAAAAATAACTAATACGTACAGAGTACTAATGTTGGCGATTAGCAAGTATTAACCAAAGAATGCGTGCAATTTAAATATCATAATCTACATAAAATCCTAATGTTAGAGATAAAAGATCCTAACGCATCTAGACAACGGATCTACGTACAACTTCAATTGCACACTCTATAACAAATAGCATCTTTCGAATCCCCAGATACCGTCCAATTTATCAAAGTCTCCCAACTTTCGTCACCTCGTCGCATTTTACCCTATACAATCCACAAAAGGCTCATTGCCAGTAGCTACAGTCTTCCATATGGAACAAAGACAAAGTTTAGTACCTCTGAAGCGGAAAACCCTGACCAGTCACGGTTTCTCTCGTCTGGATCGAGATCGGTGAAAGAGAGCCGGCCGAGAGCCGCAGGCGGCCACACCGCGATTGAAAGAACGGCCCCAATCATCGACTCTGGAAATGCATTTTCCGTCTCTCTGGCTTCTGTGCCCGACGCCGTGGCGGCGGTTTTCGGGCATAGCTTCATACGGGCTAGCTCCGGTCCGCACATCGGGCAAGAGGAGAGGGCCAGTCTTTGTCGCTATTTCGGGGGGATGAACGAGCCGGGGACACGAATACGTGTTCGATCGATGAATCACTCGGCGTGCACCGTTGACGTTGACGCGGAACGAGAGCGCGACACGCAAACACACAGAGTGAAAGGGAAAGAGAGCGAGAGAGGGAGATCGAGCACTCGTGACGAACGATGCAGCAGCACCAAACCGGTAGCTGAAGGCGAGAGAGAGAGAGAGAGAGAGAGGAAGGAAGAGGAGCAGAGCTACTAGTGGATGGTAGTAGAACGGGGGGATGGGTTAGAGGGGGTTGGATGCACCCTCTCTGGTGTATGTACGGTGGCAGCTCACCGGTTGCGGGTGTGGAGTATGCAGGTGCGGGTGTATTAAAAAGCGGGGGTGGCTGCGGTCGCGTACCAATCACCCGACGGGGATGAGGGGGTGGCTCCGTGAGCGAGAGGGGGATCGAAAGGTGGTCTGGTCCGGCTCGATGGACGGGGTAGGCACGGCAGAGAGAGGGATCATACAGAGAGACGGTTTGTTCCGAGAGAGAGAACACGCCCGTGCCACGCAACCCCCGTGAAATTTTAATCGTGTCGTCATTGGGGTAGTTTGTTACGATAACCCGACCAGCATGGACGTGTACGCTAGGGTCTTTCGACGAAGGGAGAAAAAAAGGAAAAAAAAAAGAAAAGAAATAAAACGTCCTGAAAAGATCGAGAGAAGAGAACCCGAGTTTCTGTATTAGTCTCTTTTTACAGATGGATGGAAAAAAGGTTGAGACTGTGTCGTAGCTTTCGGGAATGTGATAGAAATCTTTGAAGGTAAGATTTCTTTTTACATAAAATTGTCGTTTCTTATGTTAAATATTACGCGTTAAATATCGTTTAAGAGATTTTGTAAAAAAATCTGTATCACGTATCTCTATGATACTCGCGCCATTTTTATGTCTGCATATAATTTACACTTCTTATTCATTAATGGGACTTCATCATATACGTGAAATAAATAATGTGGAATATAGAAACCATCGCTGGGTGTCCAAATTATTTCATCATGCATACATAGCAATTATTTAATTTAATTCATTTATTATTAACCCATGTCACAGAGCCAAATTCGTCAGGAAATTCCTTTTATGAAAGAACATTCGCATATTTCCATAATCAGGTAATTCGCTCAACTTCAATGTTATTGGAAATTTCTATAGACTCGTCCCCAACTATACTACTTGATTTTCAGATAAAAAAAAATTCAAAATGTTTGATAAAATAATCCGATCATAAGATGTATACAATGCATAAACACGAAGATAAAAATACGAACTATAACCAAGGAATAGGAAGGCGAGACACAAATATACCTTAAATATATAATACCTTATCAATTAGTAAAATTTCATATACATGTATATGTACGTAGGATTCTAACATAAATAGGTCGTGTTTTTATGTGCGTTGCAACATAAGCAATAAAACACGAAGAATCTATACTAAAACTCAAAGTTAAAAAGCTAGATGGTCCTAATTCGATGGCCAATTGACTATTGAAAACTAAGTAACTCTAGTGACTTTTCACCGTTCCATTTCGAGTCTCCGTGCTATTTTTACAGGGCTCGTTGCGGATATTTACCTGTGTCGTAATTAGCAACGTGGACGAGCGACGTTTTCATCGTTTGGGAACGCGTCGCTGCACCAACGCCGCTCACGGTTGAATACATCGTTTGAAAGATTCATGGCAATGCGGTGTGCCGGGCATTATTGCTCATTTGATCGGGCGGCGCATCCGAAAATAATGTAGAAAATTGTTTTGCGGTCTTTTTATCTCGATTTCAACCACGTGACACGGACACAGAGAGAGAGAGAGAGAGACAAGGGTTGGAAGCGAAGGGCGTGTTGGTGAATGTTGAGGCTATGTGCAGAGAGAGAGAGACAGAGACAGAGAAAGGAAGAGAGAGAGAGGGTGAGAGAGAGGAAGGGGTCGCTTTGTGTGTCCCATCAATCACGCGGACCTTTTCACCGAGCGGATATCGGGCCTGGCCGTTTTTGCGTGCGGTGCATCCCGCTCGATTGCAATCGTGGCGAATTATTGAATCTGCTGCATATCTCGTCCGTCCGGATTAGGTTGGGTTAGTTGGCGCGCGTCCGCGACTTCGCCGATTTTGCCCCCGCGAATCGGCCAATTCTCACCCTTCCACTGGAAAGGATATCGATCCGCGAAATGTGACGGGTGTTTGCGAAATTTTCCTGTCCTAATCAAAAATCTTCCAATAAATCGATAGAGTTTCCAAACGACCCGGTTCGTTTTCCTTTCCTCGAGTTTTCGAAGAGTTGGAATTTTTAAAATTTCCTCTTTAATGGAACTAACGAATTTTCTCTATCCCAAAATCTCGTGAAAGTAAAGACATTTGTTAAAACTTACTAGGAACCAATTATCCTTTCCCCTTCTCTTTGTGTTTCCGAGGAATTCGAGATTTTTTAAAACTCTGGAAGTTTCCTTCGTAGTACTGTGTAAGAAATGTTAACAGAAACTAATTTTTATAAAACACTGTGTCCTACGAATGGTAATTGTCAGAGACGTTTTAAAAGTAATCTCCAAAAAATAAATAGATTTCCTATGTTCCAAACCTTCGCCGAAACAAGAAAATATTTAAGATGTTAATAAATACGAACTGTTATGGAACGTTGTTCCTTGCTAGCAAAACAGTTCTATAATAATAAAAATCACGATCTTAAATCTAAAAAATGTATCTTGTAAAATCAACGAGTTATTACGTAAAATATCAGAGCTTAACAGATAAAAGCAGTACTTACTATGTGAAGACCAGGCCAGGCTGGTGTCGAAGAGAATGCTGCGTAAGAAGATGGTCATTCATGGAACGGATGATATTACTTTATTTGATGATGTACTTAAACAGTGAAAGAAACTCATCGTCGAGGCCAGTCACATCGACTCATATCTTCGTTACGTACACTTTCTGACGGTCGATTAATGTCTCTCATAAAAGGAGGCGAAGAAACAAAAAGGAGATGGGGTAGCCTAGAGACACGTGACTCTGGCCTGGACTCTTTAAGTCAGTGATATTTACAACGTCACGGGTTCACAGTTACCGCGACGAGAAAGAATCGAACGATATCCATCACACACAGACCTTGATAATAACTTAACTCGTCGGAGTTGACGTTCCGCGAGATTCTATCAACCTTGTGTCCATTGAAACGCAAATCAGGACTGATGTGATAAAGATCGTTCGAAAAAATCGATTAATCTCACTCGAAATGACAATGGGTAGCGTTTCACACGTACGCGAAATAGTAACCTAAATAATAATTGGACGCCGCTTATATATTTACATACTATACGAACGTAAACCCTGGTTAGTCCTCGAGTCCATGATAATTCCTGGTTCCAGGACCAGGCTCTGAGCTTTCCACGAACTTTGTTTAGGCTCATCTACATCGATACAAATCTCTCTTGTAATCACCTGGCCGTACGACTGTCTAATATTAAAACAGACCCTAAATTAATCGAGGCAGATCTGGTTGAAATTTACAACAAGACCATCACGTAAAATTTCGATATTTATCTATCGAATGCAGAATATCCTCGTTTAATACGGTCTCCAGACTTGTCTAGGCTTAGGGCTTCTCTCTCTTCTGCTTCGTACGCCTTCCCTCTCCACGTCGGTATCGTCTTCTTTCTTCCTGGTGGTAAGATCTTGTCCTACGTTCTCTTTATCCTGTCCTTTTTTTGTACTGAGATCCACAGTGCCTTCCAGACGAATCTTCAGATCTCTGCGAGGGATCTCATCGTTAGTGATCTCTTGATCGTTCGAATTTTCTATACTAGGTCTTAGATGAACAGAGGCATCTTGAAATGTGACATCAGTAGTGTCTTCCAGGTCGCTTCTAATGGGAGAGATCCTTGGAGAATCCTGTTCCGGAAGAGACTCGTCGCTCCTCACGCGATCTCTGTTCGCATCATTCTCGTTCCTATCGTCCACTTCTATGCTTCCGTCAGGACTGTCCAGACCTGATCTACGAAGAACATCTTGATCGTCGTCTCGACGTTTTTCTTCCTTCAACGCGGATTCTGGACTGCTACTGCTGCTACGAAGTTTTCTCATTTCTTCCACTCGCGCCTGGTCAGGTCGCTGGAGCCGTTGCTGGGCCATTCTTAACGCTAGAGCATGCCATTCCGGCTCTAAGACGTACTGTTGCGTGTGGTAGAGTGGATTGTAGAGCCAAGAGGATTGTGGCAGCAACGGGGCGAATATCGATCCGAAGATGGACCCTGTGGCCCCCAGAAGATGAAGACCTATCATTAAAGTGATTATATCAGTTCTATGAATTCTTCATGTTTTGTTAATTTATTGAGATAAATTAGAGAGATCGAAGTTTAAGATAAGAGGTGAGATTTGAGCTTTGTAGGTATATTTTAATAGGCAATTGTAATCCTCGATTTGCGTAAAACAGATCAAATTGCTAATTTTCGGCATGTTGCTCTTTTCGTACTTTTATAATGGAAGGCTTGTTGTTAAATCCGAACTCTTTATTATATAATTATACAAGTGACATATTTTTGGACGTTCGAGTTTCGATCGTATCTTTAATATCACGTTACGCTTTAAGGCAGACCTTTTTAGGTGTACCTTGAAGAAGTAATTTGGAATGTTCACCAAACTGAACTTCTTCGTGTCTGCCCTGAGGAAGCGAACTGAAGCATCCAAAAATACGGTCAAAGCCCGAAGAACCACCAATGTGCCATCATCGTGATCGTCTAATCATCGTGAAAGTTTAAAACCTAAAACTATATGACTTTTTATTTATTCCCTGTTTATCAGCGATCTAACCGCACCATGCAAACTGAAGGTTAAAAAAATAATTGTCGTTAATTTTATAATGTTAATTTAAAGATTTGGTAGAAGTGAATCGATACCTTGAAAATGTGAATGATGTCCAGAGGGACTAGGCGTAGTAGTGGTGGTGGTAGGTTCCGCCGGAGGCGTTGGTGCCGCAACAGTAGCCGTCGTGAGTAATCCAGGTCCAGGATTACCAGGTGACGTGGTCGGGGTCACCTCCCTGACGGACACGCTGATTGGACCCAAATCATTCCTGGACGGTTCTTTAAGAAACCCATTGACCAATCAGTTTTCATCTCTTTGCCAAACATCTATAAATCATCTGACACTATTACCAAGGTCTGATATACTTTTTACAGATCGTACAAACAAGATCATTGGAAGGAATAATTTGATTAAATCTAATTCTTTCTATCATTTGAGCGTAATTATGCTTTTTGCAGCATGCCATTGCCTTTTAAGTAGACTACGGATGTTTATGCAAATTTATAAATTTATCATCTTATACAAGGATTTATACGAGCTGTTCAAAAAAAGTCAAATAATTGATATAATCGATATTAATATAAACTATTACGAATAATCATACGAAATGTATAATGAGTAATCTCATCATCGATATAGTTTACCAAAATCATTGAAATCTTGAAAAGTCTTTAAAAATACCCTTTAGAATACTACGAATTGATCATTTAAATCGCTCTGCTAATTTCGATGTTAAAACAATTAGAAGGACACACAGGCAAAGATAGTTGGTATAAAAATCAGAATCACACAGAGGAAACTGTCTTCTAATTATTTCGCGCAGTATATTTTTGTACATTGCGCGTTGTCGCGTAATATTATAAATATTCTATAAATATATAAAGATGCGCTTTATACTTTCTCATATTATGTGCATCGCTGCAGCTTGCAACAATCCACAAACACATAAAGATCCGCAGTTTATTTATAAGACGATAAAGTTAAAAACGGCTTACCAGAGTTAGGTCCAGGAAGTCTAGGAGATCTTTGCTCGATGCTGTGGTGGAAGGGATTGAAGGCCGACGCACCAGCTGCCGGAGGATGTGTATGCGAATGGTGACCGGGAGGCGGCGGAAGACAGTGCGGCGGAAGAGAGCCCCGAGGTAATCCACCCCACCCTTGGCTGGCTCCTTGCTCCAGACCCAGGTGTTGCAAGCCTGTGCAATCCAAGAGATCTAAAATAATGTCTGTCAGTCGCTTGGCTTTTTGGCCAGCGCCTTGGCCACCGTTTCTTCGATCGATAAAGGCCAAAGTCCTTCTCAAAACGAGAAAAAGCTGTTTTCTTTTTTTTGTAAATTATTCTTCGATTTTGTCATTTTCCAGACGTATTTGGTTGTGTAATAAATTCATTCATATTTCTTTAGATGAACCTAAGGAAACGTATCTATGTATTATTTTGTTCTATTATCCTCTGCAAGTAGATTAAGCGAGTTACAAACTGCGCGCATTTTATCTCGCAAAGATTTTGTCCTTTTACGAACAGAATTCAATATACGTATTTTGGTATTCTTTAAATTATTCGACGATTATTCACGAACAAAATTTCTGCAAATATTAGGACAATTGATGTTCCGATATTTAGAGTACAGTAAATATTCCATTGTTATAATTTGGAACATTGTAAACGTGCACTGTGTACCACGAAGGAGATCCAACGACATGTATACTAAAAAACAATTCTTTTACTAAACACTCATAACGTTCGTCTTTCTCTCATTATACTTATTAAATGATACAATTGTGCACATTACATATGTTCATATTATCATATGTTCGTAAGCCGCGGCTAAAAATATAGATTAGGAAGTGAACGAATTTATTACGCAACGTAATTACTATGTTATACTTTTATTTTCAAACGATATCAATTAAAGATTTTTATATTTTCAAAGAGTCAATTTCGTATCCAATAAAAAATTGAACGCCACGTTTAAAAGGAATCAATCTTGGCCCAGGATGAATATAGAACGTGAGGAACGACCGCAATAAATAGCAACGAGACTGAAAAAGAAACGCACTCTGGAGGAGATGTGGAAATGTTATATAATGTCAGGTGGATAAACGATCGCCGGATGACAGATAGAGGTACAGAAACGCTTCTCTTTGACGTAGCGAACGTTTGACGTGGATGGACAGTTAAATTTATCCAACAGAGAATAGAGAAACGATCGATCACCTTTCTTTTTTATTTCAATTCTAGCCGATACCGGGCGACCATGGGAATCGTTCACATATGCAGCTATACAATTAAATTCAGGACATCACAAAGCTTAACCTATTCCAACGCAATTACCCTTCCCCCCAAACTTCCATTTCCTTCTTCTTAAACAGACGGAAACCAAAATAAGAAAAAAAGAAGAAATTAATCCTAATTAAATCTATTACATCGTATCATCGAAAAACTCATCCCCCAGAGAATATAAAAATAGATAAATATTCGATCTTGGAACTAACACGATAAAAACGAGGAAAAGTGGAAGCGTTAACAGAAACGATCGAGTAAAGAAGTTAGGAAACCGCGGCGGAACGAGTTGTAGCTCGCGAGCAGGGGTGGCGGACGTTTGGGGGTGGAAAGGAGTAAAAGTGAAGCCCGTAGTCATCGGTATGGTATCGGTTTTTCGAAACACCTTGATCAATAGCAGATTATACCGTCATCTGTGCGGGGCAGTTTAAAAATTCCGTGAAAGCTCCGAAGCCACCGGCTTCAGGGGTAGGGATCACAACGGGGGTGACAAGTAGGGGAAGTCTGTTAAAGAGTGGGGAGGGTTGTCTGGTCACTGGAACGTGGGCGTGGCGTACATAGCTCGCGACCATTGCTATTGGCTGGCATTGAATCCCCTCCAACAGTTGTATGCTTGGTAGAAGGGATGGAAAAAGCTCGGTAGGGGTTGAAGGGGTGATTTTTAAGCTCTCTTTAAGCCGAGCTTGCCAGAGAGGACACCACTATCTCGCGTTCTACCACATCGTCGTGGAACTACGAGCAACCCAGCTGGAAACTCACAGAGGAAAAGAGAGACAGAGAGACAGAGAGAGGGGGTGGAAGGTTGTAGGATGCAGCTACTTTATGAGGGGATTAAGAAAACGATAAGAGGCGCGCGAAAGCTACGCTGTGAGCGAGCTTAAGGAGGCCAAGGGTTTCCTGTACCTGATGCGCCGTAAGTGACGACTTTGCTTGCCTATTCTCTGAAAATCCACCCTCGAGTCTTCGCACAGGAATTCATATTTATTTTAAACGAAGATATCCTTAAATCTTCGAACGTATTAATAGAAACTTTCATAGCATTTCATATTTCTGTATGCGAAAAGGTTCCAAAATCGTATACTTGAGTTACTTGAATTTGTAAACTTTTATACTTGAAATTTTCCAAATCTTTATATTCCTTATATTTTCCTATTCTTCTGTGTTCGAGACTCCGCAAAATTTTTTTTTTTTTTTTTATTTTTTTTTATATATTTGAGACTTCGCAAAATTTCATACTAGAAAGTTCCCAAATTTTTGGAAGATTTCGTATTTGAAAATTCGCAAAATCGTCTCATCCCTTAGAATTAAGGGAATTTCGGGTCTCCTAATCGCTGATAGAACGGAACAGGAGAGTTTCGGTATTTGACAGCGGCGCGTATCTGTTTCAACCAGCTCGTAACATACTTTCAATTTAATAAACCCCCAAAACGGCTGGCACCCTTTTCGGAGGGGGAGAGAGTTCGCGTGCCAGGTTGGAGGGTGGCGGGCGATAATTCCGAAAACAAATGAAGACTAATGAGGGGAGAAGCCAGGCGAGAGCCTCTGAAAGAGTCGGAGGGAAAGAGACACAACCACGCCAGAGAGCTGAAAGGGTTCAAGGAGCTGCTACCCTTTAAGGGGTGAGAAATGTTAAGCTTAAACGTTACGGCCCTAGGGTTAGTTGCCTTTATGTGTACCTTCCACCGGGGTACAGAAGCTTTAAGGGATGATGTATTATCGAGCAGCATGTTCAAAATGTGCTCCGCTGTTTTAACCACCCCACACGTCGGGTTACGCGTTCGTGTTATTTCTCGATACTTGTCGTGTTTGAAACTTGGCCAGAGAAGCTTGCGGTTGACTAATTTTTAGAGTTATAATATCGTCTAATGATTTTAATAAAAGATGTAATTGAAAACATTGCGATAACCTTTGCAAAAAGTAGTTTATATTGGCATCTAGTAGTATAAGTCAATGATATGGCAGGCAATCGTTGAAAGTAATGATTAGAGATAATTAGTTGGAATAAATTAATGTATAATAAGGACAAGTAACGCAGACAGTCTCATTAAAGTGAATTGTGAATGAAATATACTGATCGAGTCAATTTCGTTAAAATTGAAAATGGTAGAATTATGATAATCTTGGTAAAAAGTAATTTCTATCGCGAATTAGTAGTAGGAATCAATGATATTGAAAATCAGATATTGAAAGTCGGATATTGGAAATAATAATACAGAAAATAGCTATGCGTAATAAATTACTATATAATAAGAACAGCTTACACAACTTTGTTGCAGTCTATCGCGTATGAAGTATTCAAAGAACTAGTAGTATGTATCGATGATACGTAAGACACTCGTTGGAAATAACCTTGTTATATCAGTTTCCGAAATGTTTCCCTTTCTCAAAATAAATATAAACATATCTAATATATCATTTCGAAATACAATAATGGTAATTTTAATCCCTTAACATTTACATAAACATCTACATGTGTTCTTTTCAGAACTCAGTAAAATATGAATCTACCCACATAGAACATACGCTACGATTGAAAATACAATAGAAAACGTTAAATCTCCTTCTTTCCTTAATTGCACAGCGATTAAGAAAACAGAAAACGAACAAGAGAAAAAAGTACGTCGCCCGCCCCCAGATTCTTTCCATCTTCCCTGAAACTCTAAGCCATGAGATCCAGAAGCGAATTACGTTTGTCATAGCTAGAAGAAAGAGAAAGAGAGCGGAGGAGAGGAGAATGAGAGCCGTCGGGAAACTTAGGGGGGTGGCGTTTAAAGACGTTGGGCTAAAGGGTGACGGGCAGGCTCGAAAGTAAAGAGTAAAGCCGGTTCCGTTCGGGTTGCTCGCTTAAAACCCCTCCGGGCGGCAACCAGCCAGAGATACATAATAAATTAATTCGCGTATTTTCCTGTCCTCCTTATCTATTCAAATCTATGCAAAACAGGAGTTAAAACGCCCTTCTTACTGCTAAGGCGTTAACCCTTGTGTAGCTTGCTCGCTCAACCTCCCCCCTCTCTCTCTCTCTTTTCAGCTTCTTCTCTAACTACCCCCGCCGTCCCTCTAACCTGCCGCCGACCCACCACCCCCAACCCCCGTTTCCCACGTCCTAGCCTCTCGCTACCGACGGTCGGATGTCTTTGCACACCCACCCTTTGCGCCCGTTCTCATTATCGCGTCGCAGCAACCCCTAAAATGCCACCCTGGAAAGGTCCCTGGCACCGATCTAAGCTCTGCGAGGAGATATTTCGAGAAAGGACGAGAAAATTGCTGTCTCTCTCGCTCTCACCCTCCGCACACCAACCTTTCATCCCCTCTCACCCTCGGTGCCTGTTTCCTTCTCTTATTTACGCTTGCATCCTCTTTGAAGTTACGGATAAAAACGGCCAACTTTTCGTAATGTTCATTGTACAGGTTTCCTCGCTACCCTTTCGAGTCACGTCTATCCGTCGTATTCTTCGCTCGTTCTTTGACTAGATACGGTTATGTACAAGGAAATAGAAATTGACGAGTTTCGAGATGCCGATTCCATTCCAATACTTTTTCGGGTCACGAGTGACAATCTCTTAAGGAAACCTCGATATTTTAAGAGGAGAGAGACGCAAGGTGTTTCTGAAAAAGTCAAGGCTGGCTAGATTTTATATTTTAGTCACATAATACTAAATTAGAATTATATTATGAAATATTAGAATATCCAAATTATTCGTCTGCATAAGAAGGAGAGGTTGCAAGTAATTTAATTATAACAAAAGAGTTGCAACTCGGAAAAAGGTTGGGCGACGCTGATGTAACCAAATAGCTTTCTTTAGTTGCAATTTGAAAACTAGAAGAGCCGTCGAGTAACATGTATATCGACAAATATCGAATGAATTAAGAACTCGTAAGAAAAGAAATTATGCAGAAGTAAATTAGAAATTGACAAGGTCGTATGTAAATTCATTAAATTCATTTACCGTCTTTTTGTGTTTACGAGTTCTCGTATCATTATAAGATAAAAGAGATAGAGGAAACGATAGAAGTTGGGGAACGAAGAAGAAGGACAGACGGTATCATTAGTTACCGTCGCCGCGACCGAAAGTTCCTGGTCACCAGGGCTGATTAAAAGACGGGACGCCCCAGGAGGCTCTTGCAAGACACGCAGGAGGGTGAAATGTGACGCGAATTTAAAGGATCCGCCGTGATTTGACGCTGGGGTGGACAGAGGCAACCCTTAAAAAGGGAACCTTTAAGGATCCTGCACCGCACTCGTCAAGGGTTACTCGCTTCTCCATGGACGTGAAAGGATCCTTTAAGAAGGACTCGGGTTCCGTCTGAAAATCGACACCCTACCTTTCGATTAGGGGTTGGTTTCTTCGGAAACTCGTAACTAAACTAAATAAACTAATTAAGATATTCTATGGAATATTCTATGAGCGATTCTATAATATTTTACAGATTCAACGTAGAAAAGGTGTGTGAAATTTGTTGGAATTTGTTTCATTGTAAAATTGATAAAATTTAAATTGTCCACAAATATATATATATATATATATATATACACATGTGTACAAGTCAAAGAAAGAAGCACAGCAGTTTCCTTGTCGTTCACACAGTGAGTTTTATAAGATTAAAGTCAAAAAGATCCAAAATCCAAATAATCATTTTCGAACACGAATACAATACAACGAATAAAAGAGCCGATGTTTTCACTTGAGAAAACTGTCAATGGCCTCGAAAATTATCTCGAAGGAAAAATATTATTAATTGCAGTTCTAGATCGACAAAATTTCTCCTGACACAATTCTTCGTATCAAAACGCACAAGTAACTAAAATATTAATGAACCTAAAATGAATGAAGCTCCTTGTATAACATTCGTTTACGTATATCTGTGCTAAACTTCTTGTGTCGTGATTTACGGAGTCATTTCTAGCAGTTCGTACTGCAAAATCCTGTAAAGTGAACTTGACAATCAGATCGTAGATCTAAAACACGATCCACCTTCCGTTTTCTACAATCGATTAGATATTTCTCCGAGAAAATTTGCCATATCGAATTTCCAAAAGAAGCAGTACACGAGGAAAGGAAATGAAGGAAAGAGAAGAAAACGAGCGGTCCTCTTTAAAGAAAGCTCGCGAAGATCTACTGTAAAACGATCCGTGAAAGGAAGGCGCGCGACAGTTTTAAACTGAACGCTCCTAACAATCTCCCCCAAATGAGGTAAAGGCCACCTTATTGAAACAGGGGTTGCGATTTTTCCGGCGCAACCCCCAACCCCTGGTAGGCGGTTAATTGACACTGGAGGGTGGAAAGAGGTGGAACAACGGAACTCGGGGTGAGTTGGGAATCGAGCTGCGCGAGCTGTTCTTGTTAACTCGAATCCCTGGCTGCTCTCGCGATTTTTCATCCCCTTAGCTAGATTGACAAAGACGCCCTCCTGGGAGCCACGTGATCGGCCTGTTTTCGTTCTTCGGACAATCTCAACGAGGATCTTCTCGCGTGTTGCCACTCACCGAATACATTAATTTTCCTCGTGTTTCCTCCACCCTGTCGCTGTCCGTTCTGAAATTCAATCGTCCAACTGTGCAACAACCTGATCGCGAATCGATGATCTTTGAAGATGAAGAGTTTCGAAGAAAAATATCAAAGATAATTAATAGCTAAAAATAAGATGATTATTTTTTAAGAATCCTCTAAACTTCGGAACGTTCTTCTTGCGTGAAAATTAGCTTCAACGATGAAACTTCAAATGACGAATCGATAAATCCTTGAACAAAGACTTTTCGAGTTTCTGCTAATAGTTGCAAGAAAGAAGAATCAATTCGAAGACGAATGAAGAATTAAAAAACACAGTCAGTTACATATATCTCTCGTTTACAAATATAAAGACACCTGGTTACATGTGAGATATGACGATTCATCCGAATTAATAAGAATTAACAAAAATTTGCATTTATATAAGATAACGGCGCAAAAATTTGGAAAAGTTATTTATTACGATTAATACTGCAAAATCTAGTACTGTAAGAGGCACATGTATATTTTAACAATCGTACGTTGGTCTTTACGATCCTCTAATCGCATTGAATAAATATTGAACGAATTAGATGCAGAACACAAAGAAGTTCTCTTAGAAATCAAACTAGAATCTCGGTTCAAGTAACAACAAATACAACAGAAAAATTAACAGTATAAATGAACGGTATGATCGGTTAAACAAAAGCAGTAATCAAGGAATGTAGTGTATATAAGTAAAAGAAAGAATTCGATCTTATCACGCATGAAGGTAAAAAAGAGATTTGATCGCAACATCGTATATATGAATTCTTCGTTTGTCTGACATTCTATAATCGCAAGCAAGTAATAATTACTTTGCGAGCTTTCAATCATTTTCTAGCAGTTTAAAACTAATTTAGATAATAGTTCTCAAAGTTTTTAACAATTAAAAAGCGAGATAACAATCCCAAAGCTTTTAATAATTTTCTAGTAACTTCTAAAGTTAACCTCACTCTTCATAAGCGTTCTGATACTTATAAGCGAGAGTTAAATTCAAACACAGTTGCTACAAGTATCCAGATACCGACGAACAATAGTATACGTCGCTTCTGAACACCTTCAAAGAAACAGGACAAAAGAAGAGAAGATTCAAGGATGGAATAAAGACAGACTCTGTACCGGACTTCGATGGTCCTTAGGGATAGCATAAAATTCGAGCCTCCCCTCGAGCTAGGCCCGAACGAAATTTAATAACATCCCCCTAGTTACACCTCAATGGGCACCTTAACAACCCCTGGCTCGGTGTAGCCAGCCGTCTCTCGCTGCTTCTCTCTCCCTTTTCCTCTCCTTATCAACCCCCGGACGCGGATATCTAATAAACCAGCTCTTGAAACGCGTCTTTATCCGAACAACGATAGGCTATAGCCTCTTTGGTGTTGCAAAGGGTAGGCGAAAGTTGAAACGCTTGTCCGACTGACCCCAGCGGCGAACTGGACAGAGGCGCAACCTATGCGCTGACCGTCGAACTACCAGCGAAAGGGTTGAAAAAGTGGTGGACACGAGCTTGGAATAAACCGATCGATATGAGGGTGATGTCGGTCGCGACTGCGACCCAGTTACGCGACAGCGCGTTTCCTTCGAAGGAGAATTGAATTTGTCGTGGAAGGGTGGTTAAGGAACTAGCGAACGAACATTCTTCCTCGTGGTACGTAAGGGTTGTGCTTGAAATACAAGGGCGAAAACGCTGTTGGTTAGAAATCGAAGAAATATTTTTCTAGAAGCGGAAGATCGAGACTTTGCGAGCTGAATATCGAGTGTGATGAGATTTTTGACAAAAGTACAATTCTTTTTTCACGCATAGTTGGTTGTCGGGTTTTATCGCAAAAGAATAAAAACACTCGGGTGTAATCGTGTTTTTAGATGATGACAATTTTCCTGTAGACGATTACTACTGCGAACAACTTTTGGATAAAAGTGGAACTTCTATATGGTGGATTATGAAGCTCCACTTCAAAAGAAATGCAGGGACTCGTAGCTATACTCTATTTTCGGATGAGAATATCTTTAATGTAGGACGACGCTAAAACCAGCACACGTGGTAAAGTGGTCGTTGAAACTGTTCCCCGCGTCCGTCATGTACATTTCGATACTCAAATGTGTTTTTATAAAAAGAATATTGAAACAAGTACGAAGATGGATCAGAGAACAGTGATCCTATCACAAAACCTTAAATACGAGCACGACCAACCTTATCAGGAGTAATTCCAACAAAGTTAATCCTACCTAGGGCAAGCAAGTTCGACAATGGCAAAAATAGAACTGACGAAGTCGTTGTTCCTCCACGTCGTACCCTATCCTCTTCTATTTTCCTGCCACAGCCGGCGTTCTCCGCAAAATATCCAACGCGGCGAACTTCCATCGCGCAGCTCGGTAATTCGATTTAGCCGTGCTGTATAGCCGCGTTACGACACGAGACTGTGCGACACTTCCGCTCAGCGATTACCGTGGAACAATTTTATGCAGCCGACCTGGAAATTGTTGCGTCCGTCCTCGTTAGCTGAAATTACTATGGGAAATCTGAAGGAAAGAAGAAGAGGAGAAAGTCGACGGGGGCGCGGTCCTTGATTGAGTAGACCACGGGGGTGGTAGGACAAAAGGGAGGGTTGGAAAGGGTGGATAGAGAGAAAGAGAGGGAGAGGGAGAGAGAGAGAGAAGGGGATGGATAGGAGCGCAGAGACGAGAAATCGACGGCAGGACTGCTACTCCGCACTACCCCCGGGGGCAGGCAGGGGAGAGAAGCTCCGTTAAGCCGCTTATCATGCCGAAACAATACACTGTCGGTGCACCAGTATCAGTAGCCGACCCTCGCTGCTCGAGGCTAGTCCCATCAAAATTTCGAGCTTCGAACGAATTTGAATTGGAATCCGCGCCGCCAAACTAGCTCGTCGAATGCGCCGCCACCGGAAATCGCCGCTGCAACCGGCCGCCCACTCTGGCTTTCTCGTGCGGTAATAAATCGACAAAAATGGATGCTTCAGAGATGAAACTTTTTGTGTTTGAGATAATAGAGACTTGTGGTATCGAGACATTAATCATATTCGATCTTTTAAATATCGGGATAGAAGCCTGTGATGCAGTTGCTCGTGTGATGATAAATTGACAAAAATGGATGCTTCAGAGATGGAATCTACCGTTGAAAATAACGAAGACCTGTGGTACCCGGGATTAACCATATTCGATTTTTTGGAGGCCCAAGATGACAGATGTCTGGAAATATATGGATTTTAGTAATTCGTCTGTGGACTGGTTACAAATTGTTTCGTCTATCGAGAAGTTACTAAACATAAAAAATCGAGTTAATCTTACTTATTCGTTGACAAGCTGCTCGCAAATTCTTCGCCTTCGCCTACCAAACAGAACCAAACTTAGAAAATCAAGTTTGATAGTTCCAATATTAATTTTAGTCGTTTGCTGATAGCCACTGGCGAATTTCACCACAATTTACCAAAACGAATCTAAACCTAGAGAATCCTCGTGACGATGAAACCACCGAATGTTCCTTCCGTTCCTCTGCGACTGCCAAGGAAAGTCAAAGTATGGGCCTAGAGGCTGTTTCCCTCGAAGACGATCGGAAATTTCAGTAGCGCGAGAAGTCGCTCGTCAAACGGGGCGCAAAGTTTCGGCGAAGAGTGGCGTCGACAAACGAAAGGCCGGGGCTTAATCAGAGTCTTCTCCACTTAGACGCCCCGTGGCAAAACTCAATTTTGAGTCGGCGCCTGCCGACGCTCAATTTTGACACCCTTCGTAGCCACCAAGCAAGCCAAGACTGAGTGGAGCAAGCTTGCCTTCGCGACATCGGCAAAGGGGATGATGCAGGGTTGTAAACTTAGTTATCCGGTTGGAGCTGCAGACGAGCTACGAGGTGGATGCTGTACTATGTGCCATGCCGGCAGGTAGCAGATCTGGACGGAGTGTTCTATCGGCAGACACTTACCGGACAACTTGAATCCCAGAGGATCCTGAGGGTGGCCGAAAGGGAACGGCCTGGGCCCAAAGTGGAAGGGATGAAAGGCCTGGTGTCCTGAAACGCAACATGAATTCGTGTAGTGTATTATAACGTGTGTTCTTTTTCTAATCTAAAGTGATATGGGGTGAGACAAATCACTGACTTTCGTTTCCCATATTTTTTTACAGACTTCTCAACAGCGTTTGAACATCGTGCGATGTAAATTGTCCACTTGTTAGCTGAGCTCTTTATTAATCATCGCTACAATTTGTTAACATTTTTAGTTGACCAGTGACTTTCATTCTTCGTATTCTCTTTGCAGATTATTACTGTTCTCAATATCTCTATCAAATTTGATATTTTTACGATGTAAACTATTTAATAATTTAATTTAACTATTTAATAATTTATAATTGTTACTTGAGCTCTCTATGAGTTTACTATAATTTATTGTAACTATTACATAATTAGTTATCAGTATTTCTTATTCAGTGATTTGACCCGTACTATACTAGTTGAAGTTGGGAAGTATTAGCTAAAGAAATTGTAAGGCAACGGCTTAAGGTTTGGTGGAGTTTTAGTGAATATCAGTGATTTCGGAAGATGATTTCTATTTTTCTTTTCTTCTTCTTTTTAGAAATTTTGCGCAGTAATAGAAAAAAGGAGGATAGTTTGTTAGTTGGTGAGTTAACTGTTACTTGCGTTTGTAAATTATTTGCATCTAATTCAGTGCAGATTTCCATCCAACAAAACTCATATTTATATATTTAGGAGAACAAAAGTATACGAAAACGTAATTAAATTTTTTTTAAAGAATTAGCTTTTTTAAATTTGTACCTCGTAATAATCCACTCCAAATTTTCAAAAATATAAGCAGGTGATTAAACATCTGTTGTGTCTGTTCAAGTTTAAAAGCTGAGTTACCTACTGCTGGTAAAACCCTGTAACACTTACTTGTCTTTGACCTGGGTTCTCTTGGTCCATCGACGGTGACCTTGATCGCCTTCGACAGAGTGGCTATTTGAGGTGGCGATGTTTGTAGCATAATCGTCAAGGTGAAGCTCTTCCCTGGAACAAAAGTAGAGACTTAAAACAGGATGTTGGCGGAATTATCGCCAGGCGGTAAAACGAGATCACACTCCAGTTTCCTAACAACTTCTTTCGATCCTAAGGATAATAAAAAATTTATGTAGTACTATTATTCAAGATAAGAAACGTATAAAGGACAAAAGCCAAATCCAATAAATTTTCTGAAGCTGAGAATTCTCGGAATCTAAAGCGAATTACTGAAAGCAAGGTTTGTCTGTTCCGTAAGTCTGATTCTACTTACACCGATTCTTCACACGCTTTCACACTATTTCATTGTTATAAATACAAGAAACCTCGTTTATAGTAAATATGAAGTTAGTACAAGAAATTAGAAGTATAAGTAGATACAAGAGTACAAGAATTTAAATATAAAGATAAATATATAAGAATGTTATACAAAATGGATGTACTTCTTATACCCATTTTATGTTTATACAAAATGATTCGCAATTAAATGAGTATATAGAACTACAAATTTTCTTTAAAGTATATGATACACCTCTGCGAAACACATTCTCACAAAAAACATGTTTAACTTCAAATAAGAAAAACAATCACCAAAAATTAGCACACAACCAAACCGAATTCTCCGACGAGGAGGAATACTGAGAAGAAAAAAAACCTGGGAATACTCCTACACAACTTTCGTCGAAGCGCAACAAACATCCCTAACGACAAAACCACCCCTAGCACGCGCCTTGCCAACGCGTTTTTCGCGAGAAACGCGGCCAACTGTTCGCGAAAACGGCGACGCGCGTTCGCGGGGTGCGTTCGCTGGAAACAAAACACAAATGTGCCGGAAGTAAGGGGTGAACGAGTGGCGCCGCTGCGTCGATGTTTGCCCTGAATCGGCCGGAATATGTTAATGTCGAGGGGGGAGGGCTAAACGCGAGCCCACCCCCCGACAAATGTACACGGCCGTTTGTTACGCGCGATTTCGTCCTCTCCACCTTTTCCACCGATACCCGGCCTGTCGACCGGTTCGATCGCTCGATCCACGGCCGTGATGCCCCTGTCAAACCTTCGTCGAGATGCAGCTTGTCGCTTCAATCAGCGGCAGCTCGATTTTTCTGCCTCAAATTTTGTCGTCGACATTTCGAATCCGCCGATGCATTAACAGATTATGCTTGTAAAAGGTATCTTTTGTGAGATAGAGAAGATGTACATTTTGAAGTTGAGAAATGCGTGTTCAAAGAGGACTACATTTTTGCTGCTTCTTAATAAAACGAGTTGCGTTGGATAATTAAATTGCTGGATAAAATGAGCAAAATATAATAGCTTTTATGGAAATTTAATACTACAACTACCAAAAGCGTTAAAGTGTTTCCAACGGTGTTTCGGATTTTCCTTTTTTACAATTATTGATAATATACAGGTGATTTTGTTAATATTAATATTGATTTTTATTTAGATGATGTTTAGATGATAAATCTATATAATCGCGTGGTTAAACTAAATAAAATATCTATTTAATTTAATTAATATCACTTGAATTATACCGATTTATGTATGGAACATTTAGTTACATGTTAAAAGTTCTTAATCTTTGATCCTTAACCCTGCTACATTCTTCTGGTAATTATCGGTCCAATTGTATTTTTATAATGTTAAAGAATATCTATAGTTTGTGCAAAATACGAAAGAACTGTTAACAGTATAACATTACTTCTCGTCCCAATTCTATATTAAACATTTTCCTAAATGAAATAAAAAATTTGTCTGCTTGTTAAAACAAAAATGAGACTGAAGTATAAAAATTGAAATATTGTAACAAGACTAACGAGTCGCCTGTATTTTTCTAATTACCATACGAAGACCGCAGATGAAAAACATGATAGTCATATTTTCTTCTTTCGTAGGAAAGCCATTTCGAAGTTCCAGCAAGTTGCTGACCAATATTACAGGGTTTAAACGAATGTTACACAGTTGTTACCCAATTCCAAGCCAAAACTATTATATCATTTGCTTATGAGATTAAATCCAATTCTAAAGAACATTTGTGAATGCAAGTTCAAATTTAACATTTGCCACAGAAAATTATCGATAATGAACGCGTATCCATAAAACAGAATCACTGTTAACTATCAACAATGTACCAATATTCACTAATATTCACTAACATTCACTCATAAAAGTATTTTACAAATTAAACACACGAAAGAAGTGATCATCGATTTTCAACTTTCAGCCAAGATTTTTTAACGTCGATTTGACGATCAGCTGGGATACATCGACGGAGGGTCAGAGGCTAAACGATGAAATAAAAGCTGGCACTTACGCGAGTTTTCGTGCTACGAGCGCCGAGTTATACGGCTTATAATGGGGTCGGCGTGCATACACGCACGCGGTTGCGCAGTTTTATTTTATGGCGGCGTGGCTTGGACGGCAAACGACCGGGTTTTTACGGTGAACCACGACATTTAACCGGCTTACCGCCGTCGTCCAGCGAAATATTCAACTCCGGACGTTTAACGTCACCCAGGAAACGTTCTGCTTCTCCACGTGTTCCGTTTCGTGATACGAACATTCTTGTTTCTAACAAGTTTGAAATACTTCAATTTGCTTCGTAAAATATTTGTGACCAAGTGACGAACCTGCATTCGCAACACATTTTTTTAAATACGATTGGATCGTGATATTTCAAAATAATAAGATTATACAAGTTGGTTCGAATCTCAGAACTGGGATAATTTGTCAAGAAAAATTTAACCAATTTTGATGTGGAAACTTCACTCTTTTAGGTATAACGTTATCATAAATGACAAATTGTTACTGGATATGTAGATTAGATACATATCGAAATTATTCGACTTATTTAGTATATCAGAACTAATTCACATAGTTCTTTTTACAAAAAGATATCTTTATAAATAGCAATGGTGCAAATAAAATTGCTCTTGTGCATATAGAATTCTCCTCTCTTATATGCTATTAAAGATTTCTGAAACCTATACAAAAATCACGTGTACGTTCTCGATCATTATATTTCTCCAATTAGAGATAAAAATTCGATGTAGTTGTCGAAATAATTACAACATAAATTATATGAACTAACCAGTGGATAGAGAAGACGTGTAAAAAGATTAATTAACAAACTCTGCTACTATAGACTTCGTTCAATTCCAGTAAAAGAACGAACAACGTTAAAAGCGTTAAGTGAAAGAATTAAAAATAGAAACTAAATTAAAAAGAAAAAAGTTTTCTAGTTGAAGCTGCTCTAATAGTAAAGTAATAAAAATCCACTATACGATACTCTTTCAAATGATTTAACTTTCGACTCGAGTAAAAAGCGATGACAAAAATTCATCGATGCTTTTTAATCCCTGGAATAAAATAGAAAAAACACAGTCGGGGTGAGGAAAAAAATTATTCGAAATAGAATACAGAGATTTCCGAGGGTGGAAGCGGAGGGCTAACAAGGCCAAAGTTTATTGCCGGTGCGGTGTCAGATTCGTGATGGCGGTGGCGGCGCGAATCGAGGGTGATGGCAGGCGTTTTGAGGGTGTTTATGAGGCATTATGTGTAACTCGCTGGAAGAACGATCCTCCCCCTTGAGGTCTGCTGCCCTCCACCTGTCTACGCTCGCCGAAATCGTAATTCGTTACGTGCTAAACGCTGCCTTTCCACGCATCAATCTGCGCCCTGTTGCAGCCTTCTGCATAATTTCTCAATTCAGCCTACATATCCTCCGAGCGTTTAATTTCTCAGGCCATATTGTCTATGAAAATTATCTTCCTTCTTTTTTCGAATTATTTCTCATCGAGTAATAAATTCCATTTCTTAAAAAATCGTGGTATTTTTGATACAAATAACAGTATTTTTAATTCTTAACGAAGTAACAGAAATGGATAAGTCTTCGCGTTTCTCACTCAATGGAAGTAAATATTAATTTTGTAAGTTAATCGAGTTTGGTAAATTACAGAAGAGAGAAGTCAGGTATCAGCCAGTTTGAAATCTGAAAAAATATAAAAGCTATTCCAACCATATATTGTCTTCGCAACTGTTTTTTAATCTTACGACTCGTCAACGTGTCGATTAGATCGTTGTTTCTTAAAAACGTCGCAACGTAAAATGCAACGAAAAATGGAATTTCCCTGACTGAAGTGATCAGCGAGACTGAAAAGTCTTCGTTGAGAATAAAAAGAGGGCCAGTCGATAGAAGCGTACACGAGCCTCATTTCGCTGCGATTCGGCCAGTCAAAACGTCAGAATCTTAAAACACGACAAACACTCTGAAATAACGATCCGAGCCACCCTCGGCTACGAGCTTCGCCGGTAAACAGGGGAGTTTTTAACACTGCATGATCCCTGGGCAAACTTAGGGTGTACGCGAACGTTCTCTCGTGTCTTCTCGCGGTGTGCAAATCCCTGTCGTGTAAATGGACGTAGACTATCGCGAGCCCGTAAACACGCGGCCATTATGCGTTTTTCTTGCCGTCGGAGGAGAAAGAATCTGCCAACGATTTTTCTTATCGCGGTCGAAATACCAAAGCCAAGGGACTCCGTGGAAAGTAATTTCGTCGCGGTTATAGGAGCCGAAGTGATCTTTTTTCTCGAACAAAAAATGTCTGGAAAATGAGCTATTGCTGAACTGTTTTGTGAACTAAACGTTTGAATGAAAATTAATGAAAAATAGCAATTAAAAGTGATTAGAGATAGATATTTGTGAATATTTACCATAAAAAATTCTTGCGTCCACATTGCATGCGTTATGCAAAGCATTTTGAAATTTCATTGTCTATCATAATCATATTTACAAAATTTAAAACCAATCTGAGAATTATTGAAATATTCAAAGCATTCTAAATATTAAAGATAGTTCGGATTTTAATTTGAAGCTCGAAAAAGATCCTCCAATTCACATACATGATTTCGTATCTATCCACAGAATTCTATCTTCCAGCGTTCAAACTTGTAAAGAAGTTTACCTTTAATTACCAACAACGCTACGTAATGCACCAGCGTTTGTTAGAAACGATCCGCGAAGAGTGAACGAGCGTAGATATACACCGAGACAAGCTACAAAGGGAAAGAGAAAGAGAGAAAACGAGACGAAGCTGGGCCTCGTTCACGGGTAATCGAAGCGCAACGATAGCGCGAGCGAGGAATCTCTCAGGCAGGACACGTCGACATCGAGTCGAGGATTCATCGGAGCGAGAGCACGGCGCACGGTTGAAAAGGGCCAGGAAAAACGTGGAGAGCGTGGAATTAGCATATGTAAAAAGAAACAGAAGGCCGGGTCCAGGCGCGTACGACGAGAGGAGCGGAGACCAGCAGGAAAAATAATGTTTAATCGGTAGAAAATCTCGGTGCAGTCATCCGCCGTAGAACTGTTTCTCCCTCTCGCTGGCCAAGCCCTCCCATCTCGTGTCTCCTGCGTGATCCTTTACTTGAGAGAGGGCTGGATTTTTTAATTTTTAATTGGGAAAAAACGTCGCTGAGGTGGTCGACGAAATCCACCGAATCCCTCTGTGAATTTCGACGACGTTTCTCCAACCCTTCGCTCCGCGTTGCCGATTTCTTGGTACCAGACAGGTCTTTTCACGGCTTATAAATTTATTCGTTCGATAGGAATCTGATTAGGTACACGTCTAAATTCGCGGTGCAAGAGAAATCAGGATGATTCTATGATTCGAAGTAAAACGAAAATCAAGAACGACGTGATTGTATTAGGGGGTTCATCTCCTTGGAAAATTGAGTTTAAAAATTGGAAGGCTCGTTATAAAAAATGATCTCTTGAATATATCTATAAATCTGATCTTGTTCTAGAAAAATCTATTCTGTTTGTCATGGAATCTACAACTTTATGATTTAATGAGGCATAATTCTTCTGCGATGTAACTTATAGAAACATTCATAGAAATCATGTAATACAACGAACACTTTGTTTAAATAACGACAGAGATACATTGTGCAAAAATGAAAGATGTTGAAACTTTATTTTGCTTTCCTGAAAGAAACTCATAAGAACAACCTTCAGCCGATTGTTTAGTCCCATCTAGTTGGAACTATAGCAAATTCGCGTATAGTTGAGCCACGAAATTGGATCTACGGTATATTTCTAATCGTTCGTTACAACGAGCAAGTTTCTTCGGAGGAATTTACTTTGGCAGCAGGAACGAAGGGGGCAGGCGATTAATTAGAATAAGAGGGTGAGCGGTGTAAGTCACGCACGATCGAAGCGAAATTTCGGCAACGATGGTCGCAACAGCTGTTCCATGATCGCGGGAGTGGCGAGATCTGGAGGTCTATGAAAAAGAACCTCGACCCTCTTCAACGTCGACCGATCTTTACGACTTATTAAATCATTTCCACGCGTCTCTAACTTTGCTGAAGAGTTGAAAGTTCAGAGGAATATAGTCGAATGAAATGAAAGTTCCGTTCAGCGTGGAATCTCGAGCAACAGGAGTGTTTTACAATTCCACAAAACGGTAGTTTGAAGGTTGATTGATAAGAGGAATATTTCGACCACTTTCTTCTTGAAAGAATTTTTGAGAAATGCTGCGATGAATAACAATTGGAAGAAGGATTTATAAAGAAAACTTTACCCCTTATGAATTATTTCATCATGAGACATGTAACCAACCATCGAACCAGATCGAAAGATTGTCGAGAATAATATGAATCACAATCAGAAATAACAAGTTACAATGAATGACAATTTAAAAACGAATGTTTATAAAACATTATCACCCACAAAATCTTTTAGCTTTTTGACAGAAAATAAAAAATCTTTAGAGAACTTAACCATCTACCAATTATATCGCGACAGTCATTAAATTAGCCTAAAAATAATTACTGGTAATAATGGAGAATATTTTTTAAATCCTCTACGATGAATGACAATTGTACGAAGAACCTCCAAAAAAGCTTGCCATCTTCCAGTCGTGGAACCAACTATCCTAAATCATGATCTAAAACATCCCATAATAATAATAGGGAAAAATTTTCTAAAAATACTACTCTGAATTTCTTCGAATTGCAGAGTTACTTCGAATTACACGAAGCATCTACGACAACACTACCAATGACAATGACCTCGCCGATACCGATATGAAGAATTTTTTGGAAACGTTCCAATCAATAACAACTGTCCAAAGAAATCTTCAGTAAACTCTAGCACCCACGATCCCTACCACCTTACACGCAACGAGTCAGCAACCCAGCTCGAAGATGATGAGATCGACGAGTAAGGGTTGTCGAGAATCGCATGAATCACGGGCTAAAACAGCCCCACTAACAACACTAGTGGTATGAGTAGCAGGAGGAAGAGGAAGCAACGAGGACGAGTAGCGAATGCAATGCGCGAGGACATCGGTCAGGATCTGGCCTGTCGATAGTTGGAGCTTTGCCTCGGATTCTGCCGCCTCCAGCTCGGGGCCCGAGCACGTCATAAAACACAGGTAACTCCGGTATTTATGTCCGTCGTTTTTACGGGCGTCGCTGGCCACCGGCTCGCAGAGGCAGCCGATTCGCACACACGCGCGCTCGTCTCGCCGCCGCCTCGTGACTCTCTCCTAGGCAACAAGAGAGAGCTTCGCGCTAATCCCTGTCGGGAACGAAAGGGGTGGCCGAGTGATATACGCCTCTGCGCCGCTATGATAATATCCCCCCTGTCTCCACCTGCGAGCGACCGGGACCACCCTTTTGTTTCGCGACTACCACCCCGGGTGCTCGACGAGACTTTTCTCCGCTAGAACTCCCACGTTTTCTGACACTCTAAGATTCGTTTGAGAAGACCTGCAGATTCGAGAATAATCGTGAACCCGCTGAAAGATACTCGAAACTTTGCAAACTATGAGGGTGAGATGGAAGAATGCTTGACAAATATTATGACAGATTTATTTGAGATGCGATCATCGATTCGTCGGTTGGCTTTGATAATTTTGGTCAATTTTTCTATCGTCCCTGATTAGTAGACTGCGGATATTTGTGCATCCATTGGAAATGTAAAAGTGTAAAAGTGTGCAGAATGCACGTATTATGCAAACATATGCGTAATATGTAAAAGAATATGGTCGTTATAATATTTTGTGGGTAGAAGAAATTTCTATACAGACTCCGATTTTTTAGTTAAGTTCATGGAAATATGAAATTGCATAAAAGTTTGCAGTATACTGATTATTTAATGACGCGTGTGTTCTATGCTAATTTTTAACTGTGGAAGTTAAGGGATTTTTCAAAGCTCTGGAAACTATGGGGGACAGATAGAACTCTATCTGAGGTATATTTATCGATTGTTAAGTGGTTTCGCGAACATTGTTACATATATTATTTATTATTATAACATTGTTACATTATATGCATACAGGGATATTATCAATTCTTCTATTACACATCTTTTTTAGGTTGATGATAGTTACTCTGGGATATTAATAGTACACAAAAGTTCACTTTATATTCGTTAAAATCTCACTTAGGTACTTCTCTACAAATTTAGTTAGCTTAGAACGATTACGATCGATGTTTAAGAGGAACTACATTATTTTTCATACTTCAATCGACGTGTCGTTTATTCTCTATAAAGAAGTACTTGAGTCTAATAAATGTAAGGATCCTTTTCTTAGAAAAATCTATTTGCACCAATTTTACATAATATTAAAGAATCTAAAAGATATCCTGTATATTGTAGTCATTTATAGCTATCGCCAATTATATAAAATTATCACACTTTTTCATACTGCTAATGTTTCCAACTTTCTCCTGTCTATCACCATGTGTGTGACGCTTTGAAACTACTCTAATTTACATTCAATTTCAAGCTGCGAAATATATAATGGACACATAACTGACACGCACTTGAGAGATAAGATTACTCTATAAGGAATGTTTTATATTTTTTATAGTAAATTTCAATATCTACGTCATCTAGCGTGAAGTTTAAACATTCAAAGGCATCTATATTATCAAGGAATAACTAAAATATTAATGGTACTGTTAGTTAGGTGTGTCCTGGAGAAACGATTCTTTCTCTATCGATTAAAAGGACTGATTCGAATTTTTGCGAACAATGCTCGGTGGCTCGCCTTGACTAAAATCATTCCTCATCCGCAGTCGCAGTATTAAATTGGCATGGCGGAGCCCGCGAGCGAGCACGGAACAAATATTTACCCCAAAATGGTCAGTGAGCGCGGGCCACGTGCAAAATAACGGAGGCGAAAAAACGGGGAAAAATGTACACGGAATCCGTATATGAAGCGGCCGCTGCGACTCGTCTCTTCGCGGTATTATGCGCGATACACGACGTGACTCGCCTGCAAACATCATAAATTTTCCATTTATTTAGCAAATCTGTTTACCCGACTCCGTAGATGATAACGATTGTTATCGGTGTGTTATCGGTGATCGGTGATCGGTGATCGCATATTTTCCAGCAGACCGCCTGAAAAACGCGTGACCATCGACCGTTTTGTTAAAGTACGACGAACATATCACGGTCACAGGTGGAAATTATTCTGTGGAACAGGAAATTCGAAAATTTTCATTCGTTATACGAGAACGATTATTCGATGAAACCTTGCTTCGTTGTTTCAGATTGAGGTGGAAGTAACGTCTGGTGTTTTTTTACAAATTTTTCATTTCTCGTGCTTTCCCCTTTTTCGTATTTTGTTATCGATTTCCTTTTGAAGATGTAAAAAGCATGGTAATATTTGCTTTATCTGGCATCGTGTTCAGTTTTAAAAACACGATAGTGGGAATACCAGAGGCTCGAGTCTATAACTACATTAGCTACTCGATAAAACAGACTACGGTGCATCTGTTCCTCAATTTTTCCAAATGAATTATTCAAGCCTAATTGCAAAATTGCAAACAGAGTTTCATGAAAAATGGAGATATGAACCTGAAGATTTTCTAAAATCCAGTACGATAATATTTTTCTGTTTTATTGAAATAGGTACAGCGAATTACATTAATAGAACAAATTAAATTCGCAGAAGACATCTCTATGACAAAACGATTTCCCTGAAATTTCATAAAACTGTAGGCTCTAGATTGAACAAGAAATAGAGATAAAAAAATATGTTGAACGTACTCCTGGAGTACCTTACACAATTACAACGTCGAAGAAAAGAATTCAATAACACGAATTATTTAAAAAAAACTACAAACAATACATTGCGTTAATGCGACCCTAGTTTTAGTAAGTTATCGAATTCATTCTTGAATAAGAAGCCGAAGAATATTTATTCTAACCGCCAAAAAATCAGAAAAAAAGATTCGCGTGTAACTAAAATCTTGGACCTAAAGGGAGGAAAATTTGCCTATGTATCGCAGCGTGGATGAAGAGGAACTACGTTAGAAGGGAATATTTCCGGCAGATTGGAATATCGGAGTTTCCCGGACACGCGGAAAACAATCTTGCATGATCCGTCACCCTCATAGAGGTTCTAGAAGCAAATCGTTGCGTTCGGCTGGTAGTTAGGGGCTGCCCGTAATACAGTAATGAGGGCTTACTGCCATGGAAACCAAAGCCGCTTACAGCCAACCACTCTACTCCCAACCACCCCCTGCCACCCCTTTGTCTCTCTCCCGCTCTATCACTCTGACCCGTCCTATTCTCTGATTTCCTATATATCCGCGATATCCTTCTCATCCGACGAGTTTCGCGAAAAAATTGTGAAAACCGTTCATGGACGTCCATTGTTTCTGCACGTTGCGTTGGTTCGTTTATTTTTTTCCCCGCATATCAGAAAAGACGATCGAGGGAAAAGTAGTAAGAGGTCTCATCTTTCCTGGATGCTGGTTATCTTCTGAGAAAAGTGAAATTTAGTTCTGCATGCTGGTCGCCTCTGTTGGTACAGCTTGTCTTTAATCTGAATTTATCTTGTACCTTTGAGTGTTTCGGCCGTGTCTTGTACACGATATGAACAAGATTTGATGGTAATTGCGTAGTTGGAAAGTAAATTGTAAGAGAAGGAAGATTTTATTAACCGGCCTTAGGTATTCCTCGTTCTAAACTCACTATGTCGGAGGTAATTATCAAAAATTCAGAAACTTACATAGGTAATAGATAGCAGGGAATAAATGATGAATTAATAAAAGGTTATATACATCGAATGGATAAATAGACAGATATATAAGAAGAAAGAAGACTTGAAATTTAATAGAAGACTAATAAAAGAAGCGAAGATATCCTTAAAATACATATATTCCAGACATAAAAGAAGATGAACATCGGTTTTGATCATTTTAGTGGGCATTCAAATTGTTCAATTTCTTCGAATAAACCGCCTTCAACTTTTATTCGTTCGTACTAAAAACTCATTCCTGAAATAGTCAAAATATCTGTCTGCTAGTTAACTTCAAACTTTCCTTTGTTAATTTCTGTAGTAACAAGAAGATAAAGGAAACAAACTTCTGTACCTCTTGTCACGCCGCAAGTAGCAAATTTTTGCAAAATCTCCCTCTGTAACGTTTCGTCGTACCTGGAACATCTCGTCGCCCTAAGCATCAAACGAGAAACGACTTGATCGTACAAAGTGGCATCAGCCCTCGATCTTTGATTTCCCGAAGGAAGGTAGAAATATTTGGAAATTTACTTTGCTCCGCTGGCCGATATCGTCGTCGACGATTCGGGACAGGGGTGATCCATAAAAAAGGCTGGCATTTAAACCACCGTTTAAGGACGATCGTCGATGTGTGCGTGTCACGGTGAACGGAAGAGAGTCGATATCGCGCAGACCCCGCAATTTCCTTTTCCAATTTGCCATAAACAAGTCGCCTCCCCTCGTTAACCTACGCTCGTGACTGCTCTCTTGAAAGTTGCTCTCGCGACGGTAAGAAAGAGGATCAGGAAAGAAGAAGACGATCAGGAAAGAGGAAAAGGGACGTCGTTGCGAGTCGGTCGAATTAAAGGAATTAAAGGACGCCTCGTTACTCGTATCTCTCGATCCTTGCCACCCTCTTGGCCGGAAAAAACGGGCCAGGTCCGAAGGGAGAACGACGAAACGCAGGGTGAGCAACTTGCTTGCTGTTCTCCTTTCTTAGCTCGATCCTTGGTCGCGAGAGAGCGTTTGCATTAAGAGACCGTAATGGCAGTGATTATTAGGGTGCATTATTCAACTCCGACCTATGGGCCTCTGATTATTTTTTTCTTTCCCTTCTTATATTTTTTCTCCTACACCCGCCCACCCCCACCACCCCACTTTCTCCACGTTTGTCGAAGGAACAGCTGAATTATTGAGTCGCGGGAGGCGAGAATTAAAAAATCTCCGCGACGACCGGCCGAGATATCGAGAGTCACGGAGACGACGACACTGTTTGCCGGTTGAATTAAAAATGAGGATGAAACGGAGGGGCCAGCTGGCTCTCCTCGCCTCGCGTCCGAGGAAAAACGAGGCCATCAGTCGGCCCACCACCTTAATGTACCGACTACTGAATGATTTAAGACGCCGACCCCCCCTCGAGAAAGATTCGCCGAGCTGCATCGGCTACGGTTGATCGAATTTTTTCAATCGCTCTTCCTCGAGAGGCCCTCGCTTAATTGTCTGCCCGTCTGAAGAACGCTCAACGGAGGGATTCTTAAGGGAAGTTGAAAGAATTAAGAGCTAGATTTCTGAAAATTCTTTCTTTCTACGTCTGTTTCATAAGATCTTTGACTATTTGTTCTGGTATATTTCTTCGACTATGCTCACTTTTTCCTTTTACCATTAGATAATATGACTCACTCGTGCCGATCAACCCCGTAAATCGAAATGCATAAAAAAATGAAAATTGACAGAACTTTTTTTTCTTAAATTGACTTTAAAATTTGCGATTATTCATACTGTGCCTTTGCGATAAAAGAAATTCATGGAAGTGAGAATTCTTTTTTAATGTGTTGAATATCGATTATGTGTCTGGATAACGTGAAACTGATAACTATATGAGAGAGTTTATCGATTTGACTTTTACGTCGTTCATACATGAAATGCCCAATTTTTACGGGGTCCTGCAATACTTCACTGAGCCGTAAAAAATATTCTAAAGTAACTTCTAAAGGAGGATTTAAATTGTATACGAATTCTTACCTTTACAATAGTGTACGATAATACAAATTTATCTACAAAGATAAGAAAATTTATCGAGAAAGAATATCAAAAATTCGTTGTAACAAAATTGCATATTGTATACGTTATATTCTAATATACCTATAACATAACATATGTGAATTTATTAAGAAAAGGTAAGTCGAAGATATAGAGAATTGAATTCCTATAATCATTTTACGATGCCTCCTTCGCCCAAGTCATGACGTAAATTTGTTTTTCTTATATGGGGAAGAAGTAAAGGAGTATAAAATATGGAAATATCTTACCCCTTCCGCTTCTACCGACGAACCTAAGATCGTTGAATTTCGCCACCTGGTTCTTCATAACCGCCGTGGAATTTCGCAATTCCGCGCAGCAATTTTCATCATTTCCGGCACGCACTGTCACCAGAGTCCCATCACCGACCTCGCCCAGAGCTACTACCTTGAACGCTACCGGAAGTGTCTTGTTTGACCGCCAATGTTGCGGTAGCACCGTACAGACCACGTGTGGCGAGCCTGTTGACAATAATCGCCGAATCATCAACAAATGAAATTCTAACACAAAATATAATCGTACATTAATTACTAAATTAATAAATTACTAAATTAAAAAAGTTTAGGTTTTCACCGATCTACGGTACTGAAATAGAAAGGCAAGATTTTTCGAACAAAAATTATATTCAATTTTATCTCTACGCAGAAATTCTCCAGTATGCTCCGAATCTTAAAAACTAACTATTAACCCTTCCGACAAAAACTTAAACAAGAAGTAAGATTAAGAAAGCTAAACATCCACTGGACAACGAATTTGTAAACTTTCCTAAACGAAAATTAATCGATATTTTTTACCTGTTCGCACAAGTTCTCCAGGATGTTCAGCAAACAGGCCATCCAAAGTCCTCTCGGCGAGCAGGTCCGCGGTGAGTGCATAATCCGGTATATTATTACCACCAGTGGATCCTTGTGGAGGGACCTCGTTGGCCAGGTGCATTCTTCTCCTCGATGACGAGGTCCTGGTTCTCCTAATTCTCCCGCCACCGATCTGATGCGTCGAATTCCCTTGATGGTCCTGATGACCGTTTCGAACCAATCTCGGATCCGGATAATCTAAGCCTAGAGGCCGATCCTCGGGGCGTGCATCTCGTAAAGGATTCGTCATGAGAACAGGCTCATTGGACTCTTTTCCGGAAAGATCCTCCTCGCCGACAAACCTCGATGAATTCGACTCAATTTTTTTCTACTCGATCGGCCAGCCTTTCCTTTATTAACTCCGATCCATCGCACGCTCTATCAAAAATTGAACAGTTTATCTTCTTTATTTTTATTTGTTATTGTCAAAAATGTATCCAACGACTAACGATATCCAGTGATAATTAAGTTCTGTGGTAAAATTGAACTAATAAAGCAGGATCTCTTTTCTTCTTTATTTTGACACGTAGCCAAGCCTTTTATCTTTTCTACTTTTGTCTTTTATAATCAAAGTGATAATTAAGTTCTTTATTAAGATTGGACTAATAGAGTAGATCGATGACGGTCATTATTTCGGTAGCAGCTGATTAAAGATAAATTTCCGGTTCCTTCGGTGGCACGCGCACAACTTGGCCGGCCCCGCGTGGCCCAGGATCCTTTGATCCTTATTTCATTATCCCGCGACAGGGCCGAGGCAAGAGCATCCGTTTGCAAATTCTTCCTCTCGTCTCGATTGCCAACTCGCGAAGAAAATTCGTTTTATTGAAATCGACGTCGCCCCTCGTTTCCTCGTTTCTTTGATCGAAATGCACCCCACTACGTGATTCGACGGAAGTCAAACCAACCTTGACTATCTTCTGCTACTCGCGTTCATAAATGAATAACAACGATTCACGATAATACACTCACTCTGAAATCTGGCTTCCAGTGTTCCGCGGTCGATCGAAATTACTCCACGTTCATGTCACATCAGCACTTCTGCCCGACCATCTAACAGGTGTTAACTCTGCACCCGGGATCCTCCGAGCCAAACCGCCGCACAAACCTCACGTTCGCACATTATTCTTCAGGAGAATTCTAACTCCCATACACCAGATTTTATTTCAAACGACAAAATATTCGGGGATCCACTTTTCCAAGACTTTACGAAAGATTCAGGCATCCATTATTATACATAGGAATCATCAAATCAGTCACTACACAACACGTTTCTTCGAACAATGATAGTCACGAATTTAAAATCAGTTCAAGATCTTTAGTCTCGCCAGATATGTTCCGTGTATTCGCCGACGATCATTTCCGCTGTCTCGATAATAATTCGATCCTTTTCTCAACAGCATGACACTTTCTTAACATTTTTCAAGACATAATGACGTGACAGGGAATAACTATAAATTTCTTCGATTCTGTTGCCTATCAGCGATGATGCACAGGACCAGATTTCGAGAGACACCTCTTCGTGGCCGACGATTAATCAATTGTTTCTTCGGTAACGCTTCTTGGACGAAGCAGGTTGCAGTTGGCGCGACGATGGAAAATTGTAAATTCCACCGGTTTCGTTGGCTGTCAGTGGTGAAGCACGGGACCAGAAGGCGAATGATACTTCTTCGTGGCTGGTACTTCGGCGGGTGGCAGCGGCAACTTCCACGGGGAAGTAGGATAGGGTGTTTAACTCGCGCGGTCTCGTTTCGGTTCGGCGGTGGAAGATGGCGGCTTCTGCGGTGGAGCCGCGCGGTGTGGTTGCGGTGTATTTTTGAGGCTGCCGCCCCCAGCCACCACCGAGACCACCCTGGCTAACCTACCCCTCCGTGCCTCTCTTCCACGCCGCCGCCACCACCGCCTGGCCGTACTAAGCGACTGGTGGGGGTTGGTTTTTCCAAGCGGTGGGGAAAAATCTCTCTCTCCTGCTGCACCCTCTTCCACGATCCTGATGCTATACTCCTGCTGATCGCGACTACCCGATGACAACACCCGTTGCTTCTCTTTTCCTCTCCTCTGTTTCACCGTTTGTCACGCGTTTCGTAGAACAGTGGAGAAATCCCTTTGGCCCCGAAAAATTCCCTTCGATCAACACACAGAATTTCTTTCGCTTTCCAACCGCCTCTCCTCTCAGCGAAATTCGAATTTACTTGGTCATAATAGACGATGATTAGTCACGAGGTCATATTTAATCGAAGCTTCGTCTGTTTCCGCGTGTCTCGATTTATAGGATCCACACCATTGAATTCGCACTGAGAATAATTCCTGTCCTTGAGATCGTTAAAAGGATTCATCTTTGTGAAAACTGACGGCTCTTTAACTGCACATTACCATCTTCGACGTTCTAATCTTTTCATAATATCACCTGCTCGCGTTACAACTTTCCATAATAACACTTGCATGTAATATCACTCTGTTGCTTATTTCAAAGTTGTCCATGGAGTTCGAGTTCTTTACTTAAGAGTCCCGTAGATCAGAGCGACAGCGAACGCTTATCCAAAACACCACGCGATTGCCAAGCGCGGTTTCGAGGTCCCGAAATGAAGAAACGAAATAAAAAGAAACTCGTTCCCTGGTCTGTAATTACTGAGCGGGTCGGCTGGATCGTTTCCACGTTGCGGTCGGCCGGTACACCGATAACGAGGTTGCCTTTCGGCTTCCTTCCACGCCTCTCGTTCGATTGTCTTTTTTTCCGGCCGTTTCCTCGTCGAGTCTTTCCTGCTTCCGTCGTTCAACGACCTCCCCGCGCGAGACTGCAAAACGACACTGGGAAGAAAGGGAAAACAAAGACGGCAGAAAGGTCCCTCGTGTAGTTGCGTTTAGCACCGAGAAATACGGGGGTTGCGCGATGCTTGGGGGCTCTTCGAGGGAGCAAGGCGAGCAACGAAGACAGGACGGAAGGCTGTATTGAGGAGAAAGAGGGGAATACTTTGTCTTAATGTCCCCGTCATACGTGCACCGACGACCGTTGCAACGAATCTTTCCAGATTGCTAGGGTGGATCTTCGAGTGGTCGCAATTATCGTTATTGCGACGCGAGAATAAAATGACATAGAACTCGAGGAAATTTCAGAATTAATAACAAATTGGAAGAGAGCGAAGTTTACTCTTGGCGGTAGAATCTCTGTTCTTCAAGAATTGGAAATTAATAGACTAAGAAGATTTTGAGAAAATGAATTTAAGGAGACCTAAGTATTGGTGACGAATTGGAATGAGGTGTAGTTTATTCTTCGTAGAAAAGAATTTTTGTATTTTTCGAGTAAGAAACAAATTAAGTGGAATGAACAATTTCGTTTTTTTTTTTTTCTTTTCTTAATTAAATTGGAAGTTTAAGGAAAATTTGAAAATCATTAAAAAACAGGCTCGAGGAATTGAATACTAGCTGATAGTGTCATAGCATAATTCATAGCTGTTGAAGTAATTATTTCTAGAAGAAGTCTACATCTTTTTTTTTTATACCCGTGACCTGGAAACCGTCGTTACGAAGAAGATAGAATTTAGTGAAGCAAAAATTTAAAAAAAGGAGAGGCCCATGTTATTATGTTCTTGAATATGAATGTTGTTTTGAGTTACAAGGTCCATACATAAAAGACCTATGAGTAGATTTTTATGGCTGTTTCTTGTAACTTTCAGTTAGAGTTACACATCAAAGTTAATTCTCTGGTGCTGTCCTTTGTTATAAATGTATCAACATGTTCCCTATCGCTTCTATTGTAACGTAACATTGCTAAAGTGAGGATGTAGATCAGCATACACTATAGCTGTACTTATACTTATTTCAATATATATTTCTACTACAAATTCTCCCACACGTGCCTCTATCAGATAACCTCAAGGAAAGCAAAAGGCAATTTGTATTTGGTTAACACAGAAAGACAATATTGTTTTTTTCAAAATTAATTCGCGAGTTTGCAAGAAATTTAAGGAGCCTCGCAGATGGATTCGAGGAATTAAATATCAATAGGTGAAAGATAATCTAGAAGAAAAAGAATCTCGTATCTTCTTTTAAAATAAGAAGTAAATTAAACGCGAAAAATGAACGAGACACGAGTACACCATCTAAGTTGAAGGATGATCTACCTTTTTTGAAATTACTTGTTTCTTTAACAAAATAAATTCGAGAATATCTTCTTAGAATAAGAAATAAATTAAATAAAAAAGATACACAAATGCATCATCCAAGCCGAAAAACAATTTTCTTCTCCCAAAATTAATTACAAGTTTGAAAGAAACTTGAAGATCGTTAAAAAGGAGGTTCAAGAAATGAAATACCAGTAGATAGGGGATGATTCAAAGCAAAAGGCAATCTCACCACTGGAAATTAAACTACGGGCTACGAGAATGGCATCGCGTTTCTCTTTCGACCGACGACAGGAGACTATCGATCATGACGGATCTGTAGCAAGTTACGAGGATCCCTGAACGGGAGAGAGCACCCCATATAATCCTACACCCCTATGGGTAACAATGCAACGCCTCCGCGTCCCTAAATTGTCGAGTTCCCAAGATGCATTTCGTCATACATTTTGGCCCCCCCGGGCGATACATCGCCTTTTTTTGTGTTCCTGGCCGACCCGTTATTTTCGACACCGTATACAGTGAACCGAAAGAAATGCAATAATTTCGCGATCGTCATTTGGTCGACTAATGAGGACGTTCGATCATTTATAAATATATTTCGTAATGATACGCGTATCGTATGAAATTGAAAATTAATGATCACCGATCGAACGAACAAATATACAAATTTGTGTGAAAATCAATTTGCGAGAAATATATTATCTACCTATCCCTTGGAATTATTCAGTTTTCCTTTAAAATTACCGAGGAAATGTTACTATCGAAGAGACGCGTCATGCGTTGTTCTAAAATAAAATTCTTTGTGCGTTCGACGCGCGAGAAACGAAGGAAATATTTCGAAAGGAAAATCGTCGCGTCGCGAGGGAATTTCAAAGTCGCGTATGATCCTCGTGGAAAAACGTGAATCGAAGACATAAGAGCCGAGTACTGGCGGGATACGCGTGAAACGGGCGATGGATAGGATATTTAGCAGGTTTCGGATATTTCAATAAAATCGTGGCTCGCGCTGCCGTCAGTTTTTCACAAAAAACAGATATTTAATTATATTGTTCGGTTCGACGTGATTTCGTGTAATTAAATCCTGTCTCCATAAAATTACCAGCCGAAACAGCCAAGCGACAATATTTTTCAATTAAAAGAAAAATATATTCGATTACGTGACCGGCGTCCGGTGTGTTTCGACCGGCGTTTCGCACCTCCCTCGTTCTCCATTTTTATGATCCTCTCTCTCTTTTTTTTCCTCTATTTTTTTATTTGTCACGAGTCGCTCTCGGCCTTTTGACGGTAACGATATTCCATAACCCGCATCCGACACGGTCCACATAATCGGTATCGCGGCGGTGAATGCTGGACGATTATCGACGCACTTTTCCGTACAAATTAATTGGCCCAATTATCGACACCGAACAATTACCTACTGGCGACCAATTAGATCAACGCCGGTCGTTGTTCCCGCGCTGCCTGGCAAGAAATAATTGGTGCTCACGATTCCCCTCTCCGCCCCCACTTTTGCTCCCCGAAAAAATGAAAAAGTCGTTAACCAAAAACAAAAAAAATAGAGAGAGTAGGAAAAAATTCACACTCTCCAAAGCAGAAGGGACAAAGAAAAAAAAGTGGAAGGACGCGTGGAGACCGATACAAACATTTAGGAATCGATCTCGATCGGAAGACTCACACTGTGACGAACCCACCCTCCATTCATCCACTTTCTATCCTTCACTTCTTCCACCAACTGCAACTCACGATAAATTTAACACGATCCGCGAACGGTCCACGCAACGATACGATACGATACGATACGATACGATACGATACAAGACATCTTAACTCGATTCTTCGACTAACGAGTGTCGTGACACTTTGATTTTCACGGCCACGAGAATGTTTCTCATGAACCAAGACTGTCGCGTGTTGGAATACGAAGTAAAAGGGGTGGGAAAGGATAGGAGAAGGTAGGAAGAAGGGTTGAGTTGTAGAACGGTGGTAATCACACACGGTTAGCACATGTTAGACGGGGCCAATTGTCGAAAAAGGCCGCAGCTCGTCCTCCAAGACGGCCACGTCTTGGGGGGACTAGGGGGTCCTTGTAGGTGAGAGGATCGTCGCGGGGGTGGAAAGGGGTTGGAAACGATAGAGGCGGCGCCGGAGGCGGGCCGCAGTTTTTCACGAGTTTGCGCATGCGGCTACTTTTATACCCCACCAACGTTGCCGCCGCCTTGGCGTTCTTAAAGGCTTCTTAGGGTGAGTTTTGTCCCCTACAACCACGCCACCCTCCGCCAAGCCTCGCGCCAGCCACCGCGCCGGGGGGGTGGCCGGGCTTTACGCCGTTTTCCAAAGGGTTGCACCCGCGGACACGATGCTTGCGGACGATGACAGTCTCGGTGAACCTCCGGAAAGTTGAATCTTTTTGTCGATCGCCGACTCGATCGAATCCATTAATCGTGAAACTCGTTTCAGCTCTGGCACGTGTCGCGAGGTCGAATATACCGGAATATACCGGATGTTCTGGAAAATTAGATTAAAGTAGGACTACAGGTGAAAATCGTGACAAGACTATGGATTTTTATACATTTATGGGAAATTTAAAAATGACAAGACGTAATATAGAAAAATATGTAAACTACGTATCTGAAATAGAATACTCGTTATACGTTTTAATAAGTAAAATGCATCTCTACTTAACCAGTTAACTGTTGCGACTTCTTCAAAAAGTGTGTACCTAAAATGTGTGGCAAAAAGTAAACGACGACGAGTATACTCGTCAAAAACAGCTAACTGGTTGGTTAAGTACTATTTCTTTGGTCGTGTCGATAAAAATATAAATTTGCATAAAAATCTACGTGCTAATAATTATGATCTCGTCTTTTATGGAAGAACAATTTCAAGACTTTATATGCTGCCCATTCTACGTCAAAACTATCTTTTCATCTGATTTTGGCATTGAGTATATGTTTTACAATCTTGAACGCTTAACAAACATCGATAATACTGATTATGCAGATCAATATTAACATATTATTCTTTCCTTAGAAAGTATCTTTCACGTTATTCTGTAATGGCTTATATCTTCGAATCTATCGAGTTATTTACCTTTTACTTCTTCTTAACCACCAATCATCAAGTGATCATACAAAAAGGTTAGAGAATTATCTTTACGTCACTGTCAATGTTCTCAATATTCTATATCGAAGAAATTAAATCACATTGTATTGCGAATTAAAATTTAATAAAAGAGAAGAAAAGTGGTATAATATTTCTGGGATGTGGCTTGTCTTTATATGATTGACAGCGTTCTCGATATTCTGTCTCGAAAGGGTTAAATCACTCGACCCAAGGGATCACGTGTAAGTATTATCGGCACAAGATTCCGTGCTGCGAACTCGTCGTTTATCCAACGTAACAAGATTGTCGAGAGAAACCAAAGGAGTAGCGCTAAGGAGCTGTTGGTCCGGAGGTGGGTGAAATCAGATTAGCTGACAGACGCGTATTCGGGGCTTCTCACCAGGTACCAGTGGACATTGCGTACCTCGCTGAAACTGCATCGTCTGATTATTATCAAGCTATCGGCTAGAGGAACCTCGCAGTTACTAGAAAAATTCTGGAGCCGTTGAACTCCATATAAAATTATGAATATTCTTGGGAAATTATATTTCTCAGTGTCAGAGAAAAATAATTTCTTAGCACATTTGACATCATACGTCACATACATTGTCAATCGTAAGGTGCGAAGACACTTAGTAGTTACATTTGATCAACTCCACCTTTTATCTATCATAAGGAGATAGCATTAATAATTGTACATTTTGAAGAAAATTTTAAGAAACAGTACTTGTGATTCTCGTTTTTCTTTTTACATTTTAATTTAACCAGTTGATTAACATTGTCTCTGAACGACTCGTTAAGAGAAGTTAAACGAGTGTTACTTTATCTAATACTTTACGTTCTGACACGTATACATGTTGCAAACGAAATAACAGATATACAATAGCGTAGCTAGACAATATAATAATATAAAAATATAGAAAATATCGTCAGATGTTTTAAGTACTTATCTATCTAATACTTTACGTTCTGACACGTATACATGTTGCAAACGAAATAACAGATATACAATAACGTAGCTAGACAATATAATAATATAAAAATATAGAAAATATCGTCAGATGTTTTAAATACTTATCTAAACGACAGTGCAATTAAATAAAATATTCTACATTCCGCGAACGATCGACCTGCATTCGACGAAAGTTAATGAAAGTAGCGGTGGAGTATTGTTTTACCAAACCATTAAATCTTAGAAGAATCACCCAACACCGTGATTTCTCGGCATAACGCGTTCCTCCTCTGTATCCGGAGGAAAATTGCCAAAGGAAAATGCGGGGTCTCATTTTTCGATAGCTCGAGACGGTGGTGTTTTGGGGTGAGAAACGGAAGGCCGGAGGAAGAAAGACAGCCAGGTCGCGGAGAAAATAAGAAAGCAAATTACCTAGCAGTCACCTACCCCTCGGGGTGAGGTGTCGATATGACATGTAGGGAGACAAGGGACCTACGGCTGGCAACCCCTGGGGTTTATTACAAGGGTGGAATCAAATACACCGGGTGTCAAAAAATGAAACGCCACCCTACCGCGTTCTTTCTACACCCTCCCATCAGAGACTCGTCGGGGGATGAGGTCACGGTAACTTACGGAATGGTGGCAGGGGCTGCAGTTGTAACGGAGTCAGCCTTGGATGATTCTTCGCGGGTTAGGGGATACGGATACCTTCTTCCTGAATCTTTATCTTGAAGTTCGATGGTAAATTATACTGATGTTTTCTAAGCAAAGTGTATTTCCAGATGAAGACCACGTTGAAATATAAATATTTAAGGACGAGTCTATCTTTGTCAGTTTTCTGACATTGGTGTCATTTAGCGACTAAAAATGTACTTTATAAAATAGTTAAAAAAGGGAACAGATTAATATATTCGAAGATACGAACCTCTTCGAAGCAGATGATAAATCTACGATGATTTGTGGAAAGCAATACTTAAATGATCACGTGGCGTGTTTGACGTGTAACTTGTTGACAGATATTACATTTTAAAATTGCTCTCCTCAAAAGACTATCATGATTTTTCGCTTGACGTTCAATTATTTTTCTGTAAACGGTGAGAATTTTATTTATCACTATTTTATTCAGTGGTTTTCAGACAGTCGTTTTTCCTTCTCCCATCCTCTTTTATCCATAATCCAAAGCTTCCAGTTTGTATCGCAACTCATTAACAATAATGTTAGGCGTTTAAATCTACGCGAAGAACGTTGCGCGTTTCTATTCTTATCCGCATCGAGAATTTTATAGAAATAATCAATTCTGTTCCCAGCTTATTACGGAAAATCGTTGTCTCTCGCGAAGACATCGGTAGGGGTGGGATCTAAGGGGACGGTGGTGTTCTCCCTCTGCATCGTCACCCCATTCGCCGGCTTCGCGCTCTTGTTTGTTTCGTAATCTTTAAGATCGGAAGGGTTCGAAGTTCTCCCAGTGCCTGAAAATCTATTGTCGAACTTGCTGCCCCGTTCCTCTTGACACTTCATTGATAAAGTCCATCAATTACATCGACGAGTAGCCACAAGAATTAAATTCCAACCACCGTGACGAAAGTCTGAAAAAAGTAAAATTTTCCTTCCGCGTAAAAAGTTTGCACGAAGAAGTGCGTACCTTTTAACGTGATGGACGATTTATTCTCATCTTCCAACGAAGAAACTTCTTACAGGACAAGGGGAAGAAGCGAACAGTGATTAAATATTATGACCAGCGCGATCTTCGAGAACGTATCTACGAAAAACGTTACTTAGGATAATTAAAAAGACTTTTTGTCGGTGGAATCCGCACTGTGGACTGCGTCACGGGAACACAATTTTCCCATTCGAGAACCTTGATCGCTTTAATCCTATGGTGTGGAAAGTTTCATGTTCAGTTTCACAGTCAGCCGTCTATTACGTTTTCCGCTTGAATTCTCTTTCAAATAAATTCGAAAACAACGTAAAAGAATCTCCAGATTATAGAATATTCTAAAGTTCTAGAAGATTCGCGATCTTTTCTTCTTATCCCACAAGTTAGAAAATTAAAGTAAACGATGTTTAACGAGTCGTCGTCTATTATATTTTCTTCTCGAATTCTAATTTCCAATAATTTTGAAAATAATCTACATGAATCATTAGAATATAGAGTATCGTAACTTTCTAGAAGATCTCTGTGATTTTTATATTTCTCTCGTTTGTTATACTTTCTATTCGAACTCTATTTCAAATAAATTCCGAAATAATTTAGAGGATTCACGTAGATCCTTTCTACTGTGTAACACTTTTTTCGATATTCTAGGAGTTTGAAAGTTAGAAACTAGACACTTACATAGCTGTTCTTTGACAATTACAAGCACGATCTCCTGGCAGTTAGACTAGCAGCCGGAATGATCCACGATGAAAATGTCTCGTAGACGACGGTAATGTCGCGTTGGACGTAGAAACGAGGGTCCGTTAGCGTCAAGAAACGACTCGTCACACGAAGGGTGCACATCCACACACCCTCTTCAGCCAAGTTTCTCATCGTTTCTGAGCAACCTTCGATTACCTTGGTTACGTTAAAGTTCTGCCTCCTACGAATCAACCTTATCTTTCCTCTGAACTTGCTAATTACACTTAAAATTGCAATTAAATACAAGAATGATCTATTTAAATGTATAATAATCTTTAACTCTATGGATTTATCTTAGCTCGCATTGATACGTTCAAGTATTTCTTTGCCTATACGACAATCATCATTGATCTAATTAATTCAAATTCGAGGTTGTTCATACCCTTTCTTCTTTCCTCCTCTTCTCTCACTTGTCATCTTTGCTACCTTCCATCCATTCCTCTACCTTCCCTTGTTATCTTCGACTTTTTCTTTTTACCCTGTCTTCGTCTTCTTTCACCCTTCCTTCTTTTCCTTCCTTTCCTTCTTTCCGCGTCCTGTATTCTTCCCCAATTCCACCTCTCCTTAAAACTTTCTTACATTCGCAAAATTCGATTCCCCGAATTAATTAGTACAATACCGTTAATCCTACCGTAAACAGATTCGTCAAATAAAATTGTCAAATAAGCCATGTCCACTAATCTCACGGCAAGTAACCCACGAACTTAATAATAGACGTATAATTTCTCCAGTACAGAAATTAACGCGCGCTTCTCGCAGCAATTACAAAGAATCCGACCGCCGTATGTGGAGAATTATATGGGTCAGAGGATAGCCGGAACGCGACCGCTCCTTAATCAGGGTAGTTCTGTTACCCTGTCCCTCGGAATCGTCATCGTCTCTGACCAAGAACGACCCAAGAGAGTGGCGAGCCGGAGCCAGAGGCGATCCAATGGTCATTTCCATTCGCTCCTTGCAAAGTGGTATCATTTCCCAAGAGGCTGGGGTCCGTTGGTCTTCAAGGTCCTGCGGCACAGCTGCCCTTTCGCTCCATCGAGTACGATACCGTCCAGCTGCGATGTGCGGATCGATACACGCAACGAGGAACACAATCCGCGACAGAAGTCGTCGTTGATAATGGAATTGCCCCCTCCCCCTCCCCCTCCCCCTCCCCCTCCCCTCGCACGTGATATCCTCCACGAAGAAAGAAAGAAGCAAGCGGAACGTTCTTGAAATGCGATCTTCCGCCCGGAACTAACTACAGATGCTGTAATTTTTTCCAGATTCAACCTACTGGAATTATGGCCCGGCGATTTGCATGGAAATGGGATGTCTCGTTTCACGAACATCTTCAACTCGAACCTCTTCCACGGCACCTGGTAAAAGAGTACGATATTAATATAAAAATTAGATTGTTAAACAGATCGATTGCTTGAAAGGAAAATGAATACTATAAGGAAATAACGCTGTATAGGTTAGATTTTCTATTTATTTTTTCTTTACGGGACAGCAGTTTTAAAATTCAGTACATTGTGCTTCTATTTGATTTTGAGGTAAAACATTTTCCCATCTTTTTAATAATTTAAAGAAAGGTATTTTTCATGGTGTTAAAATATCGTTCTTTCCACTTTCAGTTATTTTGCGTAAAAATGATTCTTTTAGTTAATTTAGTAAAGTGACATCGAGATCAAATTGTCGCGTCGTTTGCTGGGATCTTCAAGTGATAAGGCCAAGAAGATGAGTTTTGTATTTCAATGTCCCCGCCGAATGGCTTTAATAAATAGTTATTAAATCATTTTTCACTTCACCATCTTTCACTCGAACCTTTCTCACCTAAAAGAGAAGATACGATATTGATTATACAAAAATTAGACAATTTATTAAGGTACTTCCCTTCCTGTACGAGAAACGAAGTTTTCCTTGCTTACTTGGTATAAACACACTCCTATGGTAAGTAACAAACACCTGACAACCAGAAATACTATCGACTAAATATCGGTCAATTGATAAAATAACTCATTCTCTTTTCGACACTTTCGTTGTACTTTCGCTGCAGTAATTACTTTCATACAAACCAGTCATACGCCGTCAGTGATACATTGTCTATCGAAGGAAAGAAAGAAAGAAAGTACTTGTACACTTCAGTTACTAGTTTAACTTTTTAATAAATAAATTATACGCCAAAGGTTCCAGTTGAACCTGCTAAATAAATAAATAAATAAATAAATAAATAAATCTTCAATTCAGATCTTTCCAACGATAGGTAAAAAAAATTGCCATATCAATACAAAAATTACACGATTAATCGAATCGATCGTGTCGAAGAAAAGCGATAGGGCTAGGAGGAGTAGTTTCGAATAGCGAGGGCTTCCGCTAGTGACAGTTTATCAAATTGCAGGGCAGCCAGGCTTGCCCCTAAAGGGATGTAAGGGTCGTAAGGTGGAACGGTGGTTGGGGGTAGCTTATTAGAGCCACGACAGCAGCCCCGGCTCCACCTTGAAACCTCCAACCAACCGCCATCCTGCCGTGAGTCTTACCACCTTGCTTCCTTCCACCCAGCCGTCGCCTTCCTATCTTCAACCCGGCTACCTTTCGCCCCTCGCTCTCCTCACCATCTTCTCTTCTATATAGTTCAAGCAGCGTAGAAACGTGGCTCGACATAAAGGGTCGCCTGGGACCGTCGTACTTGCCGCTCGTCTTTAATCTACGAGGTCACCAAGCAACGACGGCGACTGCCATCCTCCCGAGCAAATGAGCACGGCCTCCGCGAGACTGTGTTCGAAAGATTCCGAGTGTTCAGCCAGATTTAATATTCGCCTCTTTCTTCGCAGAGGAATAATTGTTTCTCGTTAAAAAAAAAAAAAAAAGAAAAAAAGAATGAGAACTTGAAATTTTACGAAAAACATATCATGTAAAGCATATGCTTTTTATATGCAGAATATTATGCGCGGAGGATATTTATATAGGGTCGATTTGAGACATCGAAAGGATGAAAAACGGTGTGTATGAAAAAATCGACTGGCCCAATTTTAAAAAAGCTATTTTAGTTTAAAGACTGTCTACTTAATTCTGTCCACGACTGTACAGTCTGTAAGAGCGCGGTGTTATCGAGAATCCCAATTTGGGATACGGAATAATTTTGCATGAGTTTGTCGTTGCATGGTATAGTTGGATAAATGTATCCCATATTTGCGTTATAAAATGTACAATGTACAATAATGCGATATTGCATTCGATAATGTGTTATATTAAATAATTTATTATAATTTGTATAGTATAATCTATACAAATCTTCATCATCTCTTATTCCTATACAATAATTAATAAATTACCTATGACTCGTCATATTCATTTTTCTACTCATATCTTTTAGGTCGCAAAAGTGAAAGATAGCTCATATGTTGAACATTATAGCGTGTCGATTCGACGCTGACAGAAGTATCGACACACGGCCCTGTGGGATTTGTATTTCTTCACGCAACAGCGAGGCCGGGCGTGTAGCAGTCTGATTCAAAAAGACGGACTGACGCCAACTTCGCCGTTTCTCTCTAGGGGGTAGTTTTAAAATTCAATCCCCATACGAGGTCTAAGGGGCCGTACGCTACACGGTGCTCATATCAAACCGAGGGATCAATAGGAAACCATCCTTGGCTAGTAGTGGAATTATCGGCCATTCTTCGTGAATTACATCTAATGGATTCATAAGGATCCCTGAAACATCCCGAAACAATTATCATAACGCTATAACACAGTGATATCATTTAAATGCTTCTTTCCTTCGACGAAAGTGCTAACCGCTAACTGTTTGGTAGCTTTACACCCAAGTTTGTAAACGATACTTTTAAAAGTCAAACTGATCGACTACATTTTTATATAATAAAATTCATAGGTGTAAAACCAGGGTTTATCTTAAACAATAAAGAATTTTTCAGGGATTTACTAGTCAGAAGGAAGTAACATAAATAATTGCAAGTTTCAAGGGAAAATTTTACCCGCAGCGTTTGTAAACGACATTTTTATTTGTATTTTATACAGCCGATCAGCATGGCTTCTATAGGACATTTGCCAAACCTCGATCATTAAGAAATTATGCGCAAAGAATTTTGGAACACAGATTCTTTAGAACAGAAGCTTCGAACAGACTTCTTGGAATTTTCTATACAAACCACCATCAACCATTATAATTTATTATATTACCAAATATAATTCTTCCAAATAGTTTCAACAAATTCTTATACTGGAACCTTGCACAGGTACAAAATTCTGATCGATCAATCGTTTCCGCGATATTTTGGATTAATCGTCGCCGTTTCGTGCACACCCAGCAGGCGTCCTAATACTTCTGGACACCATTGTACGATAGGAGGTACTTTAAATTCGTTTGCTAGCCAAACAGAGACTTTCAAAAGCTTCATCTGTATATCAGCGAACGTATTCATAGACTTTGTTTGACAGATCGCCTTGCTCGTTCTTTTTCCTTTGTCAGGACGGCGCGGCGCACGATTCTCGTTTACCGTGTCCTACCCTCACCCCCGAATGTATGTCTTCGCCCGCGAAGGGAATCCTTTGATAATCCAGATTTATCTATCTCTGCCGATAATATCAGCTACTGCAGAGAGCATGGCGACTTCCGGTGTTTTCCATAAATCAAGAGACTCGAGAGTCCACCGCCGCGACGCGAAAAATTGATCGGCACCGGGGAAACCGGTTTTAAGTTTCGATGCGTGTTGCTTCGCTCTAGCTCGCGCGCGCCACGCTAATCGTATCGATCCCAGCACTCTTAATCCATTAATGAACTTCCCGGGCTCGTTTTACGCCGGCTACCTGGGCTTTTCGCGCTCGATCCGTTACATCCGACGTACATGTACCGTAGAACTGTATCCCTCGATCGACAGTCGTGAAACGAGCCGATCTGTTTCCCTCCTGCCTCTTCGAATCGCAGGTGCTATAGCGTTCACAGTTTTCTGTGAAAGCCGATCGATGCAGTGATCCAACTAGTGATTCATTTATCTTTTTATACTTCATCGATCCGTTTCAAATTTATTCCACCCTAGTGTAGGTAATTCTTTACGATTCTCTTGTTTCCTACCGAAAATATAATAAAACCGCTCACAGCCTTTATCGCCTTACCGCCTTTACACACTTTCTAAAAGTAAGTCGTTTGTATCTTTTATTTGTAACTTCTGTAGCTGTACATTTTCAAAATATTTTGCGTAACGCACATAATATATTCATGAAAGGATTCTACGAGCATTCGGATACTTTTACGAGCCACTGTACACTTTGATTTACACTTACGGCATTGTCACACATTCTACGCTTTGCAGTATTTTGATTGAAGGGTTAAGAACAAAGCGAAATCTGAATAAAACGGTGTCTCTTAGTATAATAGCGTAATTTTCGCGTAACATAGGATTGGAAAAGATCGTGTTTTCTCACGATAATTACGTTAGCAACCCCTACCCGCCGCAGTTCTCCCTCGTACATTCAGCATACGGGGATTGACTGAAATCCTTTTTTACAGAGCTGGTAAACAAGCGATAGGTCTCCCGATGCCGACGTCTTCCGCGACGACAAATTCCTCAAATATTTATCTGTCTTCCCCTCGGAACCCTTCAATCGTCGCCGCCCCAAACGTCGCTTCCGTTTCACGCTCGCGGAGTATGTCAATCCTGACGCCTATCGACGTATGACAAATACCTCGTCTCCGACTGCTTGCACTCTCTGTCAGCCTTGACAACCGGAACAAAAGGAGACTGTGAGGGAAGAAAAGATTCGTAAGGGTGTCTGTCGCCCAGCCACCGTGGCTTCGTGTTTCTTCTACTTCTCAGCAGTCGCTCTCCCACTCGCAAAACGCTACTATGCTGATACATAGTTTTCTTCGATTGGTTCTATAAGCGATGCGGTTGTTCAGTCTGAGAGTCGAGTCTGAAAGTCTGGAGTTTTATAAAATTGGACTAGAAAATTTAATAGAAAACGATACGATAAAAAGTTATAGAAACAGAAGAGGTAATTGTTTTATTTTCATTTAGTATGCGAAAACCAGCGGTCACGTTACTTGCGAACGGCCGTCGCACTACTACAAGAACACATTACAAAAATAGAAAAATGGCTGGAAAACAAACAAATACAAGCGAACACCAGCAAGTGCAACCACATAACATTTACACTTAGAAAAGGAAAAACACCAGATATCCAACTGAACGGCGCCCACATAGCACAAACAATGCAAGTCAAATATCTAGGAATACATTTAGACACACATCTTACATGGAAGCACCATATAAAATCAATAATAAACAGAATAAGTGCAAAAAGGAAACAGGTGTACTGGTTAATCAATAGAAAATCTAAATTAAGCATAATGAATAAACTAAATATATACAAGACAATAATCAAAACAATCTGGACATACGGAGTCCCACTATGGGGGACGGCAGCAATGAGTCACATAAGCAAAATAGAAATAGAGTAAGCAAAAATTTTAAGGACAATAGTTAACGCTCCATGGTACGTCAGAAATGAAGACCTACGAAAAGATCTAAAAATTCCAACGGTCAAAGAGGAAATCGCTAGATACGCAAAAAGGTATAAAGAAAGACTTGCAGCACACCCAAACCAGCTGGTTGCTGAAACAAACAAAACCACAATAGAAAGAAAACTGAAGAGGAAGCATCCCGCAGACCTCGCAATAGAGATGCAATAGGCAACCTGGAAGATGGAACCCCGCTGGGGGTAACCATCCACATGCTATATTTTATTTATTTTTTTATTTATTTTTTATTTCTTTTTAATTTTTTTATTTTTTATTATTTTTTTTTATTCTTTTATTCTCTAAGCTATAATATTTTACCAAATGTCCTTCTGGACAAATTGTAAAAATTTAACAAACAATCAATAAAAAAAAAAAAACCCAAACCAGCTGGTTGCTGAAACAAACAAAACCACAATAGAAAGAAGACTGAAGAGGAAGCATCCCGCAGACCTCGCAATAGAGATGCAATAGGCAACCTGGAAGATGGAACCCCGCTGGGGGTAACCATCCACATGCTATATTTTTATTCTTTAAGCTATAATATTTTACCAAATGTCCTTCTGGACAAATTGTAAAAATTTAAACAAATAGTCAATAAAAAAAAAAAAACGTTACTTGCGAGACGACAAAGTATATTTGATACTGTAGTATCGGGAATACTACTTAATAATTAATCTAATGATGGTTTATCTACAAAGAATGGGTTGATACAGATATTGATTAGACAGGAAACGATGGTTATTTAACATGAACTAATCATAACGTCGTACTATACTTTAGACAACTCAATAATTAATTTGCAACTCTCGTCACAACGGATCCAACGCCCACTCTCTCAACGCAACTCGCACTCTCTGACTTCTCCACTGACACTGCCTGTGAATTTGTCTTTCTGCCTTAGCATCCCTTTCGTCCCTTTGTCTTAGTCTCGCCACGCACGTGTTACGCAACCGCTCGTGGCCAGAGTCACATAAGCCTTTTTTCCACGAAACTCTTCAGCTAAAGGACCGACGACACATTGATGAACCTGTCGGCGCTTCGGCTCGCGAGAATGTTTATGGTTTACCTGATATTTTTAGGCTTTCTGGTCCGCGATACTACAATACTATACATATACACTGTGTTCTTTTAGACCGGAGTTCTATTAGATTAATACTAATAATAAGACTCCACAAAATTCTGTATAAACTGCGACTATCTTTTTATTAATTAACGAATCTAATCTAAATCTACCCAAAACCCGCAAAAATAGCTTTATACGTGGGAAACTAAAACCGAAGAAGCGATGGATATACGTACAAGTGAAACTATTCGGAACGTTGACTTTGATAACACATGTGATTGTCTTTTCTTTGGCTATTTCCTCTATTTTCTTGCTTCCTTTTACTATCGATCACTAGTTTGTAAAGCGCAACAAAACGCTTTCTCTTCGGCGGCGTATCTTCAACGCGTGGGCATTCGGAAGTCTGTCTAACAGGGCCGGAGAAAATGCCTCTGGTCTGTCCAATAGATTAGGCCGCGTGTTTCTGACACGCGGCGCTAGTTCGCAATTAATTTATTTTTCCCTAGTCGGCCGTTAATTGTTAAACTTAGATGGGCGGTCGTCGGCAATCCCGCAGCTAGACTTCCAGACGGAAGAAAAGAGAGGAGACGCGTCGCGGGACCAAGGAGCGCGAGGAACCGACAGCTTGAAAGGAAAGAGAAGAAGCTAGATATTGGAGCAAGAGGGAACGATGACGATCGACGAAGAAGGAGACGACCGACGCTCGGCTTGGGAGGGTAGAAAATTTGTTAGACAGGGTGCGGACTGGGACGAGAGAATCGAGAATTTGAGGAGGGAATGGAGGCAAGAAGCCAAGGCGCGACACGAACACCGGATTGGGTTACCGGGATAATTAGAATGATGATTAGGAGCGGAGTACGCCTCGTTGACCAATTCTTTCTGGCGCCCTTCATCCGGACGATGTTGCCTTTGAAAGATCAACTTTCTTACAAGGGGTCACCGGAACTGAATGGGGTGAAAGAGTAAATAACCGGACGATTATCGAATCAACGATAGAACAACATCCACAGCGTGTTTATGTTATAGCAAAGGACTTCTCTGCATTTGCAACTGAGAAAAGAAATATCGAAGGGCATCGAATTAGTGGCACATCATAGATGAGTTATGTAAGAAATTAGGCTTTTTTCGAAGCATGAACACAACAGCTGTATGGGGAGAAAGGCTAAACAACAGGATAGTTACCAAAGTCAGGATGAGTTACAAAGAAGGAGAAACGTTGAAACACATCGAATTCGTGGATGGAGTGCGTTCAAAGAAAGAGCCTTTTTCGAGGAGTGGATGAGTTGAAGAAGTAAAGAACAGGTCAATCGTCGAGTTGACGATAAAACAACATTCTAAAAATTTGACTGTTATAATAGACAATATTCAGACAGGATTTATGACGCATCATGGAGGATCCGTCAGAAAATCGGATATTTTCAAAAGTAACCTCGTCGTCTCCTTTACAATGGAACGTTTATCCACTTACACGAATGATATACGAAGAAGGGAAAAAACGCTGAAACTGACCAAATTCGTGGCACATCGCGGGCAACTATCAAGACGATTGGTGAAATCGCTATTGTCAAGCTTCGACGGCGGACGTTACAGCACCCCAGTGACACATTTTTATGCGCCTCAGCGTGATTGGTCGTTCGAGTTGAATCCCCGTGAGATCACTTGACTGAATACGGGTAACCGTCGTAAAAAAAGAAAGGCTAAGACATATGGCATAGACCGGAATGTTTGGATTTCTGAATTCGGTGATTCGTAAGCAGCGCGAAGGTTTTTGGAAAGGAAAAAGGATATGAGAGATGGTCAATCTCGATTTTGCTGCTTCTTGTTTTCTCGGTTACGTTCTCCATACTCGACGCTGCTTAGCTCCATCCGCGTTGAAGTAGACGTGAATATTTGATCGGCCCTTCAACCTTCGCCTCCTTCGCCCTCCCACAAGCTTCGCCTCTTACCTAACCCTCAGTCCCAGCTGCGGTGAATTATTTAACGCCCCCAGGGATACCAGTTACCAACGTATATCTATGTGTCAGTCAGATTCTCAAACTCTTTTGTTCGTACGCTATTGTTCGTATGCGTAACCGATTACGTAATGGTCAATACTAATTACTGCCGTGGACTTATCTTAAGGTTTATAGTCGTGGAAATTATAGACGATTATTAAATTAATTAATTTTAGCGAATTGCCAATTTCAATTGATAAAACGTAGCAATGATAAAATTGTAAAATATTTTTCCTTGATATTATAAAAAGATAGGAGAAGATTGAAAAGAAGGAAGATGAAGATTTTTCTATCAAAGTACATGTTCCTTCAGAGTTTTCTATTCATTTGCTTTCACGAGAACGAATATGCGGTAGCGCAAGTTTGAAATGTTTAATGGTCATTCGTTTGCTGTTGAATTAGATTGGAGAGAGAACAAAGGAACAGTGTACTGCGACCCACGTGGAGATATTTGGAAACCTGTGAAGAAACCACGATCGGTAAACGATTTACCAATTACCGATTACAGCGTTGATAGGTAACGATTCAAAAATCGAGTTACGTTCATATATTGCAACATTATTACACCTATCAATTTATAATAGAGTATTAAAATTAAAGTACTAATAATTTAATTACATTTACGAGTTCAACTTTTGTTACGTTTCCTACCTTACCGAGCAACGCGCTTTTCTATCTTCCTTACCCTTATCTTAAAACAATAAATGGTATATATTATGGCATATTTTAGTATGATATAAAAAGAACAAATTATGTTAAGGTGAAGCAATAATCAAGGTTAAAGTGCTTCTGAAATCTCATTGTATGAGTTATCAAGGAAATTAACCAAAAAGATGATTCAATAAGATTTAATTTCAAATTTTAATTTCAAAATTAACCCACCAGGATGCGCTTGGTTCTATAACGATTCACGTTCTATCTCTCTGCTTTTACTACTACTGAGGAATCGATAATCTTGTGTACGATAAATTATTACATGTCACATCTATTTTGTATTTTAGTTGTGATAGAACTAAAGAAATTTTATATTCAATGAACCGAAATACCTATGATACGAAGAAAGATATTTTGTAATTTCCTCTACGGTTTGAAGGATTAAACCTAAAATTTATGCGGAATGTGATACCATAATCACTAGGTTAGAAAATAAAGTTTATCAAAATGACACTTTTATAAATGAAGTTCATCTCCTATAAGTATCTAAATGTTTCAAGTATAGCTCCACTCATCTAAATTTTCAATATACATAAAGACTAAAATTTATCGACATTGACAATCAACTACTATTGATATCCAGTCTAACAGCAGGATATAATTGACTTCTAGAGCTCGGTTTATTATCCTCGTTTCGTTATCTCAGTTTGCACTAGCAACAGAACGCATAAAAGCAAAACTGTGTTTAATTAATATGTTATCTTTGATCAGATAAGGTGATGTAAATTTTACCTGCGTGGCAAGTAACAAGTGGCAAATGAGTTTAGTCGTCATTTATTGTGCCTGATACAAAAACGCGAAAATGGCGGAAGGCTCCGAACTGCTGTATTTTGATCTTAGACTAGTTCACGATCATTTTGATCGAGCGCTCTTACAAGATGACGATATTGACCTCAGAGCCTATTTGGATGCCTACAATGAACTTTACAAGTAAGGTGGCAAGAGATTGTGTTTTCTATTAGCTATAACCTATAACCAGCTGAAAGTAAACTTTGCATCTAATTAATGGTCATTTATAACTTCTTCCTAAGCCTGAATTATTGTCGCAATATCAATGACATGCATAGTGTAATATCTTAATTACAATTCGTGTAATATCTTTTATTGATCTAAATTTACAAATGACTGTCATTAAATATTTCCTACCATCTGTTTTCATTTGAGAGTGACATATGTGTAATGTTATTTCTTGTTTGCAGATTTTTTCAATTGATGGGCAGTGTTTTTGGCTTTGTATCCTCTGACTTGAAGGAAAAGATCCAGGTATTGAATGATTTGATGAACAAAGATGACCGGAATTATACCACGATAAAGTCTATGATAGAATATGAGAAAGAAAACAAGATTTTGGACAAAGGAGATCACTCAAACGGTGCTCGAACGCTGTTGAGACTTCATAGAGGATTAGGTATTACAATGTATGAAAAATTCTCTGCAAGGATGTATTGTGTTCTATTCACTAATATCTTCTGAATTTGTAGATTTTATTAGAGAGTTTTTAAGACAATTGGGAGAATTGTCGGACAGTGATAAGACATCCAGCTGTTGCCAGGATGCTTACAATAAAACATTAGCTAAGCACCATCCATGGGTAGTCAGAAAGGCAGCGGTGGTTGCCATGTATACAATGCCTACCAGAGAATTATTATTCAGAAAGGTATTTATGTTTTTATATAAAAATAATAGATCATTCTGGATTTTAATCATTCTTCTCATATCTCTTTTTTAGGTTTGTGGTACAGACGTTCAAAGAAACGTCGATGTTTTGCCAAAAATGTTGGAGGTAACCACGGATGTATTCAATCGAACACATAATCTCTATGATGTTCATCAACTTCACAGTTTACCATAAAAATGCATTTAGGATACGTATAATATTGCACCTACTTCTTGTTGTTCGAGAAAGTACACAACACAAACATTCCACATCCAAGATGTGAATCATTGCCAATCCCATACATTGAATTCCAACTATATCGATGTCTTTTGTGATATTTCTTTACTTATTATTATACACGATCGCATTTATGATCACCGAAAATGTACAAAATGCACTAGCTTAGGTTTTCATGTTAATCGTACTACATCATTTTATTCAAAACTTACTTAGTGTGATTTATAAGAACTCGATGTAGCCGCTGGGAGTTATTTGTCGATTTTAATATTTATGTTATAATATAATATTGTGCAATAATATCAGTTAAGTCTGTCGAGGAAACTAAGTCTTTCTTATTGACCTACCTATTTACAATATTTTACAAGACGATAAACTAATGGCGTTTTTTGATAGTTGAGTAATCAATAGATATTGTGGTGATCATTAGACTGTCAGTCATGATCCATGGCAATATGATCACTCATTGTTAATAATAGTCATCGGATATCAGCATTCCTGAAAATGGAAGTTCATCAGTAGAGAAAATCTTAATTGAAAAATGATCTTCCAAATCTTACCAGCAATACTGGCAGTGATGAAACAGATAATGCTGCCACCCACGAATGCTCTCACGACAGTATTGGCCACAGATTCCTTCTTATCAGGAGCTAGAGAATTCATCATGCTCATGGTGATTCCCACTGAGCTAGGATTCGCAAATCCACAAATCGCAAAAGTAGCAATGGCCTCGGTTCTACCAAAAATTCGACCTTGTTCCTTATACTTTCCTAAAGTTTCGTAGGCCACAAACTCGTTAACCACAGTCTTCAGACCTATGAGAGTAGCCACGTCGTCACATTGATCCCAGGGCACTCCCATGATCCAACTAAGTGGCATGAATACTTTCGATAGGATCAACTAGAAAAGAATGATCCCAACTTTCAGCAAAACAGAAAGAATGAAATTATTCTAAGTATTTTAATGTTTCCTCACTTCCAAGGTCAATTCTTCGTAACCAACCAGTGACCCTATCCAAGAGAGCAGAGAGTTGACCAACGCCATAAAGGACACGAACGCGACAATGTTAGCGATTATGCCTAAAATCAGAGGAATCGCTGCCACAGCTCCTTTGCTCGCAGCATCGACTAAACTGGAGTCCTTCCTATAAAATTTTCCATGATAAATAACATTTCGTTGGAGTGCTATCACCATAGTACACCATATTGCAAAGAAACTCACGATTTTTCTAATTTAACGTTATGGGAAGTGACCATGATCTTCTCGGTTTCCGGGTAAAATAACTTGGAGTAACAGAGAGTTCCTGGTGCTGCCATCAAAGTGGAGGTTATCAGATGAGCAGGATTTGCACCAAACTTTATGTACGCGGCAAAAACGGTTCCTAAAAATTATAATTAGCATCTTCTCGATAAAGGGAATTCATTGAACATTTTGTTTAATCACCTGACACCGTGGCAAAGCCCGAACACATAATGGTGTGCAATTCCGAGGTAGTCAGTTTGTTCAAATAAGGTTTGATCATTAACGGTGACTCCGTCTGAAAATAAATATACAGTCACAATATCCAAAAGAATACCGGTCTACCTTCCTACCATTCCAAGAAAAATGTTTCCAGCACATGTTACTGATTCACAAATCGAAGTTCCCACGACACTCTGTAGTATTCTACCTAAATTGAAAATGAACCATTGCATGGTACCTAAATAGTAGAAAATCTGGATGAAGAAGCTGAAGTAAAAGATCACAGGCAGCGCCTGAAATATAAAGTATTTTAGTTAGCGAGGATAATTTATTTTGCGGGCTAAAAGAGGGAATTCACTGACGCTGAAAGCGAAGACACCATCGGTGACTAATTTGTCGGAGTAAATGAAGCTTGCACCGCTCTTGGCGAAGTTCAAGAACCCCTCTACTTTGTTAGCGAGGCATTGGAAAATAGATCGACCCAAGGGCCATCGAATTAAGAAGAGACCAAAGAGAAATTGTAGAATCAATCCAGACAAAACGGGCCTCCATTTGACCTAAATTTGTAAAGATAATAAATATCAATTCTTGGTCAAACTTTTCCGATTTTTATGTGAAATAGAACATGTAATGTTAAACGTTTGTTTTAATAGCGGTGAGCATATAAATGGGAAGCGTTCTTATACAAACTATTATATTTTATAATTAGATTGCGAATTTCTGTGCAGATTCGTACCTTTATGAATACAAATAAAGAATCGGAAGCTAAATAAAAATTTGTTTCACTTACTAGATACTATAACGAATACTTTACTTCGAATGTTTCGTTCGTTTTTGCATTTCATGTGCATTTTAAGTATTGTTACACATTTACATATTCTTTAAATACATCATATCTGCACCATTACAATATCGTTATTACTTAAAATGAAAGGTCGTTCTATATTTAAAGTGCTTTAGAACATAAAAAACAGAATTTTCAAATGCTACATTAAAGGGGAAAGATAGAAATGGAACTTTCATAATACAACTTATTGAATTTAGGAATAAGTATTCTATTTATACGCTCGTCATTATATCTCAAGATACCTGTTTGGTAATCTACTCAGAGTGAAGATAAAATACAATTTGATGCAAAATTTCGATAGTTTATCGAATTGATAGTGTGCGTATTAAATTGTAATTTTATAATATTTGACATGTGATTTACTTACGCGACCAGGATGTTTGGAGAATATGTATCCGATAGCGAGCAATATAATGATCCCAAGTCCACTCCTTAATCTCTCCCTCGAATTAGCAGTGTCAATAATGAGAAATGCTACGATTCCAATTAAGAAACAAGCATAAATTACCGTCTGAGTAATAATGCTGCCATATCTATCAAAAATAGAAATCAAACATTCGGTATGATTAATTGAATCATTGATAACATCGCCGATCATGCATTTATTAAATCTAGTAGATTTTTACCTTGTTTTGTTGAGATTTTTGACGACGTTGTTGAATGGACGACAACAATATCCGAGAATTAAGTGCCCTAAGTAATGATAAAAAAGTCCGCCATAAGTGATCACTAATAAGATGATTAGCAGTCCGTAACCATCGCACCAATTGAAGTAATTCTCGTCATCTGATAAAAGTCTGGATTAAATGAAAATAACGAAATAATCAAATTTTCAGAATCGCGATTACTCACTGTTTTTTTTCCAGTATAATGTGGCAGAAACAAGATAAATTAGTACAACAACATTTAGTACAGTCAAATACAGACACTTGAACAGTAACTGATGTTTTGAATAAAAATTGTTCAAGGCACTGCGTCCTGCACGCAAATAACCAGTTGAATCTTCTGCCCTTTCCTGAAAGAGCAAACAGAAATTTCATAGTCAAAGTGATAACGAAAATAATAATACAAATATAAAAAATTCTGCACAATTTTCGCTAGTACTCTAAATAACGAGAAACATGACTATCATTGATAAACACTTGACGAAACTTTTAAGCAATAATTTATCTCACTGAACAATAACATTCTTTTAACAATCTTTTATCATTGTCATTACAAACGAAGAGACGCAAGCGCGCATACCACGTTTCTTGTCATTTCCTCGCTTGTCAGATGTCCAATCTCGAATGTGTTAAACTCGTTACTCTGTAAAAACGGAGAAACGTGCTAAAAATAATCGCCTGAGGAATACTAATCACTCTCAGTTGAAATATCGATGCAATAGAATATTTTCTATAATACGGAAATAACGTCTTACGATAATACTTTTCAGAAATTAACTAATTAATGTAAGAGGAAATATTTTTAGCGAAAGAATTATAGAAAATAATAGGAAATTGTATAGAAGAAATGAAGTATAAAATATCTGAAATACTTGAAATAATTGAACAGAAGAAACTAAATATAAAATACCTCAAACCCGGGATTTATGGTCCCAGACATATTTCCAACAGAAATGTAGTTTCTTTGTCAGGCGCAGTTTGTTACTAACTGGCATGAAGATAACTAACGCATTGTGATCGAAAAAAAAAGCAATTATTTCTGCAGAAGCGGGGTTACCTTACTCGTATAAGCAACTGATAAGTGGGACAATAATTGCTTATTTCGATACCAGATAACACAGATAAGAGTAAGTCAACTAATTGCCGAATTTCGCACAACATATGGTTTAATTTTCAAACGATAACTTTCTTTCAAACACACAAAAAAAAAAAAATAAAAAAAAGAAAGTATATGTATAAGAAAAAGAAGAGTAAACTGTTCTTTTTATCAACATGAGTTATACCGATCAAATTATATCACGTATTCGATCATAGTTTTTACAATACGTAACACACAAATTATATAATTGAACGTCAAATTATAGAACGTCAAGCAAGCAAAAATTTTCAGTCACGATCCGTTTTGGGCAAAGAAAAGAATTCTACTATGTTAACGCTCGACGGATCAGAAATACTGCGGCATCGATATCTTCTAACGCGTGCACTCAGATAAGCCTCTTGCATCACTGAAGATGATATGACTATTAATCATTACCATCAATGGATAGTAGGGGAAACGTTGAATTTCGAGTACAAGATTTTACAATTGACCTCGTTTCATACGATCGGCCTCGTTTCGCGTAGGGGACACGGGTTAAGTGCGCTAATTATCGTAGATTTCTACCTGCAGCGCGATAAGACAATGGATTGTCACGCTTATCGTACATGTTGTTACGTTATATGTTACATATTATACATGCTTGTTAAAATTGACCATCGATATGTAGTCCATTATTGTAGCCGGAACAATTTTTGAATCATTTTTATTTTTCATTTTCATTCACATATTATACATGCTTGCTAAAATTGACCATCGATATATAGTCCATTATTGTAGCCGGAACAATTTTTGAATCATTTTGATTTTTCATTTTCATTCACATTATACAGATGGACATGCCTTAAAAACGTAATAGATCCAAAAAATAAAATTACACTATAGAGCCACATGATACTATTACCATCGAGTTTGATCTGTGAAAAATGATCTATAGGAAAGATTAATCCTGTTTATTTTCTAAAATTACGAAGCGGTCTTACGTACACAAATGGCCATCACTATATGCAAGTATCTTAAAATAGATTTTTTTCAACTTGAATTTTTTTTAATGGCTATGAGTCTTCGGTAGTTTGAGAATTATCTTAGAAACAATGAAAGTGCGATACCTTCAAATAAATTTCATTCACAGCCACGAATTTTCGGTGGTTCGAAAATTACCTACGCAACACCAGAAAAGGGCGACAATCCTGAGGAGTCGATTCGAATGCCTCGTTCATCCAGCGAGCCCTACGAGCCCTGAATTCGAAAAGAACCCGTGAATTTCGAGGAGACAGGGCAATTGTATCGGCGACAGGTCGAAAAAAATTCCTGGCTCTTTTTCACACGAGTCTGGTACGTAGCTGTCGGTCACGTGACGACGCGTCGTCGTAACGGATCGTGGGTGAAGGCGGACGCGAAACGCAATTTAACAGGGTGAACGTCGCGACGGCTGTCGATACTTTCTCTTGCGTGGTCCATCAAAATTCTTCCGCCGTGTTTAGCCACGCACAAGTCGTTGGCGGCCTCCGCGTGCACCAGCAAACCGGAAAACCGTGCTCGTAATTGACGATATCTGCTCGCAATTCAGATTTCAGCCGAGAATAGCGCGGATCATGACGATTCTACGACATTCCGTGTAATGACTGACCGAGAGGAAATTGCGAGACGCGCTTCCTGAACGATAAAAATAATTATCGTGCGCGAGAAGTATTGCGTTAATCGTACGGCTTATACCTTGAAAAAGATATCACCTTCGTCGTAATCACCTAATGACGGACACGTGAATAATTGCAAAGGAATTAGAGGAATTCACTGCGACTTACCTCGATTTCAAGCATTGTTCTTGAGATTTTGCGATCTTTGATGGTACAAGGTAATGAGATCGTTGGAAAATAGCGAATTTCTGAGAAATACCTTAAAACCCTATATTAACTTTAGAATTATCAGAGTTGATAAAGTTACCAATTTGTAATTTTTTATCGAAATTTTACAGATTTACAATGATGCATTTTTCGTAATTTGAATGATTTTCTATCTTCGTATTTGGTCACGGAGCTGAAATATGCGTCTTCCTCCAAAACTTTAAAAATATTGCTCTCCGTAATATTAAAGTATCGTTTGTGTTAATAACGATAATGATTATAATTATCAATTATTTTAAAAAGAGTTAAATCCTTACAGGTAATAGCTTCTATCTATTTTCAATTATGTCGTATTAAAATTCTTCTATTTAACCAGAAGGCGATATTAGAATTAGAAATTCAACAAGAATATCCTATTATATTTTCTCCTGTAATCTTCATATATTTTTTACATGACTTCTAATACTAAAGTTAAAGTATTATGTAATTGTGGAAAATTACAAAAGTAATTTGCAAATACCTCCTAAGAATAACATTGTTCCTTTGATTACTCACTAATCTATGTAAAATTCTGAAAACACAGATATTACGGAACTTCAGCGCGTTGAATATTCACTCGCGCAAACAAACGCTTTATCGCTGACGTCCGAGAGGATTGCGAGTATGTTGCCACTAGATAATTAGTCACTCCTGCACGCTGAAGCTTTCACCCATTTATTTAGGGAAAGGTTACGATGAATGTATCGCCTGGAGCGTAAGTCGGAATGCCATCGATTTCAATCGTCCCTTTTTTCTTTGCCTGAGATTTCGATCAAATTATATAACGAGGCTTATTTGTCCGCGTACCCGAATAATGGGAGAGGCGGATTTCTTAAGCGCACGTGGACCGACCGAAGGTCTTTCCAGAAAAAAAGGTCGGTTCACGAATAATACAACTTCGAAAACCTTCAGAATTGATTTTAGAAGCGATTTCAACTCGATTCGCAAGAAAACAGGAATACGCTAAAGAAAGCCCTTCGTTGACAAAAAAATCCAATTAGTCAAGATCCGGGTGATCTGTTAATCACGGGCTATTTGTTAACGCTAGAACTACCAATTAAAATGATTGGTATCAAATTTTTCTTTTAGTAATTATTGAAAATTATTGTAATTTTAATTTTTACTTTCATCGAGACAGAAACATGACTACATATACGTACTTATTTATTTAGTTCTAATTAACTATATTTAACATATTTTGGATGCATGGTAAAGATCGATAGTTCTAGTTTAATTAGTCTAATCGTGCAAAAGAGTTGTTTCATATCTATATAAAATAAATTGTATCATGCTTATGAATAATTAAATTATATATATCGTACTAATATACTTTGGAAGAATGAAAATCGAACTACTTGAAACTAATTTGTTTTCGTAAATTTTTAATTTCACGATTATAGGAAGTGATTAACAGATTAATTCGGCGGAGCATAAGATTAAAACGATGTGGATCAGGAAGATGAGTCGCCTCTTATCTATCCGAGACGCGACGGGAGACGAGACAGTCACGAGTGACGAGTCACGTACAAATTTTTGTAGGAAACCAGGCCCGCATGTTTTTCATGCGCTATCTGACACCCTAACTGCGGAGAATTTGATTTCCTAGACAGTCTAGGTCTAGGTAGACAGTGCTTATACAGCGACTGCGATGCGTCGTAAAAAGCGGAAGTTAAAAAACAGAGATAAACAGTCCTTGATCAACGTCTACAAGAAGAATTTTTTCGTGATCGATCGTTCCATCGACCAAACAAACAACAAACGTCCATTCTATTAGGTCATTCTCCTAGTATCTGAGACATTTTTAAGCCATTTTTTTTTTTTTTTTTTTTTTTTTTTTGAGGAACGTACTTTCTTTCAAACTAGACATTTTTATTTGAACAAAATTTTATGATGTTCAATTCACGCTTTTGTCAATCTACTCGGAGAAAAGAAATTCGAAGGGAAAGTAAAAAATTCAAGAAACACGAGAGATAAAGCGAAGCATCAATAACAAATTGATAGGATTTTTGCAAGGTTTGCGACCCCTTGTTGAGCAAAAGAAGATCATTGCCCTTCTTAATTAAAATGCCCCATCTACCATATCGAAATTGAAGAAAACGAAAATTTTATACCATCTTTGTTTTTCTTCGTTCGATTAAAAATATTGAACCTGTATACTTTCTGACGCCCCTTAAAGGTGTAGAACGCAGGGAGTTTCAAATATTTTAACATATCTTGAAAAATGAGAAGATGCTAGATTTTAGCTAAGGAAAGCAAATCAGTTTGTAGATATTTTAGAGAAAGGAGGTGCGAGTTACTACAGACACAATTAAGTTACTGTTTAAAGTAAGAATAGAGACCGGATTCAGGATGACCTAAGAATTTTCCCCCCGACCATCAGTTTTTCCTTAATCGTTCGATAAATCCCCGAGAATGTTCTTTCTAAGAATAGAGAAAACGAGTAGACTGAAATTATTTCAAGATAGATGGGTGCGTCAAACGAACGATTGACGTACGTTCCCGCCACTCAGGCGCAATTTGCATTTTTCGGAGCTATCCGCTTCGCCGAACTGTCTACGGCCTTGATAATTCTACACACCTCCTCTATTTTCCTGTTCTACGTAGTAGAAGTTAAGCAAGCCAGTTTTAGGTCCCTGGCACGGGGCCAAGCCCGTTGAGAATAGCGAAATCCGAAGAGCATAACTTGTGGATAAACATCGGCGTTACACATGCTCCTCAACTTCAGCGTGGTGCAGCACGTCGCGGCATCACGTTGCCTCCCGGATCGAAAAATCGTCTCTAAGGAACCTCCAGTGCGGGAATTCACCAATCTTGTCCTCTAACTATGCTGTCGTTAGCTTATTCCTTAGTAGGTTAAACAAAAATCTCGTGGAACACATAGTTGTCGTCGATGAACCATATTACAATTTTAATCGAATTTGGACATTTTTAAACAATGCATTATAAGAATAACGACGTATAATAATTACAATTTCCAAAAAAAGGAAGCGACTCTCATTTTCTAAATTATTTTCGTTCATGGTAATTCATCAAAATTTATGAAAAAGATCAATACGAGGATAAAGCAGTGTATCGACAACCAATTGATACAATTCTCGTAAGGTTCGCAAAAAATTGTCCCTTTTAATTAAAATAACGCATTAACGATTCCAGTTGGAGCTCATACAGTGGCGCACGAAAGTATTGGAATAATTTCGTTTGATATTGACCAGCTCAAAATTAGGTTCGCTTATTCACTCGTATTAAATTGATAATAATATCGTATTTATCTTTGTCATCTTTTTTTCTTACGTTTGTAGAAAACGATTTATGAAAACACAACCTTAATTAAAGATTCGAAAGTCGCTGAACGTAACAAATTGAAAAGATACAGAGAGTCTGGGAATGCGATGCCGGAAGATAAAAAACAACGTTGACTGCACTACGATCGGAGACTCGCCGGATTCTGGTACATGGATCTGGTTCAGCCGAACGTATCGTATCTGATCCAAGTAAACTGCGTGATTCCCACAGAGGAATTCAACGCGCGGAAGTGCGTAGTTGCTGGCCACGATGGAAACAGTAAACCAGATGGCCAGCCAGTCCTAGAAGATGAGAACCGAAGAAAATTGAAGATTCTTCCGAGGCATCTTCCTGTTCCTCTTATTTCGCGCGATTCTGCTGGAACATCTAAAAAAGAAGAATCCCCAAAATGCTAACGACAGAGCCAGGAACAAGTTTTGTTGCGACGATCGTTTCGACGAAATCCTGAGTGATTTATCATCGACGACTCCGATTTAAATAACGCCGTGTGGCGATTGTAATGCATTTTTAATTGGAATATTCGTGTCTTGTGACTTCAAATTAGTCGTGAATGATTGGCCTCATTGATATTCCTCGATACTCTTCAGGAATTGCATCGATTTAAATCCCTTCTCGACACTCGCAATGCATTTTTAATTCGATTCTTGAATTATTCCTGCATTATTAAAAGGTATCGATAACGTTTGATACGGGATGAGAGAGGGGAAATGTAAGTACGCATTAAAATTGGAATGCTCATGTTCCCCTCTTCGTGGTCTCGGGCACGTCTCGTCGGAATGCGACGAATCCGATCCGTCGTCTTTCGTCGCAGCACGCGACTTCTCTCCCGAGGCGGAAAGAGTCGGATTCCGTCCTTTATCATCTCTGCGTCAGTTCCGATGTTCTGTTATCTGGGCTGACGATCATCTTCCGAAAGCTTGGTAGCCGCTAGAAATTAATCTCCGCACTGGACACGCGTTGAATCGACGGGTAGGAACAATTTGCGCTCTGACAGCGAATTTATTTTATCTCTGATCTCCGACTAACCAGCCTGCATCCTATAAATTACCATCTAATACGAAATGCTGCTTTTTATATTAAATTTATCGATCGGGACAAGAAGATCGATAATGACGGACGACAATAATAAATAATATTTCCTTTAAAAAAAGGGGGAAATGTTTGAAAAATGCGAAAGTGCAAAAGGTCTACTACTGCTCAATAATACATGACTAATTTATTACGCCTGTTATACAAAACATTTTGAAGTTTCATTAGCATTGCAATAAGACACATTATTATATTGGATAAAATTTGAAACCGCTCTGAAAAAATGTACAAGTTACAAGCACGTACTTTGCAAAGTATTGTCAAAGCGTTTGAACACTCAACTATTAATCACTTGGTTGGTAAAAATGAAATGTCATTTATTCGAAGTTTGAATTTAATGAATCTAATACCATGTATTCAACTATCAACGATTAGCAGAAAATAATTGACTCTTCTCAAACACAACGAATAAACTGTGACAACTTTTATATACATTTTCAAATTGCACTCAAACTGTGCCAATATAATCGCGACAGTCGACTCTGATGAAACTCCAAAAAGTTTCATCTAACGCGCGTAATACATTCGTCAAAATTTTCTGTGTTAAGTGTCCGAATACTTTCGTCGGTCACTGTAATTATGCATGATGTAACGGTACCTGTGAAATCCGTGATCGAGAATCGTCTAGGAGCGTGATCGTTCAAGTTGAATATTTTACTTTCGACCAATAAAAATACTGGAATATTACGAAAAGGGTGAACGGGACACCGATGTTTTCGATTTCATAAGATTCCACGTGCGATGGCGAGGCGGCGGAACGAGTGCACCTATGCGTGGGTGCGATTGCGCAATACAATTCGAAATTCAAATTTCCCTTCCACGAAGCCCGAGGATCGAGCAGGCGAGACCAAATCTCCCTCTCTTACCGGATTCCAGGTATATTCCTTATCTTGATAGTTATCTGCCTTCGTGAAGGTGGCAGAGGAAGAGAGATGTATCCGAGTCATGTAAATTGCACCATTTCCATTTTTTCCTTCTTGTCTACGCGTTCTCGCGCTGCCTTCTCACCCTTGACCGAGCTGTATCACTCTTAACGTTCCTCTCTCACTGTTATTTTAGCATGTTTCAATTTCAATCGGAGAAATAATTCGACAAACGTGGGCGAAACGCAAGCACGTCCATAGTTTTTCCCCGAATTGTGACCAGTTGTTTGACATCAGGATATCAAGGAAATCTGACCGGTTGTTTGGCGCCAACGTATCAAGAAAATCTGGCAACTGGTCGAAATTTCAAGAGAGTTTGGGTTCGCAGAGAAAGTCATTGAACCTATATCACATTTTGTCTAGCGTACAGGCCGGCTACTATTATCGATGTTTTTCTGCGTCAATCGAACAATCGATGATTCCCCTGAACTGGCGTAAGAACATATAAGTTACAAGAATTACGCGAATCGCGTAGAAATCGATTCTGATAATTGTACTGCGAATTGTATTTTTATATCTTGATCTTACTTTTCTTTTATCAAACAAGAAGATATCTAAGAGATAGTTTATACCTTTACATAATTTCCTGAAGTGTTAATCTACAAGCTTCCTATCAATTAAGCGAAGATGATTAAATTCTCTTATCACAAAAACATGAAAATGAAGTGGAGAATATAATATGTCTTTTATAAAGTATATACATATTTATTTCAGAATAAGTTCAGAACTAGGCTAAAACAAGTGACTAAAACTCATTCGCATTTAGATCGAAATGGTTAAGAAATTTGTTAAAAATAAGAAAACACGATTGGGTCTAAAATGGTTTAATTACATTTAATGCTTCCTGAATAGTAAACTTTCCTAAGAACTTAAGCTACCCCAAATCCATTACTCTTTTACAAACTCGCTGAACTGAAATTTCTACTGATTTCAAAAAGCACCCAGTCACGAGTGGATGTCTCCTAGGATGTTAATCGAACGATCCAGATTAATACGACACGTGGTGTCCACGGGCCAGTTCCGAAAGTGTTCCGCTCTATTCCTCATCCCTATCCGCGACGTAAGGGGCCTGACAAGGCCGACAGATAAGTGTTACGATTGCAAACAACAGTTTGATGGCGAAGCAAGGCCCCGCGTTATTTATTTTGGTACGTCTAGACGCCAGATTGTCTGTCCGTACGTCCGAATCGCGACGGAGGATTCGGAGGTGACGTCAGACGTGAATGTATTGCATCGTCGCGTCGGAGAGATTCGACGATTCGACTTGTCTCTCTTTGCCGGATCAAATTGCATTCTCTTTCTCTTTCATCCGACGTCTGCCATCTAACTTCTCTGTTGTCCGCCAGTATCGTGTGGCCTCCCTCTTTTTGTACATTTAAATGCGTGCACGTGTCTGCGTGTGCGCAGCGACCTGCGATTATATGCACCCGTGATCCAAACGCATCGGTCAACACAACAGCTATAGTCGCTTGCTGTAGCTCCGGGGGTGAATAAAGTATCCCTCGTATTTTCTTTCTCTTTTCTTGACCCTGTCCATTTGTTTACGATCGAGGTGATCCAGCCGCTGCCGCATATCGATTCGATTCCAGAAAAATCGCGTACACCCGGCTAAATTTACACTCTTTTGGTAGACTGACGAAAATTTGATTCAGTATTTTCCAGGCATCTTCTGATGTGAAGATGTGTGGGAGGAGGAGGAGGAGGAGGAGAAGGTGTAGTCTAGCAAAGTTTATCCTGGACGATGGCTACCTGCCAAGAGAAATCAATCATTAATAAAGAGGCTTTCTTGTTGCAACACATCTTCAACTCGCTTTAGACAAACCGAGGGATAACCGAGGATAACCTAAGATACAGAATAGAATCTAAATTTATCTTAATTCCGAGAAAGATTTAGCATGAAAATTTATTCTATATTATTCTAGCATTCTTGTTAAAAGATACATTTCTGCTGTTGCAACATACCTTCAACTTGTTACAGGGATAACCGAGGATAATCTAAGATACAAAATAGAATGCAAAATCTTAACTTCTAGCAACTTCTTTATCGTTCTATCATTCTTATTCAGAAATATGTTGTTAGTTAACCCTACCTAGTCTGAGAATAGATATGAACGACTGTTACGAAGAATTTTAGACGGGAACCATTTCCGATAAATCTCGCCCTGCCGCACTATAACATATCACAAATGATTTATTTCAGAAAGCAGACGGTCGCCTGGTCGATGTCTGTCCAGCAGAGAGACAGTCACAGCAGACAGGTTCAAAGAACCGAATCCTTTAACCTAATTTTCAGATTCGGTCGCGTCACCACAATTTACGTTGTCCGTCCAAAAAACAAAAGATTCATGACCTTTCTAATTTCTCTCGTTTGTAGCCAAATTTATGGATTTTCACACGGATCCCGGCGACCGATTCGATCACGAGCACGGGTTTATTTTTCGTCCCGCTCTGTCTCTCCCGGTCTCTCTCAGCCTGCGCTTGTTTTTTCCCCCTTTCCTCGTTCCCGTTCTTTTTGGGCCCCGTCGTCGACGTGCTTTGCCACGTATTTTCACGCACGCACGCGGAGGCTGCATTTATTAAAAGCGATACATTATGATTCAAAGATCATATCTTGGGATTCGTCTAGACGGTGGAGAGGGAGACACCCTATAAAGTCGTACGTGGCTGCCCCTGAAACAAGCAACCGAATACAAGGTGCCTTCTCGTTCATTTCTTCTCGCCTCCGAGCCACCGTTTTTCGTTTCCTTCTTTTCTCCCGCGAGCCCCTTCGTCACGCCAGTCCGCGTTCCTCTCGAACACGTGAAAACGTTTCCCTTCTCTTCCCAGACCACGAGTAAATCGTTTCGCCGGGCGAAAATTCTTCTGAAAATGTCACATAGGGCAAACTCACGTTCCTAGATTTGTCATGATCCTGGATCGTCGTCTGCATCTGCCGAAGAATTATTCCAAGTAGTATCTGTCTGCATCATATCGATAGAAGATCTCCCTAAAAATTAGGCCTGTGAGATACCTATTCCGATATTTCGAAAAGAGAAAGGGGGCGGACAGGAGAGAGAAGAATCGTTGGAAAAAGGGAAAAATCGACCAAACGAAGAAGAAGAAGAAGATGCGAGCGCGATAAAGCGTCACGGAGATCGAGAAAAGGCAGTCGTCCGCGGGATTTCGGCGAGCGAGGGAAAGGGATTACCACACGCGCGCGGCGGGTGGAGCGAGAGGAACAGACGCACGGAGAGAAAGAGAAAGGAGACGAAGGAGAAGAAGAAAAAAGCGAGTGATCGTAGTAACACCGGCGCGTCTCCTCTCGCGGCTTCGTGCTTGTCTCGGAATTAGTGAGTAGACAGAATTATGTCCGTGAGCAGACCAGCTCGGCTCAGTTGAGACTTACTGCTCAGCCCGTGCACACGTATGCTACGAATCTTTCCTACTTACATATATACCGCGGCTTCCTGATGCGATTAGACTAGTCCGCGATCACCCGCCACAGAGTATCACGGACCAGTTTATTTAACACTTATTCGTAACGCGGATACACTTCCAGCGTCTTCCGTCAACGTTTGTCCATCCGTTCTCTGGGTCACTCGCTTCGACGAGAAGAGCCACGCGGTTTTCAGCGAACTTACCTCGTCAAGACGATTGCTCACCTTTCGGGGGTTGTGAATTCCCTCGCGCGATAAAAATGAAAGACTCCATTCAACGATAACAGTGGCTACATTACCGTATCAATGAACGAAGTGGTGCCATTTTCTGCCTTCGTACGACCCTGACAGAGAGAAAGGGACAAAACAAGTGAGAATTTCTCAGTCTGAGAAGAAGAGTTTGATGGTGGTCGTCATGGAATTCTCTGGGTTCTTCGTATTGTTGTTGGTCGTCTCGATTGCAAACAGTGTCTCGGGTCACCATCATCACCGCAGTGTGCACGCGGACGACAAGAAGAAGGGAGATCTGATGGACCACGTGAAAAGGTACGCGGCCAGTGACAACGAGAACGTGGTGCTCTCCGAGGGCGACAAGAGTAAGAGTCTGAGGGGCGAAGAAGCTAAAGGCACCGTTCCCTTCAGCGAGAGGAGGCTGGAGAAGATGCTGGAGAAAGCTATCCTAAAAATAATCACTGGCGATCTCAGCACGGGTGACATGTTGCTATTAAAAAGCCTAAATTACAGTCTGGAGGAAGTTCTGGCGATTCGTGAGAGGGAGCTGAACAAGAAGAAAGACGAAGAACTGAGGAAAAAGGAAAATATGAAATCTTGGTCGAAGGTGTTGTACGGAGATGGAGAAAAGAAAAGTAGAAATTGGAATAAAAATTCTATGGGCCGTTCGTCTTCGAAGAACCCTGATTTTGAAAACGTTAAACGAGAAGATAAAAAGAATCGTCACGTGGATAGGTCACCTTCTTACAAAGATTTCGACTTTGAGGCGTATAATCGACAGGCGATCCTCGATTACGAGAACTTACCCTCCAACTTAGAATTTCAGCAATCCTGGTCAGAACCCACGGTTGTCGACTACGAAGAAGCTACCAAAGCTTCCAAGGAACAGGACATCGCAAATAATCTTCATCGTGACTTTGACAGAGCTATGGAGCCTCACGTGGTCTTTAAGATCCGATACGATGACTCTGAGTTCGATTCCAGCTCAGGTTCCGACGAAAATAACAAAAATCATCTTAGAATGCCTAAACATCACGTTTCGATGATGAGACATACAACTTCAAGGAATACTGGTAATTCCTTTCATGCATCCACATCATCACCGCTTTCTTCAACTACTGCTACTACTGTGCCTTTGGTTTATCAATTGAGCAGCACCGACATAAAGGGTAACTATCTAAACAATGATCCTATAGCAACCACACTTTCAACATCGAGTACCGTCAGTACCACCAAGAGTACCATTTTAGATAAAATTTCGGAAGAGAAAAATGGTACAGATATCGTCGTTCATGTTACCAATTCTACTGATAAAATAGAAGTTTCAAAAAGTGTAGAGAAACTTAGTGAGAATAAAAGGATCAGTGAGTACGAAGGACTCGAATGGGTCGAAGATGACGTTTACAGAGTTATCCCTGAATTCGTGGATTCCCTTGGTTTCGAGAATACCGAGGATAATGAGACATCTGACTATGAAGACTCTATTCACGATTCCCGACTAAATTGGAATCCGGAGGATAACGAAAATGATACGTTGGGGTATCTAAACGACACTCCTGATTCTGTCAAGCTCTTCATGGCCAACAATAACGTATCCGCCGGCAGCCTTCCCTTGGCCAATCTGTCGTCCTACCTGCAACTAGCCATTGCTCATCGACGAGGGTAAGTGAGCTAATCGATGTGTTTTATGATTCGACGTTTTCCTAATCTATGCTTCAGTTCACTATGCTCTTGATAATTAAGATATATTTCTATTTAATTAATTCAGTACAGATTCGATTCATGGGGGAAGATTATAAATTTCAGTAATCGTAGATGGCTCGATATTTTTTTCATTCATTATGTTCCTTTTTGTCTCATTCATTTTTCACATTAAATGTTGTTTATCGTGTGTCTCGCTTTGCAAAAATGTCTAATAAAAAAATCTATACAATGTGCTTTTTGTGTCTTTTAGAGGAAACCTAACCTCAAGCTTCGACAGGTAAGCTTCACCCTGATGGCACTATGATCTGATGCTTTTTGGGTAAGGGACTTGGTTTACCGAGCAAGATGGACAGATAAATTCTGTCGAACTCTTTTTGTTTTGCTCCCCCGGCCGACAGGCTGCCTTCCTTCTGGCTTGGCTTGCATAATCTAAAAATACATTCTCTCTCATCACGATTATCTCATTGCTCGTATTGCATGAGATACGATTTATTGCGATAACAACAGGAGATCTATTCTCCACAGAGGTATGTTGTGTCTGCATGAAAAGGTAACACGCATTCTTCCCTTCTTACTCTTTCCCTTGAAACCAAATCGGCAATCTTCTCTTTAATTATTGTAATGAAAGAAAAAGGCAAACGGTTTTCCAACGACGTAACCCAGACCTGTGCTCGTGAATACTTGACGACAAAGGCGTTCTCGACGAATCATTGCCCCCGCCACGTAAAAATATCTCGATGGCCCGTAAAAATACCGTGATGAAACGAAGAACCACGAAGCGCCACTGAATTTCTACGCCTCGGGCTGACCAGCGTCCGCCTCTTCAACCGCTTCGCCTCCCTTTTCCTCGCTGATATTTTTCTAAACAAAAAATTCAAAAATTAATTAGAGATCGTTCAAATTTTTGAGAAAAGTATTAACAAAATTTTACACCGAGACAAATTCAATTACGAACGTAATCTATTTTAAAATGTCAAGATTTCGTAATAAAATTAATGATTCGTAATATCGTTTAGAGATTTCTGGTGTCAGAGAAAAATGATTTATCGACCAGAGTGATCGAGAAAGATAGACGCGGGAACGAAAAGCAAGCCAGGAAGGACGCGCTGTGGAAATTCCGCCGTGGACCCTAGCTATGTTTTTAAATCGCCCTCCTTCTCCTCCACCACCTTGGCCTCTGGTGCGAAGGCGTTTCTTTTATTTTATTAAGTCTAGACGCGTAAATGCATTCGTGTCGGCACTGGCGTAGCCTGCTGAGAGTCCTCCGGTGTACCCGTCGTTCCGCTTCTTCCTCGGGACTCTACAGGGTGATCTGGACAATCCACCGATACTAGAATCCTCTTGCTCGATTTCAAAGGTTAGCCTGGTTTCAGTCGAAAGAAAAGGAACAGAGTAATCGCAGTTACTTCATCTAAAGAATTATACGTGTTACTCAACGATAACAACGTGGATTAGGGACGCAGATCAAGGGGAGAGGCTGATGTAAAGTGGTTCTATAGTATCAGACGGATTAATTTATTTCTTACAATGTCTACAGTAAAGCGGACGTGGGTTAGATCGCAACGACACAGCAGCCTTAAGTTGAGCACCCTCATAATCACCGGGTGTCTAGTCAGACTGCAGTTAGGACTGCTCTCTTATGAGGTTATGTAATACATTTTAATTTAATGCGCTGACCTTGTCTATGCGTCTCTCTTCCTATGCCGACAAAGATGATGCGAGATACGCAACGGAGAGCGAGGAGGAAGTTTTCGTCAGTGGCTCCCCACCTCACCGCCAGACGATGCAACGTGCATTTTTTGACGTCGTTAATCAGGTCGTCGTTCACCGTTCCGCGATCTAACATTTTCTTCAACCTTCTGACCTCCGCCACCTACCAATCTTCTCGCGTTGATTTTTTTCATCCAAAACAGCTTCCAAGCTTTTTCTCCTAAAAGTTATGAAACTTTTTATAATATTTTAAAGATTATTCTGTAATACAATATTCGCCACGTTGATCGAAGACCTGTCCAGCTATACAATAAGTTCTTCGTAATAATAAAAATGAAAGATCCTTGAAGAAATTGAAGAAATCTTCTTGTCTAGATTTCCACGTGCCGACGCTACTTCGTGTTTGTCCGAAGGCTGTTACAAAACCGGCGTAACGTAGTCAATTTTCTTAATACGGTACTCGGGAAGGATCACTGGATTCATTCTCATGATGCAACGGCCTCCAGACACCCGAGTCCTTCCCTTTCCCAGACGGCAGACAGACGTGACACGTACGCAACGAGACGCTGTAGAATGCGTGACTTGGACGTGGCTAGATTAAGGAGCATGTCTAGAATGGAATACAACCCATCAAGATTTCGTGGCGAGATTTCGTCCAAATACCCTCATCCTTCTATCTCTTCCGCTTCCCTAAAGAGGTTCCTCTGCAAAAAAAAGTGGGACAAGTCGAAACTCGTAAAAAAGAAATTTATTTTTTTCACGTTTCCTCTTGGACGTCTAACCCCACGTGGTCACCATTCCCGTAACCTGACCAGTCGATTGTTTAGGAAAACCACTTCTGGTTGTTTGTCGAGCAACAACGAGGTCGTTGACGCGCGATTGGTTGCGCTTAAAGGTCCAAGTGGGCGTCCAGTGAAGCAATCCTTGCCAGTGACGTAGAGAAAAGACGCTCCTCCTTTTTTTCCTGCCGGGTTTAATGACTTAGAGCTTCCATTATGCAATCCCGTAATCTCACCTGATCGTCGATGCAAGTTCTACATAGATAGACTTGAAAGTCTTCTCTTCTGCAAGTTTAATTAGTAGTTAATTAGTACTTATCGTTATCGTAACAGATTGTTCTCTGTTCGATGAAGCATTCTAAAGTAAAAATTCATTTAATAGAAGATATTAAAATTCGAGATATAACACAAATGCATCAACACTTCCCTGCTAGACGAGACGAATGAGGTATATACTAGTGCTCGTGTCGGCTGTCTAGTCAATGTCTAGAACGTATAATAAATATCTGTGACCCACACTATGGGCCCTATAGGTCACTGACCACTGTCCATTAGTCTGCCTTGCTGCCCGGAAAGCTTGCACGTATCTCCAAGTGAAAATTTTTACGTCGTCATCATCCGACACGGAATTCTTCGAATATTTCTGATTCTTTTATTTCACTTTACTCTCTAACCCAATTTCTCAATTTCTATCCTCGATTCAATCTAAAACTTCAGTTTCTATCTACTAATAGATTTAAATTGCAAACTCTCCTTTTTTACTGTTTTATTCGAGTATTTATATGGAGAATTTGTCGGCTGCTGTGATTCTTTTATTTTCCAATTTACTTTTTATTGCTAGTTTACATCGGTTTATAAACCTTTGTTTCTGTGTGCAGCCAGGGTGAAAAAGCCATCGAGGACATCAAGACGCGGGTTCTGGCTCTCACCGGAAGATTCAACCTCAGCACCGACGCCAACCAAGTTCAACGCGAACGACTCACCATGTTTTCACCGACTTGTAAGTTACTTAACCTGTTAATAGGAATTTCTTAACTATGTAATCGCGGATTAAAAATTTAATATAGCTAAATCAATTTCAGTTAAGTTTTCAGGGTTCGAAAATATAAATGCGATACAACTTATTTTTAATAAAAACGAAATAACGTATTAAACAATAGAGAATTTATATATAAATGAAATAATGCATTAAAGAATAGGGGATCCATAAATAAAGAAATTATTATATCCGACGAGCTATCTAGTTAACAGACTAATATCTCGTTAATACTCTAAATATTTTTCTGGTATAAAATATATATGGGTCTCTTCCACCAGGTCAAATTCCACGGAACACGGATCAGGATGCCTGGACGGACTCATTCTCTATGAATATGCACTTTCAATTGAATTTGACTTCTAGCGATCATGTGGTAGCCGCTAAATTAAGAATATTCAAATTACCACAAGAAAACACGACATCTTCTTCAGAAAGCACATTCGACGAGGAGGAGGAAGACGAGAAGAAGATCAGGATATCGGTCTACTATTACACGAAAACTTTGAAGAGGCATCGATGTAAGTTGTGGATTGATCTATAACATTAATTGAATAAAAATGTATTATTAACAGCGAATAACAATATTAATTGAATAAAAATTTGTATTAACAGCGAAGAAACGCCTGATGGATTCGGTAGTGACTCCTCTCACATCCAGAGGTACCCATTTGGCGTTAGATGTGAGACAAAGCCTTCGATTCTGGAGATTGAACCAACGGAATTCTCATGGAAACGGAAGTAACCATGGGCTGGTAATACAAGTTGAAGATCAAGATGGCAGGCCACTGAAACCGGCTCTATATATTCAACAACCGTCTTGCGCGGATCAGGATTCAGATCAGAAGGCATGTGAGTGTGTGCTCTAACAATACTAACTCCGATGTGACAATTTCGATTGCCTGCTTGCATACCTGCGTGACACTTAACATCGTGTGCCATAACAGACTTGGATGCCTTAGATCATTTGAATAAGTTAAATAATTCAAACAGTCGCGATTGTTGACTATCGCGATTAATAGTTTGCGAGTTTTGATGTATTGGCGATGCTGTGTGGTTTTTGTCGTGATTTCATGCTGGCGCGCAGCCAGTTCCATCATATTGAGACTAAATTTTTATTTCACATACTAGCTACATTTTTCATAATGTAACAGCAAAAATATTTGTAACGCATAATTTACTTGGAGTAGTTATTTAAATATTTCGAGAGATAGCTTTAAAGATTTAGTCTTAGTATAATTAATGACATTACCTATTATAAAACATATTTACAACAGTGTCTTCTTTTTCTACAGACCAGCGAGTACCTGCACTCTTCGTACGAGCCTGTACTCGTTACGTTCGCATCGTAAATGGAAAAACGGAGACGTACGTCAACTGCAGGCATTAGAGTGGAAGAGAAAAACACTTACATGCTGTGAGAAAATAGACAATCATTCACGTTGCACTTTATCCTTGGAAAAAAACAAGGATTATTTTTACGAAGACCATAGAACATAATCCTTGAACTGTTGCTCGATTCAAACACATACCAACAATAAGTGTGAAATACACTTTTGTAGAAAGAATAGTCGTCATTAAGGTGCGACGTGTTTGTATCGATTATCGATCATAACTACATACTTTATAAATTAAGAAAATAAGTTAAGAAAATGGAAAAACCAATTTTTCCATTGCTATGCAATGCATATGCAATTATTCTTGCATAAATTAATGCATTAAATTCATTAATGTAGTCAAGAAGATTTTAATATTTTTTATACAAAAATCATATTGACGACATTCTGGGTTTTTTTTTTTTTTTTTATTCTAAGCGCGCGCAATACAAAATGTAGACAGATGCGCCGTCACCATTGTAATTAGTTTCGTAGCAGTAACGAAGTGAAAAACGCGCGAAAATTGCATTAGTGGCGAACTGGTGAGAGAGTGAGTATAATCCCAGTAAAAGTTTCTTTTATAGACTGCTTTTTAATTTAAACAAGATGTTAACTTAAAGATGGAATGCCGTGTTATTTAAGTGCAGTAGTGGTAAGTTGTATTTTATGTTTTTTAACATTTCTTGTAGTATGCGTACAGACCGTGGCTTTTACGGGAAAAACATCGAAATACCCGTTATTTTCCGAATAATATTAGAATAAAATTTTAGTATGATTTAATGATGTACATACCAGTGAAATCGAATCAATAGATTGATTAATATTAAATTAGATTAGATCATGTTAGATTATCAAGTAGATTACTCTCTTGACATGTATGCATGTACACGTTGCACATGCATGTGTAAAGTAATACACGCATATACATGTCATGCCCACGACTGATGCAACCAAATGTAAGAGCTTAGGCATAGATATTTATGTTTTACGTTAATTAAGCAGCACAAATCCGTGCTGGATTTCTATTTCTACACTTTAGGTGGGACCATATATAGAATATTACAGTTTGGTACAAGCACTAAGTACTTCACTATGTTGTAATGGCCCATCTGAAAGATTATGTTACTTACTATTATATGCCGTTGTTGTTTAACAAAGAAGACAACACAAATCCTACATAATTCTTGTACATAATGTATATTTAATTGCCTAGTTGTTCAAAAATAAATGGTTTGATGTCGAAATTTATAATGCTTTTATATTGAACGCATTTTAAGTTTGACTCCTACCTTTTATATGATGAATTGTCTTTTAACTGTTTAATATTTTCTTTTAATGAAAAAAGGTATTTTTTAAGAAATAGAGCTTTTTGAAATTATATAATGTTCCAGTGTCTAAACTATTGAACTTTGTGTATTAGCTTATTTCTTTATTAAGAGAAAATATTAACTTTTAATCTAAGTAAGTCTTTTAATAATATTTTATAAGTCTTTTAATCTAATTTTATATTTTGGTGTATTGCTCCTTATCGAACAAAATAAATTGTTTCTCTTATCATGGTTTATATCTTTTGCAATGTTTGAAAGTATTTTAGATTATTATGTTAGATGTTATTTATGTAAACCTTATATGCAGTACAAAAATGTCTTTATTAAAAATTTTCATTTATAGGAAAAGTACATTCAGCATTTACAAAAAATGATCCTTAACCGGATCATATTCGTTGTTAGAACACAAAACTTATCAACAACAATATCTTTAGTTGATTCTCGCTTATGTGCTCTTTGTTACAGTTAACAGAACCAGTTTGATAACATTAACAGAATATGAATCCATATAGGAAACATAGACTTATTAAAATGCATCAAAACTAATGAAAAATAAATAATTATATACGTGTGACGTGAAATGTCTTTCATAATCAACACCTTTTTCTTTCATATCGTTTACTTATAAGGAATATTAATATAATTCACTATACTTATTTTACAAATCAATTCAACATCTCCAATAATCACTTAAATAATTTTTTACTATTAGTATCACTAACGACAATAGTCCTCGCGTTTCTTAATCTTATTTTCAATATTGTCTATGTTAACAAAAGTCTATCAATTCAATAAGAAGAAAAAAAGAAGGAAGAAAAAAGAAAGGAAATAAAAATCCGTTTCGAAATGATTTCGCGGATTAGAACGTCGTCGTAGAGCGTAGAATTATGCGTTAGAAATATAGGAAAACACTCTTGTTCGGCTTTTCGATACATTCATTACAGATTATACGTAAATTCTTGATAATCCTTCATCTCGTAAAAACTTGAAGAATTCGAAATTCTGCAACATAGCTAATTCACTGTTTTTTACGACGCATCCAAATACTATTAGGTTGGTAGCTTTGAGTTGCGGTGTACCGTGAATTTATGCATCACTAATAACGCTTAGAGGGTACGTAGGATTTCTCAATTTCTTCAGGGACTACTAGTCGACTTCATTCTCCTCTATTCTTATCATAAAATGAACACAGGTTAGGCTTGTTCTTTTCGTGTATCGTGCAGCGAGTCATTGAAGTTCTTTGAAACCAGACTTTACTGATAAATCATAATGTTCTTTTAGGATCTGGTTTAGAAACCTTCATGTCGAGGCAGTGTATTGTGACTTTTTTGCCTGGTCTAGCTGTCGCGATCTAGAGAGTCCAAGGTATCATTACTAGATGAATGAGTCAAATCACTTAGTTCGTCCAAGTGTTTCTGCTTCTTGCGTACGTTCCAATGCAAACACTCTGCCAATGAATCGAACCAGTCGGTAATTTGGTCCGCAGCGCAAATGCTGGGCACTGGGTAGATGGACGTGGTTACTCTTAAACTGAAAATAGTAGAGAAATATTAAAAATATGTAAAAAAAAAAAAAGATATATGATATGGAAACATGATAACAGTGATAAGTAGTAGCAGATGAAGTATCGATAGTACTTTCAGCTTGCAGTACAGCTAACGTCTCGTTTCTAGGAAAATATCATATTCTCTCAGCTATGTAAGTTGACTTACATTCTGGAAATCTGAGAAACAATCAGTTGTAGCTGTAAGGAAACTCTCCGAGTTGAAACCAAAACCATGAAATCAAAATCTCTCTTCATGAACCCGAAACCATGGAAACATTGAAAAATGAAACGTACTTCAGAAGGAAGAACAAAATTCGAAAATGTATGAGGGGATGTTGTAATAAGTTGCAATATTTTAGAAGAGCTCGAATTTTTAGAATTGATGAAGATAAGAAAAGACAGAGAGTCTTATAGTATTTAATAGTAGGACGGACCTGTCCCCGTAACGTAGCTCTTGTTGATTGCGACCATCAAAGGAGACGTAAGCTGTGCTACAGTCCCTGCTGTTAGCCATTATCTGTAATAACAGCGAAAAAATGCAGAAAATTAAATTCAGAAATTGATTGATCTTTACCTATCACCATGAAAAAGTTCCTGCCTATTTCTGCCATCGAACGATACCCATGAGGTGTTCCTGCTATCCGGTGAAATTGAGATCTATGATAGAAAAGAACTTTCAGTTAATCTTTAACAATGGAGCATGATATCTTTTAACAATTGTTTTTTCTTTATCAACAGAATGTATTGGGTTATGACAAATTCATTCTGTTCTTACACACATGTTACATATGTCGCAATGAATATAAAAACAGGATGAATCTATGTTACAACTTAGTAAGTCTAATTGATGGTATGTAGTGTACATTCTCCAGAATGTATGTTGGAATAATGGTTCGAAAATTTGTTCAGGGGATAACAAAGCAGCGCATGGTCTGAGAATGCGGGCGATATCCACCAAGTTTCCTTCTATGGCAATGTCATAAAATACTGACACCACTATGATAAGGAACCTTTAGTGACCCACGCGGAAATACTATTATGTTAACACTACATTAATTTTTAGAATCGGAGTTTCCTAGCTACAATGATTATAAAACGGTGAAACGCATTTCCCTCAAGAATTGGCTCACATCCAGAAGCTCTGATTTTAAGAGTTCTGCAACACCGTGATAGCTTCAAATCTCTGATTAAGACTCCTCCTCTACATTATAATAAACATCGACTTGTATTGTACAATTGCAAATCTGAATTTACGTAACTCTACGACTACAGTATCGACTATCACCACTTTGAAGTTTCTCGATTCTAAAAATTCTATGATACTGGTCTATGAAAATCTAAAATCTCTGATCAAAACATTTCTATAGAATCTCTCAATTAATAAGATAGAATCTTCTAGAATAGAATCTTCCAACAAAAATAGATTATTGCAAATAAAATTTCATGGAATTCTACAATTACAATCTAGTAATCAAATTCTTATACGGTTACGAAATTTTTCCGAGTTTACGTTTTCGATTCATTTTCGCAATTCAAGACTTTTTGTACCGAAACTTGTGCTGACTATAAAAGGTGTCTGGCATATTGGTAGGATAGTGAAAAAAATTCGGAAATACCTTCAGCTCGACGCCGGCGGGCACAACGATCGGTCTGAAGGACAAAGAGTGAGGGCAGATCGGAGTGATCATAATCGCAGGTACTGAAGGATGAATCATACTGGCTCCAGCCGCAACAGCGTACGCGGTCGACCCGGTCGGCGTGCTTACGATCAGGCCGTCACCCTGCACACTGGTCACGTGTTTGCCGTCGATGAAGAGGTCGATGTTCGAAAGGTATGGTGACGGGCCTCGATCCACCACGACCTCGTTCAGCACCAGCAAATTCGTTGGTGGTTTCGCCTCCTTATCTTCTTCTCCTTTCCTCATGATGATGCATCTCAGCCTGCTCCTCAGGGTCAAGGCCGCGTGGCCTAAAGACAAGGCAAACGATCGTCAGATTTATAACCCGCTTTTTATCACATTGTCAACTATCAAGCACAGATCTCGGGTGCTAATAGGTTTTCAATAAGCAACTTAATTGTTTCATATGATTTGTTTCTTGTCTATGCAAATGTTTAGAAGAATATATCGAAGAAATAAAGAATATTAAATGCTAGGCTAACTTGGGCGGAGAGTTGATTTAACGATGATGTCAATGGTTCCAGTCATAAATATGATGTTAATAGCGCTGTAATTGCAATATAATAAAATGATCAACACGTTTATTTTACTTTTTGTATTTCTCTAAATCCTTCGTTTTTTGTCATGCTTTTAATGTGAATAACGAATGACCACGTGAAAGAATTGCTAGCAATGTATAATAATTGCACAAAATATATCAAGAGTTGCACGTTCTTGTTAAACATTATCAAGCCTTGCGCTATCAACAAGGAGGAAAACAGGGAAATATTGAAGGACGTAGATTATCGCTATCGCTGAGAACATCGTTGAGAAATTCTACGTGCTTACCTTCTAGTACATTTGTTACTTGCTCCTGGAAATTATCGAACTCAAAAGGCGTGAGAAATCCTAACGACCCAAGGTGAAATGCCATGACTGGTGGTACGGATTGTTGAAATAATAAACTAGCATATAAAAGAGTTCCATCACCTCCCAGGCACACGATGAAGTCGATACGATCCTTGAATAAAAACATATAATAATGATACATATAATATAAAATAATACAATAGAAACATATTTTAATTATTGACAATTAATAAGAGCAAAAATAAACGTTTTATGGCGGCTAAAAATGATTACCTGAAGATCATCCGTGCCATCTCTGAATGTTTGTAGCCTATCTCGAACCTCCTGAAATCTGAGGTCCCTAGCTAAGGTTGGATCTTCCAGAACAGACGCCTCAACGAACACTACCATCCGTTTTTCCTACAAAAACATTGAAACATAAAATTTCATGAATTTTAAACACAGAAAATTAAAAAATTGTCGCTGGCCTTTAGATAAGTTGGTCATTAGATTAAGAAAACGCGTAACCTCGCTTCTACAAGGAATATATTACAAAGTTATGTGACTAAGCGTAGATAAATGTATGAAAAAAGTCGTGCAATCACGTGATTCAAATCGATAGACCAAGGCACTAGCTCAGAGTCTTCGCAAAGAAACTAGTCTGACTACGATTACACAAGTGAAAGTATAATATCGTCTAAATAATATATGCGGACGTTCGAATATAGTTTTCCTCTTTGTCCAGTAGATCTGGTCATCGATCTCAATTTATGCACAATGACTTGCACAAAAATAATGATCGAACAGTCAAAGAATCGATGGAATTTTTTCGCATGAATTATACAATAGACATACAAAATGGTCAGACAGGAGAGAATAATACTTACTTCTATTAACCACGTGACCAATTGTACAAACGGTGGCAATACCGAGTTATCACGGACCTTCTTGATGACTAGAACAGTAAGTGGCGGTTTATACCATGTCAGCCTCTGAGAGGCTGGATCCTGAATGGTCCTGCAATAAAATAAACGGCAAATTTGTTAATCGAATTCTATGAAATTCTGGAAGATCGTTCAGACGATCAATATTATTGCCGATATTAAAGGGTTTCAACATTGTATTGACAATATTCGTACACGGATTATCTAAAGATTCTCTAGAGTCCAGAAGGTCTCTTATGAAGGATAATGTTGAGATAATTACTATGTAATGTCTATTACGTAGGATAATTTAAGTACCTTAAATATTGGCAATGATATTGACAATAATATCGTGGACACAAAATATTGGCAATGATATTCATAATAATATTGATCGCTTAAACACTTCTTAACGATAAAATATCAAGAGATTCTTCTGCAGGCTTTATTATTACAAAACTTTAGTCTTAAACATTACATGGTGTAATTAGTGATAATATCGACAAGTTCTCACGTAGAAGTTTTATGCTCTGATTAATAGGAATTTTTTACGTTTCAGGATGAATTGGACTTTTATACCTAATGAATATTGTCAATCTATAAAGATACGGTGGGTTGAACTCTTTAACATACTTTACGAGCTACCGCGCGCGACTCGAACTCCTTCTAACACTTAGCCAACCGAATAGGGAAACCTCCCTTCTGTGAAGAACATCGCTGCGTAAGCGAACGGGGAGACCTTTTTGACATTAGTAACGCGTTTTCATTTTTGTTGTTGTTGTTATCAGTTATTGTTTATCTGGAATTGTTCCCAATTAATTGCGCCAATTTAATTTTTCTACTTTTATAAAGTATAGTATATAATAAAATACACGAATTTAGTGGTGTTAAAATTAATTAAAAAGTTACACTATCAGTTATGACTAAATAAAGTTATAATCGAACGATACCACACTGTAAAAAGATATTAAAATCCATTATGAATTTGTAATGTCACGTTCAAGTCGTGTTATCTATCTTTAGTTATCTTTAATGTTTTTAATTTTACCTATAGTATTTTATACTTTAAAAGTATACTTTCAATTTAATCTTTTGGATAAACAATATGCGAAATCGTTAAATAAAATCATTACTGCAAAATATAATTAACCACTTAAATAATTTTTAGACTTCTTTGTTTTTTAAGTAATGAATATTAGACCTGGATACTTGGCAAATATGCAGTGGACAGTGTATAGGTTGGCTTGTCCGAGCGCGGCGGAAACGTATAGCTCGCTGTGGCGCGCGGTTGACTAAGTGTTAACATAAAGGTAATCGATTGAAAATCTTATCAGTAAATTAGGGTCACGGGGATCAAATGTGCGATTATGTACATATTTTATGATCGAACGTGGTCATTGTCTTGGTTTTATATCGTTCATTACTGCTACCGATTCTTAAAGGTCCACGTCAACAATTTTTTTAAAAGCATTTAGAAACAATGATAAGATATACAAATGAAAATAATGTAGAGAAACTATTTCGTAGGGAATATACTTGCACATTACTCAACAGAAATATATAATGTAATATGTAATTTGACATATAATTTCCAATTGTCGTAAACCGAAAATTCACTTCTAATGTTTTCCACTTTTCTGCACTGAGTTTGTTGTGTAATTTTTAAAGTCAACTTGTAATGTTTTTATTTTTCTGTGTCGAATTCGTTGTGTAACTTTTAATTGCCAAATCACATAAGAACAAAAAATTCTCACTGATAAGTACTCGCGATAGAAAGCCGATGATAAGTGTGCACAGATGTGTGTGACTAAAGCAATAACAGACGTAATTCTTGATTTGGTAATTCACTGTCAAAATATGAAGTTTGTCAGACCTACCTGATAGATCCAACCATGGTGACACTACACTGAGAGTTGTACTCGTACTGAACGTGGACCGAGCACAGCGCTACGTATTTTAACGGTAAACAGTTGGGCGATGCGCAAGCGCACGAGACCTTTCGTATGCACGTGAGAGCATCGTGGGGCGTTCTTATATGCAGAATACTTGAAATGACGCGAATAACTGATACACGTGCACGGCTTTATTTGTTACCGTACTTCATCGACTTCATTATTATTCCAAGAAATTTCATTAATTTCAAAAATATTTAATGCACATTAACATTTCAATCGTTCAATAATGATCGTAAAGTTCAACTACGATTTATAGTCTTTGGTTGCATTTATTAAGATATAAAAAATAAATTGGTTGGAATTTTGACGTAGTAAACAAATATCGCGTGCAAACAGATTTATAAAAAAATTATTAATTGATCATTACAAAATTTTAGACGTTCGATTTATCGATACGGAAGATTATTAGTTAAACTATTTTGACAGATCGACCTTCTTACTAATTGTATATGTATGTAAATGGATGAATCGTCTCAATTTTCATATTAAAAATCCATGAAATAAAAGCTTATCTAAGCACACGAATCATGTCCATTTACGTTCAAAAGTAATGATATGCTAAAAAGAATCGTTAATACTTCTTTCCCATTTACGCACATAAACTGTATATGTTGAGTAATCATTAAATTATTATAATCATGTTAGTGCGTACTAATTTTAATTCATGAAATCTATGAGACTAGATATTGTTATGTAAAGTTTCTGACAATGATGTGTACAAAACATATCCAGAATCAAACGCAGTGCATAGTTGTTTCTCGATGCTTTCGTTGCATAATGTGATTGTCACAATGACAGCAACATTGTTAACATAATATTACTTGAGAAGATCGAGATATCCTGCTTGGTTCTCAACTTGTTCGCTAACAACGTATCTCTCGAGTTTATAAAACCGCTTTCTACTTCACACTAGCAAAACAACGTTTAGGTTCGCTTAAGAAGTCATTGTCACGGATAATTGGGTCAAAATACTCGCGTGCAGCATAGTTTTTATTTGGTACGCTCTCTTTTGCTTCGTAAACTCACCTTCTAATTAACCGAGACGAAAAAAAGAGCAGAGGAAAATACTTTTAAATTATCGAGTCATTTCGCAGTAAAGTCGTTTAACATTATACATATATAGTTCACATGCATAGCACGAATAACATTAAAATCAGATAAGGTTTAAAATTTATGTTAATCAGAAGAATTGTAAATGGAATTATGAATAGCTATGAGAAAAGAAATAATCGGTAGCAGTGAGTCGAGAAGCAACTTTATTTTACCGTGTCAATGTTCAATATTGGATAGAATAAAAGGATATATTTGAAAATTCTGCATTTGGTCGGCAAACAACTTTTTAAAGTAATAATGCAATATTTGGCACCGCAATTTTTGAAATTTTTCAACAAAAGAATTTAAATGGGCGTTCCTGCACAATAATTTAGTAACTAATAATATTAACACGTTGAATGCCTTGGGATTAGGTATTCCCATAGGGGTCACCGGTGACCGGAGCACCAAGAAAAGTTTTGAAAAGAGAAGAACAAATGTCAATAGATATAAATTTTTTATCATTACCATCTAAATCTAAGAAACGTTTTGACCTGAAAGCTGTTTGGAAACAGTTATGGGCCTTGAAAATAAAGTAGTAAATGCTAATCTTATAATGGTTCTCTAGGGATTAATGCAGGTTCCAATAAGTATGACCGAGGGATGGATTATGATTTACGATAGGTCTACGGACATAATAACATAGAACAATTATTTAGCAACGCGAAGAAACAATATGAGGTAATTGATAATCGCAAAAAACAAGTGAATCGAGCGAAATTGCACTTTAGCGCTAGTGGGGGGAGGGGGTCACCGGTGACATCGGTGAAATAAATTCATTAATGATGATTATATACCGTAACGTATCTCTTGTAGATAATATTTCAACATTATATGTATCGCATAATAAAAAATTCATCGTAGTGCCACGGCCAAACATTGCAAAACTGACGTGACATTCAACCTGTTAATGGATCGATAAATGACAAGTTGCAGATTATGGATTTTCTACCGAACAATTTTACTATTTTAGACAATTAAACAAATTGTGATTTGTAAAATTGACGCGTAGAATTTACACGCTCTATTGTTATGCAAAACAATCTATCAACACTGATAAGAAAACTGATAACTCTATCAATTCAGGTATGTAAGAAGGCCTAGAAAGGTGGAGCATAGCGCCAGAAAATAAATAATATATTATTCCTCAATAGAATTGACAAAATTTTTACATTTTAAAGTTACATATGTATATTATATTATTTATGGAATGATTTAATACATGTTTTCGAAATTTATATATGTACTCACATGATCATTGCTGAATTCTTCATGATGCGCCCGCATGGCCCAAATTGTTGTATGGGACTAGGTGCATTTAGACTTCTAGTTCTCCTGCAAATAAACAAAAGACCGAGTGAATAAACAATTAAGGTCATCGTTATGACAGTTACAAAGATTTTACCATTCTTATCTAATCTATCTGTTTTCCACTTTCCATAAGAAATAACACAATTCTGTTATTATCACCTTAAAACGAAAAGAGATTTCTATATTTTAATTATCTTGGAATTTTGTTATTAATGAAATCTTTGACGAACTAACAAACGGGCACTGACGTCAAGACAGAGAATTAATCGTAAATATCACATGAAAAAATATACATTTGCATGAATGACTTGATACATGATAATTGAAATAGCTAGAAATAGTGATTAAATCGTTAGTTATATAATATCATTAAAAACTAAAAACCGATGAGATCTTTGAAAATTGAGTGGCCAATATATTATAATAGAAGCTGGCAAATAGACATATACAATATACACATATATGTGAAAATATTAAAATGCAATATTCGAGTACATGAATATTCTGTTTCCTTTTTCAATTCGACGTAATGCATATACATAATAAATAAATTAGACGGTAATTGCTTTACGTAGAAACTTAGTAGAATTGCTAATTCATAACGCTCATAACTGTGACACATGATTATAAATCTTCGAAGAAAGAACAGTGTCTACCTGAGCACTCTGTTCCGTGGAATATTGTCTGCCGATGATGTGATCGATTCATTCCTAACATCAAGTACATCGCAATTAAAATGAAAATGGTCATTGCACTGAATATCCAGTAAAGGCGAGACTTGGTCTGCCATTTTGTAAGACTTTTATCGAATTAATCAGTTCTACGTTAAATTTAATTCCTTTCTCAGAAAGTCCATTTAACTTATTTTCTAGCTTATTCCTTATTCTTAGCATCGATATACATATACACATATAACGTTATTCAGAGCAGAATACAATGTTTAAATATTCAGTTGGATTAGAAGTGTTCCACTCTGTTGTTCCTCTAAATATGTAGTTGGCGTATAACAGTTATATCATTTGATGAAACAGATATATCATTCGATACGGCTCAAGTAACCGCTAATAGCAGCAATTTTTCTTCATGATAGAGTCGACGCAAAAACCTTAGTAAAAGCTTAGTCGCAACAGTAGGATATCATTCACCTGGAAACACGAAGATTCTTGAAACGTTGCAAAATCGTCTTTGTTTTGCGGAACTATGCAGTCATTAAAATCCGAAGGTCGGCTAATGTGAAACTAATGTGATGTCCCCTAAGCGAGTTACCAAGAAATAGTAAGATTTACTCTCAAGGGCGCGTTCTTGCTTTGCATCGAGTCTCTCTCGTCATATCCTTTTCCACTAATTTGCTTAATATCTACAGTATAGCACTGGCAAAATTATGTGTACGATGAATAAATTAATCGAACGGTTCTAAATGATTTTGTTCGGGATTTGGAATAGCCGTCCGTTTAGAACTCGGACAATACATCTGTCCTTTTTGGGAAAGTCCTAATCTCCTACCTTTGTTTTGATTTTATGGTTATAAACTTTACAATGCAGACCTCGTTAAAGACCTAAAGAAAAGATTCGGAAACACAACAACAAAATAACACAGGATATACACCCAAGAGACTATACAATTACAAGATTTGAAAGAATAGATTCCCTTCCCATAGAAACCATAATACAAAGGAAAAATAGGGGGCGGAGAGTTGGTCTATAGGGACCAGGCAAAGTTTCTTGAGGAAGTCTTACAACAGTTTTCAACAGAGCGTCATATTCTTCGTGTTACTCAACAATGCAACTAAATTAACTAAACATAACATTATTCTGCATCTTAACTTGCCAGTGATTCTCTTCGTGTATATTAAAGAGTGCAAATAAATAAATTAAACATACTACTACTCCGTATCTCTACTTCGACCTTGAACGTTAATCTCGTTCAAGATTGGCGATATCAACCGATCAGTTGCACCTGATAATCGTCAATTAATTGAGAATTCGCAACAAGTTTCACGACCTTTCTCTTTTTCGATGAATTTTAATAATTAAATCAGCAATGTACGAATTATTTAGCGGCGACGATAAAAGATTTTAATTTGTTAACTCCGAACTCATGTTGAAAAATCCTATTCAAAAAAACGAACCATCAATAACCATCTTTCGTGCATTATTTATTTCAATTTTGTTAATCGACGCCAATGATTCTATGTGGTATAGAATCGGCGTCTCTCTCTTAATATTGTCGAGAGATCGAGAGATCTCGAAGAAATTCCGAACTCATGTTGAAAAATCCTATTCAAAAAAACGAACCATCAATAACCATCTTTCGTGCATTATTTATTTCAATTTTGTTAATCGACGCCAATGATTCTATGTGGTATAGAATCGGCGTCTCTCTCTTAATATTGTCGAGAGATCGAGAGATCTCGAAGAAATTCACTGTTTCACAAACACGATCAAATTTTCACATCACTGTCACCGTTCAGGACCAAGGGAAGTGATATTAGTCACAAGCGTAGCATTATATATCAGCGAACATTTCTCTCGAAGGCAGTAACTTTTTAGAAAGGACCGAATCCCAAGGTGGCTGCACGCAGAATGACGATCAGATCGGAGGTAGCCAACAATTATGGGATTCTTTCCACGGAACCGTCGGTATACCGTAAACTTCACGGTTCTTGTCGACACTAACACTAACGTTACGTAATAATATCCAATTATACTATAATATATTATCTTATCTTTCAACGAATCTTCGATAGTACGCTTCTGTATAAGCGTGTAGATCATAGTGCTGTGTCATTGACCTCAAATGACGACGGATACTCGAACCATTAGAACCTAAATTATTTAGAAATCAAAGAAAAAAATAGTAAAATGAGAAGCAATCTTTACAAATTATTATGAGGATCTTTCGGACATCATTAGGTAACTTTTTCCTCTCGGTTTCACTCGGTCCAACTATTCGACACACAACTTTCTCTCAATTGATTGAGAAACTCGAAGAGAGAAAGAGAGAAGTCTCAAGAAAAATGAACACGCTGGATGAGAAACGAAGGAAGAAAAGAAAGAAAGAGAAAGAACCCTTTTGTTCGCCGACAACGCTCACATATCCCTAATCGTGGCTTGGCCCAGATCGCCGTGCATGGAAAGCTTGCAAAACACCATGATCGATTTTCTTTCCCAACCTGTTGTCGGCTCTCTCTTCGACTCTGATCTGTTAAAGGAGAAAACGATCGGCTCACGGCTACGTCCGGTTCGGTAATCGATTGCATCGAACGTGAATTTCTGAAATTCCGAATGCGACTGTTGTAAACGGGGCCGCTATTGGCGTGTAAAAGCTTACGGGAGCCCATAGGGCTGTCATAGACGAAATCCGATTAAACAAAGCGATAAGATAGCGAAATTCCAAACACCTTAGCATGAGTGACTATCAGATCACATCCGGTCACTATTCGTTCTCAGAAATATATGATCGAGCGCTTTCCCACTCCCACGAATAAAAGAATTTAAATACTCCCCCTAAAATCATCCAAGTCAGTCTTGAGCAGTCACGCCTATAGCTCGGAAGTGTATTGCAAAAAAAAAAAAAAAAATAAAGTTTCTTTTCTTAAATTTGGTTTTCTTATTTTACGTGACAGGCCCATCGGTGACCGACCTACAGGCTGCGAAAAATGGAATGTATCTGGCGAAACGTGAACGCGTTCTCGCTCGCAAAAGAAAGGAGCAACAGAAAACACTCCCACTGTGCCGATTCCAACAGGTATCCGACCTTTTTGTACGCGTGTGCGAAACGAGGTGCGATGCGTGCCCCCTTAATGATGCCTACCGACCGCCTTAACGTCATCCTTCTACTTGGAATGATCTACTTCGTTGCCATGCGACATAACCTAGGACAAACAGTCCCGTTCCTTTAGATTTAGATCGTGGAAAGTTTGAGTATAATGTTTGAGTTCGCAGAACGTCTTTTAAGAATATATATAAGTCACTGCAGTTTAATTCTTATTTACATGAACGATTACAGTTTATACCAATTAAATCACAACTTTTTGATCGTCTTTAACTTTAATTCCCTGTTTTCGTAGTCTTATCAACGACGAAATTATGCAACGTTGTAATTCTATAATTTCTGCATCGATTATTTTTGTTAATTAATCGATAAACGCTATCACACCTGCATCACGAGCATCTGTTACATGAACGACAGATTGGAAAAAGCGAACAATGTTTGATATCGGCACGAGCACATGTCGCCGCACGAGATTTAGGTTAACCAACACCTACCTCCAGTCCTACCTTAATTCTGCGTCGTCCATGTTGACCGATTTGCAAAACAGACACGCTGTTTCGTCGAGGTTCTCAATGATGCACACAGAGTATGTTCAGATATCAGAGAAAAGGGCTTGAATTGATGCAGGTACGTTTTGTTACTAAATAAAAGTTAATAAATAGAGGAAGCTCGTTGACGCCACGGGCGGGTCGACGCTGGCGTCGCGACGCCTGACGTACGCCACGCATGCTCTAACACTGGACCAATCAATTGCGTACCGGATATACGCTTATGTTCTGATGATTTTATTTAACTACTTTGACGCAATTTCGAGTATGAAAGTGACAATGTGAAGTTAACAGAAACGAAGCAAAAAAGATAATCGAGTGGAGTATTAAATCAGTTACATTATATTAAACGTATTACTTTATTAACAGCCAAATTTGTATTAACATAAATTGTGAATGTCATTCACAATTTTTTTTAATCAATTTATGTTAATGTAATCTGTTTTCCATTATCAATTTATGATAAATACATTACAATTTCTTTTCTTAAAAATTTATGATATCGCACAGTAATCGTAAATGTATATGTAATTATTACTTAATACTTTTTCACTTTTTCCACACCGTATTCATCGATTATTCGACAAAATGTATAGTTTATACGCCGGACAAATTGTCAGTTTGCACGGGCGTCGCGATGAAGTGTCCCTGACTAACAAGAATGTTGAGCAAGCAAACTTCGCTCAAGTTTCGCACGAATTGGAATCGGATTACGCGAGGTCCCAGTTTAATTACGAAATTGAACAGCTATATATGTACAGGTTTCGTGATAGTCGCGCTGTACCATTCGGTTTACTTTTCATTTCCTTTCCAACAAAATTCACGCTCGCTTTATATATATAATTATATATAACAAAAAATTGTTCTAATTAATTTAATTCTTCATAGTTTAAAATTTGCCTTCTACATAAATCTAAGATTAAAATATTAAATTGTCGAAAATAAAATTAAATTTCCGGTACCGGGAATCGAACCCGAGCCTCCTGGGTGAGAGCCAGGTATCCTAGCCACTAGACCATACCGGATTTCATGTTACTTCATAGGAAAATTTCGCAATTTAAGCAGATCCTAATTGATTATTTTATATATTTTAATCAGTTAATTGTAATTAAATTGTTTGCAATCAATCAATCGCTAGTTCACTACCACTATTCAAATTTTATCCTAAAACTAAGTCTCATATTTATCAATGTTTTATTAAATTTATTATTCTCGCGTATTTATCATTCTTTATTAAATTATAGCAGTCCAAGAAGGAATTATTTTTCCATTCCAATCTTTCAAAGGGTCGTAATGTAATTTACTCACGGCCAAGTACCGGAACGTTTCCTGCGACGCATTTTCGTATCCTTGTCGTAGTCCTCGAGGAAAGGCGCGTTCATGCATGTATCGTCCATATCGTCCCCTTTATTCCTGACGACACATCGCCAATCGAGCATTTCGCTCACACTTCGACGTCTCTGTTTATCTCCCACCATGTTTATTACCCATGTAACATCTCTTTTTCTCGAATAGTTTTAGTAACTTTGTGCTGAATCATGGATCTTACTGCATATTTTCAATAATTTGCCAGTTTAAACATTTCCCCGTCGAAGTAACACATTTTACACAAATCAAACATTTAATGGTTTCACGCACATATTCAACACTTTAATAGTTTTAATATCTCAATAATTTTAAAATTATTTTTATGTTCCTTTGTTTTATAGCGTTTGGTACAAATTTTACAGTGATTTTTACGAAGTCGTACACACCTTTGACGATTTTTGTCACACGCGATCGACCATGACGGATCTCCAATATTAATCAACTACCTATCACGTGATACTTGATTAACGCGCCACTTTCGAACGCCCTATGAGGCACCGCTTTCTTTCTTTTTTCGTTTGCGCAACGAAGAAGATTATTATGCCAGCTTAGGCTTAACAAAGAGCGAGTTAGAATAAGGAAAAAATTTGTTAGATTGAGTTTAGTTGATATTACTTGCACGCTTATGCAAATGAAACTTTGCAAGCGTTGCGCAATTCCCACTTGTCGCTTGTAAGTTCGCCTCCATCTTTTATACTTGACGTGCAATTTGCACAATTTTCAACGTTCAAACGAATGACTATTTTTTCAAATATAATAAGCAACAACTTTTTTTGACACAATTTCCATAAAAGATTCAGTTCTACTTACTTGTCTTAATTTTAACATGATTAGAACCTACTTCTCGTAGTTCAGAAAGATTGCACTTAGGAGCAATTAATGGCCCGTTGAAAACATTTGTATTATTCATCGTTTTGATTTACAATTTATTAAAACGTCCGCTTCAGTTTATTTTTTTTTTTTTTTTTTTTTGGTAACGATCCATTTTCTAAACTGGTAGTATAGTAACAGCAAAAAAATGTTACAAATATTATGCAATATATACGATACCTTATTTTATAATTTATTATCGTATCGAAGGTTATATGTAGATCTCAAACTTTTATGCAAATATATATTCAGATGGATGCATGTGAATATGGAAATAAAATATATGCATAACACTCATTTTAGTAACAAAAATTATAAAAATTACGTATACACGTAGGTCGTAATTAGGAATCTTCAGATCACTACTATAGTTTATCTTATTTTTTCAAACTAACTTTAATTTGATATCGATGGTTATGTCAATCGCAATTAGGGATCGATCGCTCAAACAGACAAATATATCCTATTTTAAATTGTCTCCAATTTGGTATCGAAATTTACATGGATTGCGACGAGAAATCGGTCAATTTTTCGAGATAATTTTCCTTGATCGCACAAAGTCGCTCGTCGATCGTTCAAATCGCGAAATTACACACAACTATTTTTAAAAGAGAAAGCATACTTACAAGGCCGGGAATTCTAGCTTTTAAACGTATCGTCGCGAGTAAAGAAATGTCTGCGCGAGCGCCTTTGCTTGTTTGAGATACATGTTCGCAAATAACAGTGCTTCCTAGGGAGACATTTTGATAGAAATCGAACGCGTCGTATAGAAACGAGGCCTAGAAGCCGGAATTCTCATTTTGGTGAATGAAACGATCGCGTAAGTGCATACGATATACAATAACGAGCGTACCTCGATCGACGACTGCTCCGATTTCACTGAGCAACCAAGACTGTGCTGGCTACAGCCTCTGAAAGGCACTTACGGCTTTCTAACTCACACACGTCCCCACCAATCTGCACCTACTATCTGAATGTATACGCAGTACACGATAAAAAAACATGTAGGGGAAGTGGCGATGGAAGTGTGTTCGATCGTGGCCATCAACATTTATTGTAATATTATTCTGCGATTGCAAAGCTTCAGTAACTTCCAAATTTTTAATGAAAGGGACCTGTGATACGGTACATTGAACATTGATTAGATAGATGAATATTTGATCGTAATTGCTAAAATAGTTCATTATTTTATTCCATGATTGTACATTTCCTCCCTGAGTTTCTATCCGTAATAAATTTCCAGAACGATTCAGTGAATGTTGTTAATTAGGGATTGTCACTATTAGTGGCAAATTCAGTAAACCTTGCCCAAAACTTTTCAACAGGATCTTTCGAAAGGAGATCACCGAAATTGCCATTTATTCTACTTCATTGTATTCATATTTTGTTTCTTCGTAAAGCTTTAAAATTTTATGTTTGTTGTCAATAAATTATATTAGTGTATATATATATATTCTGTATAGTGTATATTTGTTGTGTGTGTATATATATCTGGATATATTTGGAAAGGATACAACAGATTGGAATATTCTACATATTATGTACAAAGGCTTAAAATAACGGGAAAAGGAGAAAGGAGTTTTCCTTTATTGATCTGGCAATAAGGCCCTTGCGGTTTCGCAACGGACCCTAACGAATAGCAGACCGTATTGAGTACATTAGAACATTTTGGCGATAGTAGCAGCGTAGTATAGTGGGATTGTATCATTTTAAGTTCAAAAAAACCTCTAAACTGCACTTCTTACATTAGTAAACAAAGATATTATTGGGTGTGATATTTCACCAATTTGCTATTTAACATAAGTCAAAGAGTATATCGTATATAATGTGTTTAATTTTGTTTAATTATTGGTTGTTATCAGAGTGAGATTTTCTCGTGAAACTCAAGTTAATTTGTTTTCAAAGATTCCGAGTTCGTATGTACGTACTTGTTGTTTTGCGCCTGCGTTCCATATGTTTTGCTGGAACTTTCAGATAACATATGCACTTAGATACCCTTTTCACGACATATCCCTTTGTTCTCCCTTTGTTAAAAGAGAAATGCTTGAAAGAAGAAAGGTTCCTTTCATGTCTCGGCACTAAGTTAATCGTGGTAAAAGCGACAATGAAAGGCGAACGAACGATTAACTGGTTCATTTTCAAAGAGAGACCTTACAGCTGCTCGACAGCCTAAATCGAATTGAACTCGACCTATTTCTATTATTCTTTCTAGAATCTAATAGAATATCCGATTTTTGATTTATCATATTAATAATAGATATTTACACGTATGTATGATGTCTAATTTTATTTTTCAACGATCAATTTTATCTATTTTCACTTTTCAACAATCAGTTTTATTCATTGTTTGTTTAATAAAGAATCACATCATATTACCCAATTCTACAATGGTTAATTTTATATATCTTTAGATAGAAAGACAGTCTTCAAGAATGAAATTTCCTTTCTTCTCATGTCCATTGTTTTTTCCTCGATTGTTTTCCCTTCGGCGTTATATCTTGATAAGAAAAACCGTAGTCGACTTCCGGTCGTCGACTTCGTAAGTACAATACTGTTTATTTCTGTCGCCTGTTCTGTCGGACGATTTTGAATAGACTAAAATATGTGTATACCGTGAGCTTAAATTTAAGGAGATACGAGAAAATAAAAGAAAAATTTATTTATTATGTTGCACTTGTTTTCACACAAAGAATAACTTCCTGTTGATCATTCATTTCGATCTACTTTGGAAGTAAGCAAATCCACATATAACTACTTGGTAAGCTTCCAATTTCGATTTTCTTGAAAATGAAGCCTACAACGCAATCTTTTTATTTTTGGTTTTCGTCTTATCTTGAGCTGTAAAATTTCCTTGACTTCGCTTGTAACAAGAATTTAAACCCACGGTGTATATGTCAATAAAGCTCCATCGCGAAGAAAATATTTCTCGCGAATACGAGGCGCTCCATTCGATGCTTCATCGATTGCATAATAAACAGTGGTACGTTCTGCGAGAATATATGTAACAAGCAGGTCGTAAGGCATAACTGTAAACCAGTTGCGTGTAATGCAATTATGGTATGAAAGTGATCAAAATTTATTGCGGCCGCCAGTGCCGGCGTTGCAAAACCGATGGGGCGAGAAACAGAGTGAAGTGTCCCGTGGAGAAACAAGCGTTTCATCAGGGCCGTACCGACTGTACCATTATTTCCACTTTCTTCTCGATATGCGACTAAAAATAATAATTTATGCTTTTTACGATATGTTGCTTTCTGTTAAGATACTTTAGATAAAGATAGATATTTTTGATACATACAGTGACTTATGAAGATATTTAAACACTTATTATGTAGAAAGCGTATAAGTATAATATTTTATAACATATAAAATATTTTGATATTTCATTAACACTGTAATGAAGCACGATTGCCATGATTATATTGGTGGATATGAAAGTTCATGTAAATGAGGAACGACAGAGGATTGAAGGAATGGGAGTTGAATTGTTTATGTTGGTGTGTCTGTGGCGATTGAGGCGCGTACATTAAAGTAGATTTATGGTGTCACGTAGAAAAGCTGTACATACCAAGAAAGAGAGTTCTATGTGAATCGTCGAATAGGTAATAGTGCCATTTGAAAGTCAAATAGAGAGAAGTTTGAGAAACTCGAGATCTATGTATACTAAAAGTTACCATTTTCATTTTATTTATAAATTTAGCTTTCTGTGTGCTTAGTATTATTTAGTATTCTGTGTGAATCATAAAGTGGATAATAGAACTACTCGAAAACTGAAGGGAGAAAATTTTAAAGAATTGGAAGTTTCATTTTTAAATATAGCTTTTATACTGTGTGAATCATTGAGTAGTTAATAGAATCGCTTGAAAAATAAAAAGAGAAATTATTGAGGATTGTGAGATACTGAGTCAGAGAATTATGGTTTGTTATTTTGTTGTTAAATACAATCTTCTTTACTACTCTACATATTCAAGAAAAAATCTGGCTGCGACATTTCTATAATAAGATCTAACGGACGAACGCTTTCCACAGAAAGATAATGCTCGGACTTATTATTTTATGCATTTCATGAAATAAAATACTTTCTCGCGGAGGAATATAAAACTGGTGGCTTGAGGATGATATTGTGGTTAACAGTGAGGTTACGTCCTTTTAGAAACACGCTAAAAGTGGCGAGCAAGTGGAAACGAACGTACAAGCGATCATCGCGTTTCCCCCAGTTAAATTGCCACGATGAGCAGGAAAGTGGAAAATTATGCAAATTTAACGAATGACATCGCTTACAATTGAGGGAAAATGTGTTATAAAAAATGAAACTGAATGAAATAAAATTGGGATTAATTTTGAGATATAGTAGAACTAAAAATGACATATATTGTTCGCATAATCGAATTTCTGTGTAATCAAAATCAAAATTTAATATGAGGGAGGATTATTTATTTTAAATTTTATATACATTAAAATTTTTATATACCATAAAAATAAGAATTAATAAATTCAATATTATACTGTACAATTCTCTGACATACGGTAGAATTAATATTCAATATGTGCTGCTGTATAAGCGAGAGCTTATAGTTATGTTCGACTTCTGATCATTGTATTTCTGATTGTTTTTGTATTTTCTAATTTTGTATTTTTTCAAAAATTCTTGCATGTTTTAAGGTTTATCTATATTAATCGCGAAATATAATCTCAAAATACTAAGGTAGCTAATATGAAGCCAATGACGTAAGAAGATCGTAAAAATTCAAGCACTAAAATATGCATTTTCATTTCAACGGTATTTATTGAAAATTTTATGCAACTGTATATATGTAGTACTTTACTACATCAGATTTTATACATACTTACATATACAATACAGTATATATAAACTTGAGCAAAGATTCTTCGTATATAACGATGAAAGGTTATTGCTAATGTTTATATAATTATTTTGTAATTTTAGTATTTCTAAATATAATGGTATAAAAATACTTGGAATTTCGTGATCTTATCTTCGCTAAAGTAACCTACGCTTTGCAAGAAGCACTGTTGGTGTAGTGGTATCATGCAGGATTCCCATTCTTGCGACCCGGGTTCGATTCCCGGGCAGTGCAACATTTATTTTTTATCTTTGAAAAAATATTTTTAAAGAAATATACATATGCCCTCTCAATATTTTTTATATATAAATAATTTAATATATTAAAATAATGACATATTAATCTTTTCTTAAAAGAAAATTACTTGACAATTTCTACCGCTACACTTGCCATTTAAATCCATATTTCTACGTTCTAATGTTAAAATTTAAAGCAATACTTCATATCTGTCATCACTACTACACTTACTACTATCACTTTTATCACTTCTATGTTCTAATGTCAGATTTTAAGCGAAAATATTCGAATAGAATTTTTAGAGTAAAAACGATGACTGTTGTCAATTTCATTTTCAAAAAGTTTTAACCAGTATTTCATAGCCTTTATCACTACACTTGCCAGTTAAATTCGTACTGCTATATTTTAATGCCACGTTTAATGCAAACATATTCTACCAATCTGCGTTGATTAACTTCTGCGGATTAACTGAAAATACTTTGATCGTCGTTATCACGGTAATTCGACATGAAATTTTATCCGCAATAGCCCGGTTAACTTGGAGGATTTGTTTTATTACCGATAACAGTACCATACCTGATAATTTTATCGATACTTGAATATCGTTTGAGCAAAACCGCCCTACTCAGCACACTGCCACTACGTTGCATCACTAACGGGTACCACTATACTGAAACGACCCGACAGCGTACATTTTCGATCAGCGTTTTGCTGAACAAAAAAGAAAAAGAAAAATTTCCAATGATAAGACGGAACCTTAGCGATAACCCAACGAACATTGATAAGAACAGAACGTGTTCGCGTGCTTTACCAGTGCGTTGAAATTTGTGACTGACTTGAGGACTCTGAATTCATAAGCCGCTATCCCCTCCAAATTTATTCTCAGTTTCCTTATCTTTCTATCACAAATTGAACACGTGATATATAAGTTCAAAGCAACTATAAGTTAGTCATAGTCGTGTCATATTAGCTCGAACGTATTCTCGAAGGAAGACGTAATTTTATATTACAATGCAAGTATCGTTATAAAGGAATTAACTCGCCATTTGAATGATAATTTCTTTATTTAGAGATACCTTATCTTTTAACACGTACTTTTGTTTTTATAGGAAATTAATTATGTCATATTTACATTTGTAATACTGACCTAACTGAAATTGTTTTTGTCTTTACTAAGATAATTAGTTCGTATAATCTGAGTAATATAGTAATAGTTCATGTTCAGATAAACGAATTCAATCGGTAGAAATTCAATCATCTAAGGACTGACTAGAATTATGTTCCAACAAATGAAGTCATATTGCAATTTTTAATTTCATAATTATGAAAGTTTCTGTAAATGTTAGGCAACAACCGAACTAACAACAGTGAACAGGTTAAAGAATCTAACCTAATCACGAGTATTTTTATCTAGCTAATGAACAAAGCTTCCAATCTGGCAATAGGCTTATTGTTAGTCTTATCAGATCTCATGCTTATTTTATAAACGTTCGCTTATTTTAGTATGTTATCAAAGATCATTCGATGGACTTTCATAATTTTGTTAGGAGTTTTTGTGTGATTATATTACGTTAAACGATGATCGAGATTATTCTGTTGGATTAAATCTTGCACAATAATTGAGTAATTAATAATATTAGTAAATTGACAAGTCATATAGTAGATTATAGACGTCATAATTTTCCAATAAATACGATTATTACTAGGCTTGTTCCAATTATCTAAGAAAATCAATTGGCAATACTAATTCGTGACACGTAATTTTCAACATTTCACTAATGATATTAATTGAATTATACGAGATAAACTAAGAATAAGTGAGATGAATCTGTATTTTTTTTTTTTTTTTTTTGCAACAAAATTGTCGACCTGCTTTTTGGGTATCTTTTTACTTGGTGTACGATGTGAAAAATCTTTACAGAGCGATAACCTCGCCGAATAAGATATAGGTTTATCATCTATCGCTAATAAAAGTTACCGATAATTAGCTACTAGTCGATTTGTTTTTCTATAAAACTTTATTATAATTATGGAGTAAAGGAAATCATCGTTTAGTTACTCAAGTACACATAAACTGACGAAGAAGAACTATTATCGCCGAATGGCGATAATGACATTATGATCTTGAAAATGATAGTAGAATATCGACAAATATAGGCAGATCGACCGCGATCCCGATCCTGTATGCAAGTTACCATGCTTGGATAAGTTACGTAGTAATCATTCACATTCTTTGAATAACTTTTTACATAAAAGCAGGAGCATTATTTAATCAACATTTTTTAGTCGACATTTGTGAGATATTACAGGCTATTAAATATTTGCTGATTTTGTAAAACGTAGTACGTAAATGTATATTCTCATGTTTGTATCATGAGATGGTTAAAAATATTGGCAACTTTTTCTTTTTTCAATAGGTGATTCACAGTCCCATCAACTATTATAATATAACAGTTACTATAATAACACAAAGAATTAATTTGCATCAACTATTATAATAGCTATTATAATAATATTAAGAAATATACATATGTATATTATGAAATAATAATACAATGCATTTAAGCGTTAATTAAATGTTCACCTATTCTAAATAAAGGTGAAACTCTTTACGTAAAACTATTGTTTCTAGTTGATTAAACGTTGTTTTATAACGAGGAATCGTAACGAGGAATATGATCTTTGAACCAGTTTGACGTCGATGATTGTAAATGAAAGTAGCTAGAACGACTGTGAATTGGATTAACTTTCTTGATCCGACAGGACTAACTTGTTCTCGAACGCTTGGAAACCAGTATCCTCAGCGCGTGTCAATTGTACTGCGAGAAAGTTCCTTCTAAGGCTCAAGGTTAATTTACAACATTCGGTCGATCGAAAGCTAGTTTCTTTTTTAAAACGGTCACGCCAGTTATGAAAAGCTACACTATGCTTCCGAGTATTTAGCAAATAAAGTGATCGTATTTAGCAAACAAACAGACATGAACAATTCGATGAAGAAACTACTATAACGTATCTAAAACTAATCTAGAACTAATTAGAAAGCACATGTACAATAACAGACGAAACAAATTCCATGCATTAAATTATAGAAATATTGAAGTAACATCGTGCAGAATGCTGAAGGAGGAAGGGAAGCAACTCGGATTAGGAAGCGTTCTCGTGTGTGTTACGAGAAAGCTTGCTTCTTTACGAAAACAGGAACAAGAGGAATGGACGTACATACCAAGCAAAAACTCAAACATTGTAAACGTATACAATGTCATGATATGAGTTTCAGATGGGATAAATTTTTTATTTTATATTGCAAAAGCAATATATAAAAGAATATTGATTAATATTTCGTATAAAGACATGGTGAGTAAATAGAATACCAATACATATATATAGTAAAATAATATTAATTATGTTTCTTAATCTTTTTGCTGACAGATATTGGACCCATTTGGACTCTAGCAGATTTTAAAATATTGCTTTTGGAATATAAAGTGAAAAATCTGTCTGGCCGAAAACTTTTGCACATCACTGTGCATAAACGGTGCGTTACACATATATCTCGTTTAAGATATTACAGAACACAAAAAACACAAAAGATCATACAAGGACTCTTTTGTCATGCTGATGGCGCTAGTTACAAGGACAAGAATGTTAAAAAGTAGAAATCTGCGTTACCTTCGCGGTTCCACTGCCTCCAAGTAATCGACTGTTAACTCGCACCGCGTGTTGCTTCAAGAGAAAGAGAAATGGTTAGATATCAGCGAAGAATAGATTAGTCAAGTAACATGTATGAAATTCTTAACATTTTGAAGAACTTTCAGTGTCAGCTGTTTCAAAACTGAATCATAGAAATTTTGTATTTGTACGAGAACAATAAGTAAATAATGTATACATACAAGGAAAGTTAGAAACATTAATATTAAAATAGATATAAAAATGATTTATCTTATTCACTCCGTCTGTTAATAATATAGAGATCTCATTAGTGTTTGAAATTAGGCTGTGGATCATTAACAAGTGTGTATATCATTTGTTGATAAACTATTGATTAAGCGCTAGTTAGACATTAATTGGATATCAATAATATGATAATTCTAATATTACGATCACGATGTGCGTGCATTTATATGTAGCTTTCCATTGTATGCACTATTCCAAAATAGAGAGCGTTGTTACAAATAAAAATAGCAAGGTCCGTTTCCGGCCTTGGCCTAGATCGATTAATTCATTTCTGTGAAGGGTTTCGATCTAAGCTTGTAGTACGTAGAAAATATTAGGATTATAAAAAAAAAGAAAAGAAATTAAGATCTTTGATAGAAGATAAACATCTTTGTTATGATTTTTTTGTCATATTTGAAGATCACAGATAAAAGGTATAATAAGTCTACTTTTATTAGTTTTCTGATTTTAAAGCCAGTTAATGATTAAAAGGATGTATGTTAATATGAAATATTCGAAATGAGGATAATTAGATCTAAATTTACAAATTTTCATGGAAAACCAATAAACCAATATTTAAGCGGGATAATATTGTATAATATTATAGTTAGCCTCGTAATTGGAGCGAGGATATTCATGCATATATCTGAGAGTGTGTACAAAAGTATATTCAAAGTAAACTATACAATATTTAGTAAGTGAAATAAACCTCTGATTGAGTCTCATTTCTTTAATTGTATAATAATAATACAAATATAAATTTGTATTGAAGTCCTCAGTTTATTTATAAAGGCCACCATTTTTTAAATGTTCAAAATCACAAAATCTTTAGAAACAAAATAAAAACTAAATAAAAATCTAAAACCAAATAAAAAGACAATTTTGAAGTTGGCTGAACGTATTCATTGAATATTGACCTAGTATTCTTTCAAAAGGTAGAAAAATATGGGTGGTGGTTATCACGAGTTTCTCGTACGGATTTCGTTTGAATAATAATACTGGAAGAAGAAAGGAAAAAATAAATCATGGGCGACGGTCAGGAATCGAACCCGAATCAATTGCTTGAGAGGTAAGAATGCTGAGCATTACACCACTATAACATTTTGAAAATAAAGTCAATCCCACATTGTGACCTAACGCTTAATACAAATTAATCGATACCGTAGCGGGTTTGAGTATTCTTTGGCCTTGACTTTTACACCAACTGTAAAGAAATTTCGTGTCCATGGATGTCACGGCCGTACCTCACAATCAATGAGCGTGTCTCTTATTTTTAACACTCTTCCACAGATGCGCTCCTTGCGAGTCCGATAGACGTGAGTGCCAATTTATTTTCGGCCAGCCGGTTCTATTAATTATACACGCGACAAAGATCAAATACTATTACGATACGCGAGTTAATACGTGTAACAAACAACGCACATTATAATAGATGACGTAGATTCGCACACGATTCATGAAATTTAAATGATATTCCATAATTGGAACAACCTATCGATCTTAAATTATAGATCGTTCTTGAATCGATTAAAGTTCACCAATCAACACATAATCGTAATTTATAATCAAACTATTTCTCGACTTTAATCTTGCGTCCATTATTTTAACAGAATATTAATTGGTTAGTTTAACAAGATATTGATACGAACACTACCTGAACGTTTGCTGTTTATCGTGCATCTTGATGACAATCGTTTTTTTCGGAGCATTTTCATCCAACTCCAGATCCACCATTGCTCTAGCCAACTGTAGATCTCTCTCATTCATCCTGTTCAGCTTTCTATCTTTTCCTTCTACTGTATATTCTATCACTGTGAAAAATAATTGTTGGTGTGGTGTATTTGAGAAAGACAACGTTGACGGATGCACTATGAATCAGCAGAGGATCTAGTTGCGAGAACTGCACCAAAAGATGTCTCGTTGCGTACTGAAAGCGAACACTCACGGGCTTAACTTTATCGAGGTTGTTATGCCTATGGCTGCTACTCTAATGGAACCCTCTTTCTCTTCCCTCCAACATACGTTTCTCGCCGCTCACCGAATACATAATATCCTCGTGTTAATACCGGCCGTACAATTCTATTATCTTCGGCCGCAGTCGCGGCGATCTACTCTTTCGCGATACATGCTCAATACAACCGTCTGTTCCACTTTCGAATTATCTCTGTACTTCCCGCTTTATTCCCTATTGGTTCTTCTATTCTTGTCCGGGCGTCTATTCACTTAGGTGATCAGAGACAAAAGAATGGTAGATGACATTTCATGGTAGTCCATTTGTTCAACGATAGTTCATCGTCTGCGTAATATTCTTCAGTTGTATAAAAACATAATGGAAATTACTTCGCTATGAAATTCTGCGCTTTTGTCTAGACTGCTCGTTGAATAATGTAAATAGAGGTTGTGAATGCTTTTCAGACGATGTAGTTTTACAGCAGACGACGGTAGGCTTTAGTGTTTGATTATTTTCAACATTGTCAATTCCATATCAAAATATGTACAATTAATTATTTACAACTATTGACGTTCTTTCGAAGAAGGTATCTCGAAATTGTCTATCTAATCACGTAATTAGGATTTACTATTCTACTTGGATAAATTGTATTCAATTTTTATAGAACTGATGCAGAATGCTATAAATAATTGTTATTACAGTTTTTATATTTCCAAATTGCTCAGATAATATTTTACTATTTTTAATCTATTTATTTAATTAGATATGGTTCTGCATTTTGTACCTCGTATATGATTCTATTGTATATATTCATCAGATAAGATGTGTTTCTATATCCATGGCTCCAAAACTCTAAAAGATTGTTCTTTATTTTATGCTAGATGGCGATATTCCTTTCTTCTTATAGTTCCTTTCAAGCTCAGTCGGTAAACTTCATATTGCACGTAAAACAAGAATTTTGGTACTCGTGTCAGTCTTTTTTTTATAAACTTGAGCAACGTACGATTTGCCATCACAGACACGATAATCGTGATGATAATAGTAAAATCTGGAGTCAACTTGAAAATATGAACAATAGTTTTAAATGTAAAATCAATGCCAAAGATGCTTTCATAATTGGTGTCTGTATATCATGGTTCATTAATGCACTGAATAATTGACTGTTTCAATACATGATGATTCTTGCGAAATGTAGTGTTTTCAATGAACATCTTATAATTTTTATATACGTTTTAAATTTTACCAATCAGTGATTATTAATTGCGATAGTCTTGTCTCGTTAGAGTGCTAGTGAGATTTCAAAATATTTTGTACAATTTACACAATAAAAGCTACTAAGAAGGTTAGTAGGGTTTTATTTTAATATTATAACCTCCCTTCACATTAAAATCATCTTATTTTGTTCTATATCGATTGGAATTAATAAAAAATGATGATAAAAGAATTTCCAATGTCTTAAAACATTTATGAATAATAACAGCAAGTATAAATAACATACATATAATTGATGAAATTTGTCATACGAATGACATATGAAAAAATCTTATAAATGTTAAATGTTTTGAGATTTTAAGACGATTATAATCAATTATTCGTTATAAGTTGTAAGTGCTATAAATTATAAGTTACATGTTATAAGTGTTAAATGATTTAACATCTATACGAATAATTGATTATAGTCGTTAGATTAACAATAGCATTAATGATTCATAATAATGTATGACTAACATATAATTAATAAAAATTGTCATACGAATAAAATATATATGAAAGAATAATAAATATGTTTATGCAGTCTCTTCTGTATACATACGTATGTACAAGATCTAAGTTAATCACAGTTCCTTCGGCCTAGATATTATTTTATTTTGAATTAAAAATTATTTTTTCTAGTTTTGTATCAATTAATCAGTTTCTTAGGTTCATTTTTGTTCATCGAAATGATATTAGATCATTTGTATTTACTTTCTATAGTTTCTAGGTGCATCTTACTGTTCAGTCTAATATATTTTTTTTTTCTTTCAAGGTATAATATGTTTATTGCTGAAAACATATTCTTGAGCATAAGTTTCTCAGGAATTTGACGAATCCTATTCGTGCATACGTATATAACTAGTGAGCTGCCCCCTCCCACTCCTTGCTTGACGAAATTCGATGGGTAAATCGCGGTACGGGGTGTCAGTTAAGTGTAGACAATCAAAGAGATTAGACGTAGATCAATTCGTGTCATTTGGCGATAGGTATCTTTGATACTTTCATACAAATTTTTCTGCCAAGTACAAATCCACGCTATCGTTATTTTCATTTAATTGTACGTTTTTCTTTAATACTTCATTATAATCTATTATTTACTAATCTTCTTTTTTTAAATTGTCTTTTTGATTGCTCCATTTGTCGGTAGCTCGCATAATGAGTTTTCGAAAAGCAATTTGACCTTGATCATTGTTTTATTTTCAAATAATTTGTTCTTTCTATACATTTGTTTTAATATTTTGTTCTTTTTTTATGCAGATTGCAATTACTTGATTCCGAGCGAAAATATTAGAGGGATGCTGCGAAATTTGAAAGGACAGAATGAAAGTCGAAAGGATGCATGGTGATTAACGGTAAATTTAACAACTTTTATCTCGAAATGAGCTAATATTTCATATATTTTAAGAAAGGCAAACGTATTTATACGTTTGTTTCCTTTTTTTAGTTAGGTAATTGGTAATATTTATTCACTATGCAATTAACTCCATTTATTATAAATATTTTGTGATATTAACTTAATTAATATCTAATATAACAAATTCTAAATTTACGGTTTATTAAGAATACCAAGATGAAAAATGAAAGATTAACGAAATTACTTTTTTCTTTCGAATATATTAAATTATGTTTCCGAAGAAATTGAAAAGATTATTTAACATAAATTTGACATAGATTTTCTCGATTCTGTTTCATTTGAGTAAAAAATTCAAATAACTTTTTCATTTTGTTTCATTATTCGAAAGTTGTCTGTAATATAATATTGACTATTAATTTCGTCATTTTCAATAACTTCTATTACGTTCGAGAAAGTACGCTATCACAGACAAGTTTGAATAGGTTCTGCGCATCGCGTTTTTTTCGTATTGCGCAGCTTTGTTTAACGGTTAGAAAAAGTACGCCATGTTACATTAGAAGGAAGTCACGTAATGCATAAAGTATTTGAAGCTGTAATGGCGAACATTCAATTTGGCGGGTAATTTTTACAAATTAATCGTATTATGAAATATTGATATATATATATATACATATTTGACAATAATGCTTTGAAAAATATTGTAAATAAGCTAACGATATATTTTCTTTCGTATTCTTGGTATGATATTTCTATGTATATTTTCGTTCTCTTGATATGATATATGATTCTACCTATTGTAAATAAATAATAATTAATTTGTAGTTCTAGACAAGCAGTATTTTCGTAAACAAACACTCGACAGAAAAAAGAAAAAATTTTCTTTTCCCTATCCCCTACCTCTTATAAAGTTTTTCTTTCAGAATATTTTTGTGACCGCGCGCAATGCGGTTGGTAGAATCAGTGCTTGTTGCGTTAAATCACATTTAATATTGACTTAGAGCATAACAACTTTCATTAAATTTAATTATAATAATCAGACGCGAAATTAGAGTCAGTGTGTTCGTCGATTGTCATTTGACTTAAACATACGCGTCAATAGTCTATTATTCTTTTTTCTTTGTTATACATTCGTTTTCGGTAGTAGAGTCGCAGGTCTCGCAAGAGGATAAAGCCTTTCCTGGAGCTCAAGAATGTAAGTTTTTCGCACACTGCATTGTAATTTATTTATCGAACTAAAATCTTAAAATTTTGCTATTGAAATACGCAATAAAAATCACATGTACGTTTTCAAGAACAACTTATAATATTTAACATGTTTTGTTACAGGTTTTTCATAACTTCCATCTTTTTTCCTCTTCTTTGGGAAGGATGTAGCGGTATTTTAAATTTATACATGTAAGAATCTTTGCACATTGTATTTTATTAATTTTATTCCTTGTATTTCGCTGTAATTATTATTAATTAAAAACTAAAATCTGGTTTTAAGTTTTTATATTAGTATTTTAATTTTTATTCTAATTATAGTTTATTAGAATTTCAATTTCTTTTACTATTAAAGTTAAGTCTTCATAGAGTTTCATATTTTATTATGTTAAATTTTTTGATCAACCATCGCTGTATTTCTCAAAATAAATTATAATAATTCATATCTTGTTAAAGGTATGCCACTTCTTCCCATTTTTCCTGTTCCCTGGAACATTCCTCGTGGTGTTTCAAAAGCCAAAAAATGTAAGTAACTATCTATTTTGTATTTTATTTAAGTCGATTTCTTATATTTCATAATTATTATTAATTAAAGAATAAAATTTAATTGAAAATTTGACAACTTGTAAATTTTTCATTCCTAAATTGAATATTATTAGAAAAAATGTTTATTTAGTAGAAATTAGTCTTTTATCATTTCAAACTTATAAAGTAATTAACACCGTCATTACAAGTAAATTAAAATATTCTATACTTTGTTACAGTTTTCTTCCATTGAATTCGACGGTTCCAATTTGATGATGGCTTGATGACGAACTTCCTTGGATCAGAACAACATCGAAGACAATATTCTTCACATCTAATCGTGAGTCGCATGTATTTGTGTTCCTCCGGTCATTCAATCATGTCGAAGGATGAAAGGTCCGAATCGACACGGGTGATCGGTTGTATACGTAGAATTTTTGACGAGCATAGTGACCGCGGGTATTTATACCCGTGAGTAGTAACATTTTTTGTCTGTATTTTATTTATTAGTTCAGGATAGGTTTTCTTGCACACCGTGTTTTTAAATGTTGATGATAATATACATAATATATACATAATATCAGTATGATATTTACATACTGTAATATAAAGTATTTTGTATAAGTAATATAATGTTGATAATAATATAATAATATGTTATGTTATGAGATATAATTAGTATATATATGCATATGATTGAAAATTTCACAATATATTCATTATAATTATTTATAAAATCAAAGTATTTTGTAGTGAAGAAGTCTGATACCCTCAGACTTCGTTAATATGGAAATTAAATTATGATTAAAGTTATTATAATGCTGATAAAGGCTATAAATGATATTTATTTTAATCTTTTACTTTACGATGGTACGAAGCAGTTTTATTATTTGGGTATACACAGTATAATTTCAGTAAAATTCGGAATATGAAATACGAAAGTATATGTTAAAGTATAACTTTGACTGTCCGTTATGACGGGTGTTATCAAATTTCACGTGCAAGAAAACACTTCGCGGCAGGTTGATATCAGAATCAAAACAAGTTTCGAACGTTTCTTTGTGTTTTCAAAGATGTGTTTTGATAAAGATATCGCCTGAGGATATTTTGGGTAATAGAGTTCATCTAGAAGAGTCCATTGTTATTCATTGATATAAATATTACTTGCTTTGAATTTTATTTTATATTTAATAAATATCTGTATTATTCATTAATTTCCTTCATTGTAGTTTAATTGTTCATCAAAATAATAAAGTAAAGTACAATTTAGAATTATTAAAATTTAAAATGAAATTAGATTGCAAAATCAAAGAATATTAGCCCGTTAGACAGAAAATATAATAGATAGGCTAATCATATTTTTAGCATAGGATTTTCAGGTTTAACCCCTTCCATGTTCCTTGTCAGAATCTCATTCACGTGCTCAGGTGCTTCTTGGGTGGGAAGAAGGCAATGGGCATGATGAGTAGTCTATAAGCTTAAGAATTTTTTCAGCGACTGACGTTGCGTTAGCGTATCGTGCACGACGTATTTTCCACTGTGTGTGTATGTGGTTAGGCTGTGGAATTGCGTCGTTGTTGCTATTCATTATAATTTTGAAATAGTTATGGATTTAGAAACATGAATCCAATTACCAATTACCAATTGGAAATAGCAGTGTTAATAAATAGGTATAGTGGATTACAAACAGTGATGTTACTAATCTCAGTATTTTATTAAACTGCAATGATAATTACTTTGATTAAAATACGATGATCTGTTCTAGTCAAATTATTTCTTTATATGATATACATATACATGATTATATACGATTATGGATATTTAATTAAAATTGAAGTTTAAATATATTTGAATAATTAAAGTTGAAATATACAGAATATTTTTACGCAATGGTCGCTAGCCATCGTCAGTCGATTTCAGGAAAATGGTACGTACATTAGAGTGTGAAAGTTGTATACGAAACTCGGGTGTCGGAGGCGTCCCGGGACGTCTCTCTAGCGTAGGCCTTTGCGCCCGGGTTATGTGTGAGAACCGTGGAGTGAATGTGTTGGTGTGCTTGTTTTGCCATTTTTTTTTCAGTTTTAAATAGAGGTTTCCGGGTAGGATAGGTAGCATATTTTCTGGTATGAATGTTAACTATAAGTAGGTAGGGCCGGGCAGGTTGGCACAGTCTTTCGTCGGGTAGGCGCGTTTTCGCGTGCCCAACCTGTTTCAGGAAATTTGATTTGAAAAATCGGCGGTGAAGCTGGCATCACGAATGGAGCATACCATTTGTCTTGAGCCTTGCCTATCGATTTTTCGAATATCGCGGTCGTGGTCGCGAGTGGATTCCGAAACGAACGTTTATTGCTCGAGCTTGCACATGCGAACGGACAGCGGTCTCTATGATCGTTGGTCGTCCATGTGCACTGGGAATAGCATCCGCGATTTATCTTTTTATTTTACTTTATAAGTTATTTTTTATTTTACGATTAGAAAGACTCGAGCCTAGATTTACGTTTCAGCGGGCATTGCGCCCGAAGAAAGAAGAGGCTATGAGCTGAAGAGGCCCGGCAAACTGTCATTCAAGAGGGCAACTACCAATGGCTCTCCATTCTCTGGATCATCCAGAGCATGGAAAGTCATTCTCGTTACTACTTTGTCACTATGCTCGCTTTTAGTATTTGTACTAGTAGTATTAGTAGTTCTTTTTTTTCTTTTTTGGCCGATGTATATGTCGGACCATCATCACATTGGGTAAATCGCGGTTTCTCTTACTAGTGTCGCGAGAGATTAATTACGGGTTGAATTAGAGTTGCGAAATAATAACGTGGCTTCTTATTAGTGTCGCGATAGAATGATTACGGTTTGAATTAGAGTTGCGATAAAATGATGATCGCGTCTGTTTTAGAGTTGCGAATTAGGATATCGCGATTTTCTTTTGCAATTTTTATTATGAACTTTCAGAACTTCCTAGAGAATTATACGTATTAAAATTTATCCTTTTCTATTATTTAAAATTAGATTATAAAAATATTAATTTTTAATTAATTTTATAGTATTATAAGTTGCAATATCAGAATATGTGAAGTAGCTTTTCATATAGTAAATAATAATTTTCATTGAATTCACTTTAAGAGTTAGCGTTGCGATAATATTCCATCGCGATTTCCAATTATTTTTCCTTTTAGCGTTGCGATAATGAATGATCGCGTTTTGTTAAGTAGAGTTGCGTTTACAAAATACCCAAAATCCTTCGACTGCATTTGTCGAAGACTGTTCCTGAATCACTCGATACAGCTACAAAAGTTGTACGAATGTGATCGTTCATCAGCAACCTCCTAAATGGTTGCACTGGGATATGTCTGCCTTCCACTACATTGGGCAAATCGCGATTTTTTTTATTAATGTAGCGAGAGAATGATTACGGTTTGAATTAGAGTTGCGATAAAATGATAATCGTGTTTACTTTAGAGTTGCGAATTATTTTCTTTTGCAATTTTGATTATGAATTTCCAGAATTTCTAAGAGAGTAATACATATTAGTTTTCTTGTGTCCTTTAAAATTTTTCCTTCATTTAAGATCAGATTTAAAATTTCACTAACTTTATAATATTGCAATTTGTACTAGCATAGTATAATATTTGAACTAGCTTTTTCTTCATATAGGGACCTTCCATCGCGATTGTTTTAATTAGTTTTCTAGTTAGAGTTGCGTCGATAAATGATCGAGTTTTTTAAAGTAGCGTTGCGTTTATATTATGCCCAATCTTCTTCCACTGGAAGCACGTTCCTGCTCCTGCATCATCAGATGCAGTTTCACCAGTAACCTCTTATATGGCTACGCTAGACCGTTATTAGTGTTGCGAACATTTAAATCTGAGTGCATAGATTAATAGATATTAGTGTTGCGCAAATAATTCACACGGAAATATTCTTTTCTTCTTCTTTTTCTTTCTTTTTTGCCAATAGTGAATTAGTTAATATTGCATATATGACGAAGCACTCATCGCGATTTGATTTTGAGAATTTTCTATTTCATAATTACATATAGTAAATTAAAGTTTGCAAAATAGAATGAATATTCCACTCACGGTTTATTTTCGGGGATTGTATTGAGTGGATACTTTGACGGCCCTTCTGGCTTTTAGAGTCATTTCTTTTTCAGCTCCTTTTATTACTAGAGTGTTTGTGATTGAAAATACTGCTAAGATATGTTTGCTTAATAATAATGAATATTTTTACGGAGGAATACTATTATTCTTGAATGATATTATATATAAAGTGAATTTCCGTACACTAATGCATTATTAATCTATTTAAAAGACATTTATAAGTAAGAATTTTCAGTTTACCTTTTTAAAATTAATAACAGTGAATGTCCGTTATTATAGTTATTTTGAAACAATTGATATAAATTGATTAGTTTGGTGGAAAAGTTATTGTTGTCTTGGTTAAATGAAAGGTCATTTGATGGTTTAGAAGTAAATCATATGGTTGTAATCGCGCTTGTTTCATCTTAGTACTTCAATTCAATCTAAGTTCAATTTTTTGAATTCAAATTTAAATCCAAATTTTTAAGTTCAAATTGAGGTTTTGATGATTTGATATGTCCTTGTGCCTAATGTGTCCTTCTTTCAGCTGTTCTCTTTTCGTTTTTTTTTTTTTTTTTTTAAGTACTAATCGTACAATTAAGTATGTTCCAGATTTATTAACTCGTAGAAAGTGTAAATTATACATATGGAATTTTAATCACTATTGAGAGATACATATGAACAAACGACTTAAATACGGAATAATAAGTATTAAAAGATAAGAAACAAACATGAAGAAATGTTTAATCATTGGTAGTTAATTACATATATCTCATAAAATTGAAATAACTTTTTTGTGGTTTGTGTCTGTTTCAGGATTCATCGTGAGATCGACTGAAGAAGAATTATATCATATATCCCACACAATGGTCCAAACAATTTCCCGTTCCTTCCCTTTATGACATTTAAATTTTTGTGTAGATAGGTTTCTTTTATATGGGATCCCTATAAATAGGCTTCCAAATTTTTCTAGTCAGGACTCGTAGAAAAACAATTGGGAATTTTAATACTTAGGATAAATGAAAGGATCTTTAGATTTCTGATGAGTAGGGTTTAAAGAGATCTCTAGGTTCGTAGTAGGGAGGTTTCTACATATAAAGACCCTTTTAGACTCTCATAGGTAGAGTTTATACAAATTTTTTTATTTTATTTTAATCGATTTAAATTCAAGTTTGTTTCAGAAATGTCTACAGGAACGAAGTATTTCAAGATACAAAGATACGACTCACTTTGAAGGAATCATTTCATAAAATACCCCTTCTCCCAGTCCCTTTATTATATTAAAATATTTGTGTAGTTAGAACTCATGAGAACTTTGGCTTTTTACTAAATTGGATCATCAATTAAGCAGGGGTTTCCTTGAAATTAGCAAATAGGATGCTTTCAAGTTGCTTGCAATGCCTTTAAGTTGCTTTCAATGTTTTCAGTGCTTGCGATTAGTTTTGGGTTAAATGCATGCATAATTAAAGTACTATTTAGTAGTAGTAGTAGTAGTAGTAGTAGTTGTAAATAGTAGTAGTAGTAGTAATAGTAGTAGTAATAGTATTCAAGTTTTATATTTTTTACTGTCAGATTTAGCTGTTCGTGTCAGTTTTTTAAATGTTTCTTTTGATGTTCCTTTTGCACAACAATCAGAGGTTTGAATGTTTTGCAAACGCACATCAAAAGAAGAGTTTCTTTAAACCTTTCAATGCAACATTAGTCAATGTTTTCGTAAAAGGAAGGGTGGATGGGATCGTGGATAGGGAGGGTCTCCACTCGCAGCAACCTCCACGAGGTGAGACCTGGGTAATCGTCATTATTTCATATATAATTACTAATCGCATTACTATACGTAATACAATTATTAATTATATAGAAAATAATACGAGCTGATTGGCTGCGATTGCGATGGTAGTTCTTGTCATTCGATTGGTTGATTAAGTTCTTCGGCATAGCAAATCGCAAGGGGTGTAAAATACAACTAATTTTTTTCCAAGTCAGTATTTCAAAACCTGAGATGCAAAGTTTAATGTCACGCCCACTGATAGGTATCGGTCTTCGTATTTTAAACATTCTACGAACTGTAGATGGGGACTAAGTGCAGGTTAAAGAGACTGTTGCGCTTGTCGTATTGCATGCGACAAGTGCATCATAAGCGAATCGTTGCACTGATAGCATTATAATACTTCGAGGTCAGTCGTCAGCGAGCATGCTTTCGATTTCCATTCCTATCCGTGATTAGAAAGCCAACAGCATCTTAATTCCTTCTAATGACTGCGAATATCATTACGATTCTTTCTAACGAACAACTACTATCGAAACCTGACTTCTTCTTATTACGAGTTATTAATGACGCTCGTTAAAAACCAGTTAAATCTTTTTTTTCTTGAAACAAAGTTCCGCCGGAGAAGATACTAGTTTCTCGACTTTCGAAGATAGTGTCATCGGGACGATATATTGTATTCATGCTAGAAACGAACGTTTTCAATGTTCAAGTGGCTCATGTATCTGAACGTATCTGAACGTTTATGGAAACCTTTTATGAATATATTATATGTATATATTTTATGAATGTATCTCATGAATATATTACACGAATAGGTATATTTTATGAATATATCATGATAATTGAGCCGCTCTGAAACCACGCTGATCAACTTCATGAATAGAAAGATACAGAATAGCAATGATGTTACAAAACTGCCATTTTTTTTTTTTTTTTAATTTACTTTAGAATCTATTATTATTGTAATGTATTATTTATGTCATATTCTTGCAATGATTAATCTGATGTAAGTTATTTGTTTCTTGAGGATTGAACATTAATCGTATTCTTATGTAATGAAATAAAGAAATTGGTAGGAAGTTGAGTAGCCTCTGAGAGGCTCGATTGTAATCATGTCGTGCACTATGCAAAATCTTTTATATAACATCCATGGCATAGTCGTCAAAAGTTTTTAGAAATGTTCAGACACTTTGTCAAGCCATTGTAGTTGCTTTCGTTTCACTGGTGATCAGATAACTGGAGAGTAAATAGCGTCGCGGTAGGAATCTAGGTATATTCTAAAAGCTAGCCATCGATCGATAGATCAGGAGATCGCGAATGTACCTGTTTCGCTTTGAATCGGTTCACGTAGCCTACACCGGCAACTATCAAGGCCAGTCAGTCACTCGATTACGCGCGTTTCTTCTACGCCCAACGTGAAACCGACAGGACACACGAGCCTTCTCTACTCTGTAATGGACGACCAGGCATTAGTTTACGTCGGCTGTTTTTACCACACCTGGGACACCTGCTCGTTCGATCGCCGTGAAAAAAAATTTCGTGCCCGTGAAAAAATTCTTTACGGTAGCACGAAACCCGGTAAATGGTCAACGAACCCGTCTAACGTGCTTTCCTTCGATTTTTCACTTCGACTCCGACTGATGTTGCGTAGGTGATAGCCATTTGATGAACTGATAGAACACCAAAAAAGAAAAAGGTAATCGAAAAAGGTGGATAGAACGTGTCGTGATCGCGCGGCAGTGATTAACAAAGTGAACACGAGCACCTTATCAAGGAGACAAATTGCATTGAGCGCAGGTGTGTCTCCCGAACGTGTATGCATATGCATCGAGTTGCTCGCGATCCAACGAGGAAAAATGTAAATTATGATAAGCGTCGTGATCTTCGTGACGACTGTATGATACTCTAGTTTCTTGTTTCTTACTCGTGTATCCTACATTCTTTTCTCTTCTTTTTTTTCTTTTTTTTTATTTGTGTTAGTGGTAGAGTTTGATGGCAGAGTTTAGATTATCAGACGCAGAGTCGTGTACTCTTTTTCCAGGAGGCTGTGTTCAGGTGCTCGGCTAACGACATCGTTAAATTTATCGCAACATTTGACTTCATTAAAGCTAGCAAATAAATTATCTGCCGGTCGATTCCTCCCTATGGAATATTCTATTTTTCCCGGGAGCGCGTGTGCGAGTGCGTGGAATGAAAATTACATGGGGAACGTAAAGTGGGCGGTCCTGTAAACGCAAGAACGAGTTCACCAGCAGGCCAAATAAACGAGAGTTAAAGAGTACCGGCATGGAGGACAGTCTGCGATCCTTGCAAAAACTTTCTGGCCTTCGAGCCTGCAAATTAACTCTGTTTCATCGACGACCGTCCCTTTTCAATCTTAAACCTCTACTCTTGCTAGAGGAGATATGGCGAGGTCATCGTCGAATCGTTAAATCGATCAGATTTCAGACTATACGACTAGTTCTGATCGTAGAAACAAAAATTCGAAAAAATCTAAAGGGAGATAAAGTGCTTGAACCTCGCCAGGAACATCGAATGACAATGCAGAATTAATTTTTTTCCTTTCGCAGCTGCAAGTAAAGTACTATCAAACTTATTAAAATGACAGGATTCAGATAATTTGTTTCTGCAATTATTGAAAATGTATATGTGCTCTTGACAAAATAATTTTTAATTTTCATTGAAATAACAGGATGAAAATTAATGAAATAGCATGATCCTTTTACACCATGATTTTTGGTACACCATGAAATTTTAAGCAGCAATACATACAAATTCTATGAAAATAAGTCTACGCGCGTAGGAAACACGTAAGGATCTAGCTGCGGCTAAATCGATCAATATATCCACTTAATATTTTAATCGTGACTTCATTATATTCCATCAAGAGTAATTCTCGATTTCTATCTTCCTTCCTCAGGCGTTTCACGGAATTTTCCACTTTCCTATTGTAATAGAGGAGCGCGCTAGAGATACAATAATTTTACAGTGTCGATGGTTGCACAAGCCTCCTCTCCTTCTCTAAAGTTCACCTCAAGAGACCTGCTAATCTTCGCTCGCGATCTTACGAAAACACGCGCTAATTAGCGGAGCGCGTGGCTGGTCGCGGACCCAGGTGGAAAGAAGGAAAATCGCGTGGGTGTTCGTAAAAGAAGAGCGTGTAAAAGAACACGAGAGCAGTTGATGGGGGAATAGAACGAAGTATAAAAGTATAAGCTATGGAGTGCACGAGAAGTGCCAAGGCCTTCTCCCCGTCCACTTTCTAACGACAATCACTTTTATGTAACGGCCATTATTCGTCCTTTTTTATTACAACAAACGTAACATACAAATCCGCCGGAGTTGTGTCTGTTCTTCTATTATAATATTTATTGTTATCATTATTTAGGACAACGAATACTTCAGCCACTATAGGATCGTATGTATTGCAGGGATGATCTCTCTTTTTTTTATGGGGGTTTCTGTTACGCAGCCCCGTATAGGGGATACATGTATACAGCCTTTTCGGATTTCTCCGACCAGGGACTAGAGGACTCTTTGGCGATCGACCGGTTTTACAGGCTGCCAGTGTGTTTCCGCGGAACAACGTCCGCTCCGAGTTTTTCCACTTTTTTCCGGCAACAACCCCTTCACTGCCCGGATGACTTCTCACGTTCGCCCTACCGCGTTCAATTGCTACATTTTTACAGACGAGCTCTGCACGTGTTTCCTCTCGACGTGCATGCGCGGCCATTATTCGCGAGCGAAAGAATAAGGAGATAAGACATCCGGGCACAGAGGGTTGCCAGGACACACCCTGAACACGGTCGTCGGCTTGCTGACGCGAAAACGATCGAGCCTTGCTGGAGGTTGTTTTACTGCAGGTTAACTATTCCCTCGGTGCACATTGCGAGTGTATAAATAGAGAACATCTTTATTATTGATTAAATTTAATATGTAATCATCGTTCGATAATTAAAAGTAAAATAAAACTTTGAAAATTGTTTTAAGTACAAAAAATATCTCTTTAAATTCTGTATTATGGAAAATCATAGAAATGTAATTTTTCATGGTACCAATTACTGAACATAAATATCCTATTTATACATTCGTTATATATCTTCGAACTCTTCATTCGTTTTTATTATACGTATTAGATTGTTCGGAAAGTTTGTAGCCTTTTTGATAGTAAATATATTCTTTATTGTGTTGGTAGGATTAGGGAACAATTTTATTTATCTTCAATTTCTCTCAAGTATTGAAATGTTTAATTCGAACAAATGTTGTCTCTGATTGGAAAAAGAAACCAATTAATTACAAATGTTTCGTTTCTCAACAAGACGATATCGAACTTTGGCTAGAATATTTAATATCATTTACCTTATCCACGAAATATGACATATTATCAGAATTATTTATTGTTCATTTTATAAAATGTTTCCATTGTTGAGACAGTTTAATCCTTCTAAGACTTGAAGCAAATCACTGTGGAAAAAGATGAATGATTTTTTTTATAAAAGGTGGAGGTACTTGATGGTGACAAGACTGGCCATATGTTGTTCAATTTGTATCTTACAAATTTTACTACAAACTATCCAATTGTTTCGTATTATCTTGTTATAATTGTCTTATAATTGTTATTTATTTTATAATATTTTATTTTGCTCTTTGGAAAGTGTTTTTGGAAGTTGCGGTTTTTAATGAGCGACTCGACAAATTTACTATGTGATCAATCAAAAATTTCGATTAGATTTGTAATACGAAAGTTCACCAAGGCTCGATCAATTCACTGTCGTTTAAATTAATTTTCCCGCTGTTAATCGTCGTACACATATTTCCATTATACTTCCATCAGCTTACAGGTTTCTACACAAAGCACACTGATTTTTCGAATTATCGTACATTGTCACACAATCGTACATACGGCTTCCTATGTGATACGCGTATACGAAGATACGAAAAATAAATGGATTCGACCTTTGATTAGCGAAAGGCTACTTTACCTAGAAGAATTAATTTACTGTATAAAACTATCGTTGAAACGTATCCAACATCAGTCGATCGATTCTCACAGAACCAACTCAATATAATTATATCTTAATAATAATATATATATTTTTTATACACATGTAATAAATAATCGCTTTGCAGATCGCATAAAAGGTAATTCCAATGTAACTTTTCTGCGATCTGAAATAACCGAGACACGAAACAGAAAAATTATATCGATCTCTGTAATCTTAAAATTAACAAGTATATACAGATTTAATTATTTATATTTTTCTATACATTTTTATATTTCTTCTCGACAAAAGCAACATAACACTTTTTCTTTTTTGGCACTTCGTTATATAGTTAGCGCTATTTCTCGATGATAATTCTATATCTCGTGGCTATCGATAATCGATAGGTTGCAGGTGAAGGAAATCGTCTCGAGAAAAAAATCTCGTCATCGTAAAAAGTCGTTCTTCTATTTTTTCCGTCTGGTTCCTAATGCGATTATTTTTTTGCGAACAAAAGGAAAGAGTCACGAGATACACGGTTCAGGGGCCGTTCGCATGACCTAGTTGAACTCAAAGAGAAAAAGAAGAATGAGAAAGAGAGAAGAAGAGCAGAGGAGAAACAGGAATGGAAATGTTCGTCCCGACTGGAAGAGCAAACGGAAGTCGATATTAGTTCACGCGCCACTCGTTGAAACGGATGTTCGAGATCCGACCAATAGCTGGTTACGTTCTCCCGGCTTCCGATTTTTAACTAAATAAATTATTTACAACAGCCATCGCTGATCAAACGATGGGTGAATTAAATGCGAATTTTATTCGTTCAGGTACGCGTGGAAGGAAATATCGGGTTGTTTGAAACGTTCGTGGCCTTTTCACGATTGGAAGATGATCACTTGTTAGAAATTTTTGTGAGATAATAGAATAGATAATAAATGATAAAACAAAGTAATAATTTTAATTGAACATAAAAAATTCCAGTCAATATGTTCAATTACACTTGAATCATTTACATTTATTCTAATCTCTATAAAACCTTTTTTAATGGCAAAAACCAGAGTACTTCAGAATCTTTCAAATACCATTTGAAACAACTGGTGGAAAATAATCTAATAAATAGCAGAATATTATCACAAAAAGAAACAATGATGATAGCAATGAGCATAGATTATTTAACAAAATTCTAGTTCTATACAAATGCGTCATTTTCCAATCATTGTTGAATTTCATTTTTACAAATTTTTCAAACAACCTGAATATAATCACTTTATGTACAAAATTAAAGGACCCCTAACTGTTTACGGTTTCAAAAACTTCGTTAATCTATTTATACAACTTAATAATTGCAACTTTCCGGAAGAACTCTTAAGAACTTAACTCTCATTCCATTCAACGAAATACGTAGAACTCCTCAGGATGGTTCACTCTCTCATTCGTAACTCTCGTATCTCCGGATATTAACGATTCCACGAGTCTTGGTCGGTTAATCGAGAAATCGAAGACCGCCTTCGACTTGCATTCGGCAGGTGTTTCGTGCGCGAGAATCGCTTGGTGAATGGAAATTACCGGTTTCTCCTATTCCCTCTCTTTTTCTCTTCCTCCTCATCTTTCGATTCGATGCGCTCTTTATCCGTGACGTCGAATCACGTTCGTGGACTACGCTAGGCTCCGGGGAATCTTGTACAAAAAACGGAACGAAAATACAATAAATAAGAAAAATTGACAAAACCGCGCTCGCAAAAACCTTGTATTTCTTCCTGTACTTTGTCAGGCATCGTCGATGCTCGTGTCGCGTGGAAACGTCTGATCGGAACCTCGAATCGAGCACAGTTCAAATCCTGGAGAGCAAAAAAACCAGCTGCTCCAGGCAGCGACTTTCTCTCGACACGAGTGTGACGATCCATCGCAGTCAAGCGAGCGGATTCGCGTCTAAACTGATCGATATCGATCCTTTCTAACTTCACGATTCGGTCTATAATACCTGTAAATCTACGGAATCGGAAATCGAAGTATCAGATCTGGCGCATTTCTCTGTGACTCTAATCACTTAAATCTAGGACAGAGTATGTTCCTCTGAAAGGCCTGCTTTCGAACATAGAATTTCTCAGCAGAGACACATCAGAGACTCAGACACCGAAAACTCGAAGACACCATCCTCTAACACAATTGAACTAATATTATTAGTGGAGCTTCGTAAGTTACATATGTAACAGCAACATGTTCGCTAACAAAGAAAATTAGATTTTACGAATCCACAAGTCATCTGATCATTTCACGTGATATTGCAAAGGAAGATTGTAAAGAAAAAGTGTATAAGCAAAACAATTTGCAACTTGTCAAGTCATTAATATTATCAGTTAGTAAGTTATTGTGCAGGAGGATCTAGGACTTGTAAAGATGAACCTCGAACACAACCATTACTTTAAATAGTGTTTCTTTCTCGTGGAAGATCTTATGTGAGGCGTGTCGTTGCCTTTGGAACTCGCAGCATCCTTCCACGTAGTACTTCTAGTAGGTGTCACAGGGTCACTGAACCTCGTTTTGGTAAGAGGAGTCTTCTGATTCTGATCCTGTTCAACGTCTCCCTCGAAGAATCGACACATTTCCCTGACGGGAACGGCCCTGGCTCCTCTGTTGAGATCGTGAAGCGATCGGGCACGTTGCTTCCCTCTGGGACTCGGTTTCGAAGACGTTCGACCGAGATCTTCGGTGCTTCTAGCCAGTCGACCACCTAGCCTAGACAGAGATTCGAACAGAGTCAGCTTCTCTCGTACTGGCACGTAATGGTCTACCCTTTGACACCGTTCCAAGAGTCTGGCCACGTCCTCCTCGCAAGGTGGCTCGGTTAGAACCGACAGAGAGGTCGACGATCTAGGCAGAGCCGTCGAATTGTAATTCTCCGCGAGTTTAGAATTCTGCGACAATTGTCGAGGCACTGGAATCCTCGAGGATAATTGGGCCAATCGTTCCTTGCGTTCCTGAAGAGTCTCTACAGTTGTATTAGTAAACTGCTGTGTTTGGAGCAATTGGCTCTTCTCTCTGATGCTCCTCCTCTCTCTTGCACGACTTCTTCTCTCATTCATATCCATTCTAAGTATACCAGGACTCGCGTTACCATTTCTGGGACTGTTATTATTCCTCTTATCATCCTCATTCCGATGATCGTCTTCGAATCTGACTAAGGAAGACTCGTTAGGCTTCACAGGAGGCAATCTGATGATGATGTTCTTCTCGTTTTTTAATCTAGAAGTTTCATAGCTACTATCGTTGTCCTTCTTTATGGATGTTAGACAATAGCTGTCATTGTCGTTGCCAGAGTAGAATCTACTCCTCGATTTCGAGCCATAAGTTTTTAGGATATCGTTGTTGTTCTCTTCAGCTCTGTCTTTTCGTCTCCTAGCATCTTCTTCTAGCACTCTTCTACTTCTAGCTTCGTTCTCTCGTCTCCTGGCTTCTTTATACCTTTGGATCCTTTGTTCTCTGGTATCTGGTTCAGGAATAGACACTGCTGAGTCCACGGAATCCACGCTGGAACGACACACGCCGCTCCAAGGAAGACTGTCGTCACTTCCCTCGCTGCTTTCGCTACAGCCCCAGGTTCTGGTCATCGGCTGGTCCTTTGTTATTATCGTTGGAATACTTCGAAAGTCGCCTAACAGATCTTCGTCGCTGGAGTTACTGCTGGACCAACCACGTAACTCGCTTCTCGCTCTTCGTCTGGATTCTTCTAAGATTGTCGTGGTTGTTCTAGGCTCTTTCTCTGTGGGAGAGTCACTGGTCCAGCAGCGTAACTCGCTTCTGGAACGTCTTCTGGATTCTGTGGGACTGTCGGGTAATGGAACGGGTCCTCTTGGACAGATGGTCAGGATCTCTAGGAAGTTTAGACAGCGTTGGGCTCGAAATGGTGTTTGCCTGACCAATTCTGCTGCGATTGCTCTCACCCAGGACCAGTACACGGGCTCTGAATCCGCCTGTAAAACAGGAAAGTAGTTTTGTCTTAACAAATATTGGATATACTTCTTAGATATCTTCTTCAATACTAGATACATAGATTTTCTGATTTATATATGGGTCAATGTAATTTCTATCCAGATGTCTCGAATGTAATTCGAATTCCAGTGGAAATTTGAAGTGAAATTATTTGTTATTTTTCCAGTAGGATTCGAAGAATGTGTTCAATATATTTTGTGTAAATATTATGTAATGTATGTATTAATTATTAGTCCATATATTTGAAGAGATAGAACCTAAACAAAGATTTGCTTTATACATCGAATGCTATAAAAAGTATACTTTCAATACTTCAATACTTCACTTTTGATGTTGCATTCATTGAATATTATAGACTATACCTTTGATGTTTTGTACATGGTATTATAAAATGTGAGAAGGATATTTATGTATTTGAATCGTTTTACTGGTGTTAACGAATGGTGTTCAGTTGACGAATCTTTCCCTTTTCCTCGTTCGTACTTCATGTTTCTCATTCTAATGTAGCGATCGAAATTCTAGCCACGTCCCATGTCATTCGTTTAATGGATCTTAAAGAACCCTCGCTACTATATAATTATTCTTGAAATATTCAAGGAAACCGACGTTAGGAGTCTGTTAACCGATTGTAAACTCAATTACAGGCTATTATTAAGATCTGTGAATGGCGACTCAGGCTTTGTTGCTCCGAGCGAGACGCCGCTGGATGACCGCGCGAACGTCCTTTGAGTCAGTAAGGTAACGAGGCGAAGGAACTCGTTTGCCAGGAAAGGAGGATGGTGGGACTCCTTGACAATGCCGGGTCATGGGAGAGTGGCGCGCGGATCTCCCACGCGTCCGCTTATCGTCGTGATCGCTCCGGCGGATTTTGACCTTGCCTACTGACCTTATTACCTTCCGCACTCCGTACGGATACGAGTTACGTCACCTGCTCGCGTCCTTCGCGTCTCTTCCTTATCTTATCAATCGACCTTTATGAATTTTCCATTGGTTCCTTTCAAAACCTTGATAAACTCAATTTTTTATGAATTTCTCAATTTCATTACATAGCTACACGATTAATGTTCAATTTTTAAGAAATAAATGACATTTATACAATTGCACATTAATCATGTATGTGGATAATAAATTGGCAAATTACAAGAAGAGTTGATTAATTTAGTTTCTGAGAGGTTCATCTACAGTGACTCATGAAGGTATTTGGATACTTACAATGGGAGACTCATATGAATTATGATTATAATGTATTATAACTAAACTTTTTGGCATTTCATTAACAGGAGAAGCAATCTGGAAATATACATAAACGTGTCCCCTAACAGCATTAGTGAAATTTCAAAATGCCTCCTATAACACATGTATAATACATTCATAAAATACGTTACAAGTGTCCAAATACCTTTTCAGCCGTTTGAACTTGGATTGCAACCAAAATCAAAGAAAATACACTGCTGGATACAGATAATTAGCGCAGAAATTCAAATGAATCGAGACTTTTGATAAACTAAGAGTCGAGATAGATGGTAGGATTGTATAACTAGATAGAAATCGAGCTGCAGACGTTGGCAGAGCGTAATTAGAAATTGCGGCGTTTAGCAAAACAGGAGCTTTGACTAAGACGAGAAAGTGTTTGCGGGCGAGGAAACGGATCGTGCCGCGGATAAAAGCCATTTACATGTAATTACATTGCGTGTTGCGGCGAATTATTCTATCTCGCCTGTCCACTTCTTCTTTCTTTCACGTCCAGGTTCCTGATACTGTTATGCCTCGAATTACATACCGACAAAAAGGTCGAAATCTTGAAACATCGATTCGAATCATTTAACATCTAACGTCAAAATAGAGTCAAGCCTCCGATTTTTAACGTTAAAGCTGTCAAACTAATCAAAATGACCGGTATCACATTCTTATTCTGATATTAATGTGTACTTTTATTGAGATAGGTATAACCATAAGATATAATTACGTGTATCCATCTCATTTTGTCATTTCTACTTTAATTATAATTACATATGTATGACATATTTAGATACATTTTATACTGTACCTACAGTGGTTTGAACTGATCGTCAACATGTTTGCTGATAAATATCTTTAACATAGGACGTCCAGTGTTCGTAAAACATAAGTTTTACCAAAAATAGAATTTTCGTAAAAAGCTAATAATTTGTTTTTAAATAAAAGAATAATTTTAATGAATAATATTCAGTGACTGTAAGTGAACCAATTAGATACTGATTCAGGTTTTTGTGAGAGTGCCATTGAAGTTCAACATGGACATAAAATAACTTTCCCCTGACATGTCTTAAACCTTCGAATACCTTCCAAAAGTTAAAGATCGTTAGGATTAATATCAAAAAATAATTTCTCTATCTCTAAATTCAGTGGTCAATAAAAAACTGATAAGTTACCCAAAAAGTGGCGAGAGTGTGGCCCTGCGAGTTGCTGAGTGTGAACCCAAGAGCCAGTGCGTGTGGTTGACATAGGCTGGGTGCTGCCTGTCGTAGGTTCAATGCCCTCAACGGGAGCCTGGGAGTACCCTCGACCCAAAGCCATCCCATTCTGATGGATACGATCCGTCTCTCACCTAGGTCCTCCACGTACAGTTCGCCTGGAACAAACGAGAGAGAAAAAAGAAAATTAGACTCTTAATACGGATCAATCAGTGCCACAGCCCAAAGTGATTCGAATTATACTGATTGTTCGTGCAGTACTTGCGGATATATGCGGTGGCCTTTCGCCCCAATCATATCTAATTAAAAGTACCCTGTCGACCGTGCATAATTTATCCGTAACTGAAAGTTGTCAGTGCGTTCAGTTGACATTCCCTTTGACTCGTCGGTTGACTATGACTTCAATTTAATAATGTGTTTCGAGCTTTTCCTCCGCCCGAACGCGGGCGGATGAATCGCGTAAGCTTAGGTAATCAAAAGATTGACGTCATTCAATTGAACGGCGTAGGAGTGAGGATGGTCTATACGTATCGCAGGCACCCTAGGTGCTTTCTCTCTTTACGGTTCATCTCCCCTTTCCCCGGCCAATTACCGTCGGAAACAGTACCTAAACACACCCACGTTTCGTCGACCATAATGACTATTTCAGCCATAAGATAGAAATAGACGCCGGGATTCCTGCTACACCCTTGTCGTCGACGTCTTCCAATTTTATGACGCGACGCCAGTAGGGAACCTTCTACATACATGTATATATATACAGTTCTGTTTATAGGTATTGAGGTATTCGCTGGTTTTATACAGAAAGTGATAATTGGTCCAGATTGTCAGAGAAACAATTAATTTAAATATGCTTGAATTATTTTGCGATGCTTTTTAAAGTAATTTTTTAACATGTTTTCTTTATTCGACGTCTAGATTGATCGAATCAAACTCTTTTTATTGTTGCTAATTATTATGATAGATTATAACACATACTTGTGTTTCCTTTTACATGAATGTTATAGTAGTAGTAGTGTAGATTAATATATAATTTTTCATTGTAAAACATGTAGATATCCATATTCCTATCACTTTGAGGAGGTAACTGTGATCAAAGTTTGATTGTGAATTTGAGTCACAAGTTATATTGATATGATGTTTATTAAGGTAAACTTAAGCTTCTTGTGTGAATCTGAATCATTGAGATAAAATAATGTATCTAAACGCGACAGATGATTCGAGATAACGTTTAAACACATTTCGATTTGTAGAGAGTTTTCACAGCTACAAAATTGTTGTCCTATAGAAATTTTCGAGTTGTCGAAGTTCGATTGTATTATCTCGCCTATTATATCGAACACTCGGCGCAGAGTAACACGAGAAGGTGCACAAAGTGCTTGAAAAACGAGTCACCGGCTAAGTACATCCATTAACCTTCCATGAGGAATTCCTTATCACGAGCGAAGGACGTTCACGGGTAAAATATCGGGAAGGACGCGATGGACAGGATTCCAGGCATTTTTCAGCCCAATAAGGAAGTAAATTGGCGCAGAGAAACTACGTGGAAATCCTTCACCTGCATTCCTGACTGCCTGGTGTACGTCCACGCGGATGGATTCGACGACCAGCCTACGCTCGACGACCTACGACACACGCCCCCACCTGGTTTCCACGGAAACCAGCTGATGGTCACCGAATAGCCCGCGATCATTTCCATATTCGCATCGATTGCCATTGCTAAAGATAGAAACGCCGGGGAAACACCCATGATGACACAAAACATTTTTAATGCTTTTTACCTTACAGGGTATAGAACTGCACAATTTAATAAATTACGTCGGGAATATAGCTTCGAGAATGGTGTAAGTGCATCACCTTGCTAACAGAAGAGTATTTGTGGAATTCTGCGAATGTAGAAGATATAGATTTATAAATATTATAGTATATATCGTTTATGTAATTATACAAATCTATAAAGTTCTAAAATCTTACATCGCGAATGGAATAAAAGTCATTGTTGAGTGTTTCTCTATTTTAAACTCTGCGGATGGTTGTGATTGATCTGATGGATATTTATATCTTGTGCGTTCTTTAAACTATGATGGGTGAAATTTCACCCTTTGTGAATTTCGTGAGTGGAATAAGTATAAATGTGGTGGATTTCTATCTTTTTTAAAACTCTACATAGATGGATATTTATACCTCGCTTAGCCTTCGATAGAAGCTATCAGGGGTGAAATTTCACTCCATGCCATTTTTGTTTGAATATTATCGTCTCCTAATAGAATTGCCACGATGTTATTTATAACATTCGCAAACAATCACTTTTTTGCTTTTCATTTAATATTGGGTAATAATAGAGTATTGGATTTATTGATCTCTAGAATAAAAATATCGTACTGGGGTAACATTGTATCCATAATAAATCAATCTAATAGATAGCTTTCAAGAGATAATATTACGTCTGGATATTAAATTGATGTCTTTTTTTAGAATTCGGAGCAGTTTGAAACAATAGGGAATTATTTTTGACTCAGTCGTTAACTTTAGTTGTTCAGTTCGAGTAGAATTATCATTCAACTGTTCAAGTTGTTCATTTCGAAATATTTAATAAAATTCAACATCTTTTCCACAAAAGTTACGTCAAAACTTTCAATTGCAGTATTTTCCCGTCACTCGGTATTACATCGATAAAGTGCGAATTAAAAATCGTAACGCGAGTTCTGTGCTTGTTCTTCTCGCTCCAACGACTGTGGAAAACTGCACGCGGAGTCCGCATAAATTATACTGGCACAAATTACTGCATGATGTCTGTAAATTATTACGAAGTGACAGGTCTACCTATCAGAACGCTGTAGTGTCTCGTGTGTAGCAAATCCTCGACCGTTTTTGGTCCTATTCCGCGAGAGATTGAGCACGTCATTATCGCGAAAGTGTCGCCATGATCGATCGTATTCTCCACTACTAAACGTCGATGGAAAACTAAGCCAACGGAGTTTCGCTCGCATGAAAATGGAAAATGAAAGCAGCTCCGAGCTACGCTGCCGTTTCTGGAACGAATTTTCTAATCTCGCTCCAGCTGAAGCACGGTTCCGAATCGCTTGGTCCGAAACATTTCTGCAACGGTGAATCACACGTTGCTTTCAAGGTCAGTTTATTTGTCGGATACAATTACGGACTACGTGTGATTTTCCAGGAACGGAATTACGAAACGTGTGAATCATCGTTGACTTCGGTTTTTAGGCGTCCATCGTGCAAACAGAAAATTATAGCCAGAGTGTTTCTTTTTATTGGTAGCTCAAAAACGAAGAAACATCTGTTTGAGGCGGGAAATCGGCGAATCGTGTTTTCTGCCCGAAGAGATTCATTTATGAAACCTTTTGAACCGAGAAATTGTGTATACAGTCCGCCACAAATGTCTGTATACACTTCTTACATTTTATGTATCCGTTTTATCCAGAAAAGAAATTTTCATTTCGATTTAATGTCGCAACATCGTTTTTAAAATGTTCAATATGATGCAAAAACGTATATTTTATCTTAAAATTCACAAAAAGATGGGTTTTGATAACGTGAAATTGATTATTGACTTTTAAAATCGTTCAATTACTGCGTTAAATTAATACAAAATTTGATGCAAAAATACAATTAAAACAACCTTCTCTGTAATGCACCAAATTTAAAGAATCTATGTAAATGTCTATGATCGATATATATGTATAATATATCTTTCTATTCAAATGGTTGTATTTCGAGGGCAGAAAACATGTTTCGAATTAAAGAATCCTAGAGAGTCGGCATCCTCTCTCTTTCTCTCACGGTCCATTAAATTTAAGAACTAGTATATACGCTAGGCATTTGTGAATGGCTCATAAATAAGGCAATCCTCCTATAGACCCGCATCCTGTTGATCCAAAAGCTCTTCGACGAGAGTGTACACAAACCAGCAACACTTCTTGTCTTATTTCAGTGAGCTGAAGGTTCCGATCAAACACCGTCGTTCGGGTATCGCTTATTCAACCAAAATTGAACGGCAACAGATCTTCAATTTGACAAATATGATTCTTCGATTCGATGAGGAGAGAGGTGTATGAAGTTGGATGTTCTTCCCTTATGACATTTGTTCAAGGACAGTCCCTTTTTCCATTTACGAATTCTTAATACAAAGATGTATGAATATTTATGAACGTACGGAAATGCTGAAGCATTGCATTGGTTGGTTCTTTGCGTGGAAGAGGCTTAAACGTGCCTCGACGTATGTTTTATCTGTCCCTCGTGGCTGGCCCACACCACAGTGGCACGTTTCACTCAGGAAACCGTTTATTTCCTCAGATCCTAGGATAACGCATGACTGTCACGTATACCGGGTGACTCTTTCAAAAATCGATACCGTTAACTTATTCTTTTCGAAGCACAACTATAGGAGGTATGCCTTTGATCTTTGAGTTTGCATCCGTGATTTTAGAAAGTCGATCCTTTTCTTGGAATATAGTATTCTTTGAACATTTCCGATCACTTCTGATATTTGTGACTTGTAGAAGAAAATGAAGTTAAAGATATTGTAATTCGTTATATTAGGAATTTTTGTCACAGAATTCTCCAATTTGAAATTATTTTATTGAAATTATTTGAAATTATTGTTAGCTATATAGGATTTGATAATTTGATGTTGCATCAGATATCGAATCGTCCAAACTCAAGCTACAATAATTTGATAGAGACCTTAAGCCGAGACTTAACTCTCGACTTCTATACGATAGAAAAAATAAGAAAAGTGTCTCTTCGACAATCGAACGGAGTTCGTCGGTCTCACGAAGATCAAAGAAACGAAGCTTCCGTGCTTCCCTCAGGAAGTACCGTCCTCGTTTTCCGTTGCCTCGGTCAACATCGAAAATCCTGTTTAACAGTCCTCCATTTTTCACCTTGTTCCTTCACGCTCATCTGCCTCCTGTCAGTCCCGGAACGTCATCCTGGTTAAACAGGGCCCCAGACGTTTTTACCGCCATGGTCCTGTCCCCGCAAACACCATGAATTATTTATTCACTGATGAATCGCCGGCGTGAACGCCCTCGGTTTTCCTCACGTTTTTCTTTTTTTCTCGTTTTTCAACGCATCCACGTGGAGTCCCTTGTATTAAATTAGCATTGGGAATTGAATCGAGTCTAAAATATAATAATATATAAATATATAATATATAAAATAAGTAATATTTCTGAAATATTATAGTTCGGGATTTTAATGTTAGGTAATGAGGATCTTTTCGAACACTATAGCGTTTGATTAGTTTCGAACGTAACTTTCACGTCAAGAGCGAATAAAGTATGATTTCTATCGTGTTCATAGAATAACTTGAATTATTAGAAAGGTAAAAAAAGAAGAATAGATTTTTCATCCAAAAATAAATTGAAAATCTATAATAAAATACATTCGCTTGAAGCCTAGAAAATTGTACTCGAAAATTCATCGATATCGCGCCAATTCTTAACTAAGCAAGTTCAAACGCACTTTCCTAAAAAATAAAGCCCTAAACAACAAATTTATCCTATATGTTATTTACCAGTCGCCCAGTCGTATATTCAGTCAAAAAGTTGCAAAGTTCACGTGTTCACGTTAACAGGTTTTCGAACTCGATTTGCTTAGAAACAAAGCTCCGTTGACAAAATTCTGTTTCACATTTCCAACTTATCTTTGCACGTATTATATAATAAAATAACCTTCTGTCTAATTATACCGCGCAATCTTCCACGTCTTATATTATTATTGCTACTAGTTAACAGTCACGTGGCGCCAATGTCGCGTCTCCGATAAGCGTTAACGAGCGAGTCAATGTTGCGTTTTTCTGACTTCTTTCGACGATTTGAGCGCGACCGCAAACCGGTAGTTCACGAGGAAGGAAGTCTGCATCACTCGGAGGTGAAATGCGACGTGAAAGTGGCGAAGCTGTAATGTTAGGACGGAACGAGCGGTGGACCAGGACGGGCTGTCACGAGACCGGAAGCTCCGCTAGGAACCAGGAAGCGGAGGTGGGAACCATATGCATTGACAGTCGTCATGCGAGTCGTACGGAAGATAAAACAAGCAAGTTATAATAAAAACGGTCACCGTTATTGCGTGCTGTTACTTTCTGGTGCACAGAGTTAACCGTGACAGTATAATCCAGCTAGTTCATGAACCAGCGCTACTGTTTCTCTTCGGGCATACCTTCCTCTTCATCATTCTCGTTACGAAACCTAGCGTTTTCCCATGATTAATACGATCGAATTGGGTCGGTATTTATCTTCATTTTCTCACAAGCACTGCCTCAAAACACGGTGCATTGCTTCACCGATTATCCTGCTGTTATACGAACCGCTATTAATAAGACTTTCGTAACCGTCATAGTCTACCCTCTCTAAAAACACTGTCATAATAATTGGTCCCTCGAACTGAAATGCATCAGTGAACATCAGTTCCGACTATTGCTGCATACCGCTAATGAGAACCGGTCATTAAGGTTTTGCTGGTCAAAATCAGAAAACCACATCGATTTCCATTGACATTCCGTTTACGTTCTTTTGCAATATAATTTAGCAATATTTTAGTAATACCATTTAACGTAGAATTAATCAAATAAGTTTCCAGTCTGTCTAATCGCAATATAATATGGTGATATAACATTATATATTTGTACATAAAATGAACCAAACCGAATGATTTAAACTTGACTTCGCTGAAATTCTTAATTCAAAGAAATCATCTTATACCTCTCCATCCAGCTTCGAAAGAATTCAATTCGAGAATAAGAAAGTACAATCTTTCCCCTTTAACGTAACTCCTTATGCAGGTCGTTATATAATATTTTCTAGTCAGTTACTATAAAATTAATTATTTCTCATTATAAAATACTCTGGATATTTCGTTATAGACATCTCTACATTTCGCATGTTCAAATTTCCCATAAATGCGTAAAAATCCACGGTACAACAATAGCAGCGCAAAAATCAAACTGTAGTTACAAAAGAATCTACGATAACATGATACACGATAAAAGACACTTCAAATCACTTACCTCCATAGCTTCTAATCTCCGCGAAGGCTTTAATACCGTCGAATATTGAATTATTATTAATTATTGTAATCGTTAATGAGCAATTACCGAAGATCTTTGTTTCGGTGCGCAACGGAATATCTCGGTGCAACGTTCGCGAATCGTTACGTCGGCTATTATGTAATCTTGGTGCGCTTTGGCGCCGGGTACCTCGATACTAAAAGCACACCTGTGAGTCACCATGTGTCTCGTCGAGCGAAACAAACGGTTCGTTAGTAGTAATTACGCGACGAACCCGTTAGGTGCGCTTACGAGGGACCGTTCTTTTTTTCGCGGGACTATGTTTGCACCGAGTGGTTCCTCTGCAACGATGAGAGATTCAGGACTAACCACGCGTCCTAAACCCTTTACATTAACGTCTAACAACTCTCTTAATGAATTCTCAGCTTTTTTCCATACTCTATTAGGACCACCTTTTCCATCCACTTCTTTCCCATGTGAAACGCGCCGATTTAAAAGTCTACAAGCTGAATACGAGTCGCTAGCTAACGGTTAGTTTTGACTTTTCACAATCCCTGCACAATGGGTGGCAAGAACGCCTGCTGGAGAAAGTCGTGAAGAGACTTCGGGGGGGACACGAAGCTTCCTTCGTCCCTTCGTGTGGAAAAATTCTCTGCAAGGGGGCTCTTTTCAAGACGCGCCTCTCCTTTCCCAGTTTTCCACGATTTTCATGGGTCACGCCGCGGGCCATTGCCTCAACGATCGAGTATTGTGTTTGGAAATAAACAGCCACCGGGTGTGACCTCGTTGCAGTTTGAACATTCTGAATGATATTAGGTTGCAACATATTGCACTTTGGTGGGTTGTTATTAGACGCTATCGTTATGCATTTATGGGAAATTTAAATCTGTGAAACAGAATGTGCGTAATATGTAAGGATAAATAAAATTTTTAATGTTCCTGATGTTACGCAGAAATGAATCTTTAGATATTTTGTGATGGTTTTGGTTTTACTTGCCTGTAGTATATGTAGTATAGTAGGATAATTGGTAAGAGAAATGTTTTAATATGTTCACAATCCGGGGCAGAAAATACATCCAAGAAACCGATACAGGTGTTTCATCGATTAAAATGTTACATAGATTATAACTATATCGCGGATGTTATACAAAATCAGGTTTTCGTGAATACCACTAAAGAAGCAGAGCTTAAATCGAGATTTGTCTTACTCTCTCTAAATATTATAACAGTTATTTACTTCCGTGTGTATGCATTATGTGCATCTTATAAATTTTGATACATTTAAATTTCCCATAAATGAATAAACGTCTACTTGTAACATGTTGTTATATCAACTCCTTAAAATTATTTTTTCTTTCCGATAAATACTTTTGTATTTATAGAATCATCATTGAATATCGTTTCAGAGCTGAGAATTTTCTCCTTCGTATAAAGTTCGGATTTTTTAACGCATACAAATATATAAACGTATACTTCCCAAGTTAGAATTCAGTAAAGTACGAATCTGTAAGAATCAAACACTTTATACGTTACAACATAACAAGTATGTTAATATATTCCTCTGTGAAAGATGCATTTAAGTATTCGTTATTCCCTGGTCGAATAAGCGGAAAAGGGTTCATTAATTATTTCGAGGCACGTTCCGTGTGATTCTAATCCGACATTGAGCTTTTTATACCGAAGTGAAAAACTAGCGATTCGAGGATTAAAATATGCGTAGAAAGGGCACGGAAGCAAAATGGCCGAGCTGTACCCTTCCTTCTGCTCATCAATCTTCGCATGGAAAACATGACGATCGTCTTCGAAGCGAATCATTTGTTATCTAGCTTTTCGTCCCCTTACCTTACACATTTAATGATCTTTAATCCTTCTTTCTGTACTTCCTTCCATGAGACATTTTGTATCGTCGAGATTAAGTTTGCACGTATGGAAAATATGTTTTCCTGAAGATTAAATTTGACAATATCACTCATTAAACTTCGTCATGCCGTCTATTATCAACCACACTGATAACTGAAAAGAAGAGTATTATTAAAGAAGAAGAAAACTACTAAAAAAAAAATTAGTCATAAAGGGTGTGTATTGCTTCAAAAAGATTCATAATGAAAATATTGATCATCACGGATAATTAAAACGTTTATGTGACTTTTTTATGAATTTAAATTCGGTGAGATTAACGTAAAAATTATGGGAAATGAAAATTTAGCATTTGTGGAAGATCACACCTAGACAATTTTTTAATGTATGCATTATTTCGAAAGAATCCGTAAATGAAGAGGCTGTAACTAAGAATTTTTGAATCCTAAAATCGACAGTTCTTTCAAATCTGAAAGAAGTTAGATAATCGCCGAGAAAGTGCATCGAATGATACGAAGATTACTTTGATCGAATATGTAATATTTTACAGAAATTACGTACGATTGAACTTTTAGCGACAACCTTACGTGAAGAGAACAACATTTCCTCTGATTTTCTCTTACTTCGCGCTTCGTTATTATTTTTTCGGTCGATCGATCGATGCAGCGTTTTCCAACCGGAAAATTATGCGATAAACAGCCGAGGATTGTCCGACGAGTGACAAAGGCTATTGTTAGCTTCGACAATGAAGAAGAGGAACAATCGAGAGTGACAATCGACAAGAAGACGTTGTAGAAGCTATCAGACTTGGTGGAGATTTAAACAAGAATTCTTCGTAGAGTTCTTGTTGTTCAAGTTTGAGAACATAGACAGTAATTGGAATACTTGGAATCTACAGGAAGAGGACGACGCTGATATCAATTTTGCGTTTAATTATTACGGTTCATCCTAAGTTTTTTAATCTTAAAAATTCCTATCAGAAGATTCTCTAGATTCCTCTGTAGTAGTTTTATTATAAATACTATCGTTGTACGTAGCTATAAACTGCCTCACGAATCAGTATTTTCCACTCCTGTCTTTTATCTATCACGTTGTCTATTCTATATTTGCCCTTGTTTGCTTTTTCTTCTTATTTCCTTTTCGTTGTTATCTTTTGCTGTTGTTGTACCACGCTTTTTGTAGCAGAGCATTTATCTCGTTCATATCGATAAATTACTATTATTGTCGTAATCTCAAATGATTTTCAAACCAGACGATAATCTTGAAGTACAATCGTCGATCAACAGAAGAAAGATTTATTGGACCCAGGAGAAGGAAAAGCCGACAGAAGAAGTTCCCAAGGAAAAGGCGACTTTCCCACGAGGCTATTCGTTTCTCGGTTCGTTTACAAGGAAATTTCGCGTTCAATTACCCAAGTTTCGCGCTGCTCGAGACGATTCGCTCTCGTGGACGATGTTCTTGCTAGGGGACTCGCGAGGAAACACGTGTCGTCGTTCCATGAATGCTTCTTCTGTCTTCGCGTATCCGTTACTCTCGCGCACACTCCCAGCCTTTCTTCCTCCTCTTCTTGATCTTCTCTTCTTCTTTTTGCGCTATCGCCCCGCAACGCCCACGAATCGCGTCTCGAACAAAGTGCGCCGGGGAAAAAATGATGCGCAAGATCAAAGGACGCGAACGCAGAACAGGGAATTGGGGGATCGTGTTCCGGGAGCATGGATAATTGCGTCGCGACGAATAAGCCTGCAGAGATCAGAAGCTGATTAAAAGGAACGCAGCGTTTGATTGGTTATATATAGTATTGTGGAGTCGCGTCTTCACGTAATTGTAAAAATAGAGTGCACGAATTTTTGTCATTATTGGATTTTTTTATAAACCAATCGAAGTTGCTTTTTATTCGCATTAAAAGGTATTAAGTTACCTACGCCAGAAAATTTTGATTTTAAAGTTGGTGTACTAGAATATACTTCAATTCGGAAAAATAGAAATAACGTTAACACGCTTTTAAAACACCCTATCTTACAAAAATCACATACACCATACGGCGATGAACTACTTGAAACGATTTAAGTTTGCGTAATGAAATTTTTATACGTCTTTCATAATTTTATTTCTTCTATAACTTCAGAGTTATAATTTTGTAATCGATATAATGTCACGTGACTGTGCAAACAGAAGACGTCGAGATCAAGTGATCCTATAAGTCATTCGTGTATTATATATCTAACAAAATATAGATGTATTATATCTTAAGTTACGATCTTCTCAACTATGAGTTACTTAGGTTTAGCAAATTTTGTACAACGAAGATTCCTCATCTCTGGCTCATCATCTCTGGCTCTTCATCTCGACCCTTTGCAGAGTCTCATTACATACTTGGAAGTCGAACGTTTGCGCGGCGCTGACGCGGCTCGATTCGCGATTAATTGCTCTTATCTATTTATACCGCGGATTTTTATCGGTAACGAAGAAAGGAGGGCCGTGAATAGACGATGACTCACGGTAAACATTCACTTACCCTTCTGCAATGGGGAACGTGTCGGGGATTCAGAAACGTCATGGTATGTAGTTGAAGAAAATGACGTGGCGAGAAGAAAGGAACTGGCAACACGAATAACGTGTCTTCAGAGGAGGGGAAAACGGTAGAAAGAGGAGAAAGGAAATCGATTCGAATGTTCTTTTCTCCGGAACAAATTTCCATCAGGCAAAAAGGAAGGTGGTTTTGCCACCATGATCGATGAACCTCATCCCTTGATATACGTCGATGAGCAAAAGTATTGGCGCGAACTTCCACGTGTAAAATATTGTCTTTTTGTAAAAAATACGGTTTTTTATTTAATTTTTTGGTACTTATTCGATATGAGGAAGTCAGTACCAATGACTACTATCCTCTATAGCATACATCAAAATCAATGTCATTGGAGCTTATTTTCCTATATTAGATAATTATCTATTTTTGCATGATGCATAATTTTTAGGAGTTAAAGACAGTTATGATATCGATCTCGATTTTTAAAATCATTATCCACAATCTTTATTCTGAATAATAGTTATGACAAATCGGAATTTTTACTTTGATTACAATTTTTTTATCGGTTGTTGTATCGTGTCGACAATTCGCTTATACAGTTCGTTGTTATCAAGTTTCATTGTAATGTGTAGCTGCTTAACAATGATAAATTATGATATACTTAAGTTTTAGACTGAAAGAATATATCGCATAAAGAAATCTAATAAAGAATCGCGTATTTTTTACACTTAAACAGGTTTCGTAGAAAAATCTGCTTCGTGACAATTATTTAACAGCGATTTAACAAATCGAGCGACGATGACTTGCTATGATACCATATTAGCAAACGTTCAGATTCAATTGGAAAATTCGTTAGAATCACACGAGCAGGGAGACAGATACGATTGTCCCGGGATGATTTATCTTCACTACGAATAGAGAAATGATCGACGATCTTCGATGACAAAAGGATCAACCAGCATCCCCATTCATTGATGAAAAACACACTGTACAGGACAATGGTTCTGTTTACCCAAGAAATTATCAAGATCCATTTGGAAGGGTCGCGGAAGAATTGTCCTGTAGGATTTTTAACAGACACTACCATTTTGCCATTCGATCGTCATTTGGTTGCTTCGTTCTTGATGATTCTTTTTGTTCCCTGCCGAGAGATTTCGTGAAACGGTTGAGGACAATGTTGTTAGAATAAGAATCGACAGACTGATGTTTTAAAAGCCGTCGACGTTCAAGCTGCTAATGTTCGAACTTTTTGTATTTTTACTTTAACGTTTCAGTTTCTAAGCTTGAAGACCAGAATTGGCTAAATTGCAAACTGTATATATGTATATACATATGTATATACGTATACTAGTTGAAAATGAGAAGCGATTCAGAGAATGATCATGAAGTTTTTACTACACTTAACGAGAAAATTAAGTGTACATGTGGTGAAATTAATTAATTAATTAAATTCTATCAAACTATATGATACGATCTGAAATTGGTTTCTGATGCCAGTCGTGTTTCACTATAATGCTAATGAAATTTCAATATATTTCTTAGAACGTATACAACATATACCTAAAAGTTTTCTACGGTAAATGTTCAAATTATGATTCGTAATGGGAATGTTTGGAGAAAATTAATGACGGAGTTTGATTGTTTATAGGATGCGGTTTTGTTGGTACTCTGATTTCGTTGACACGATATTGGCTGAAAGCGAGCACATCTTGCGGCGAGACCACATCTGTCAAACGTTCCTACGCTTTTTCTTTCAGATTCAACTTTCCCGACTCGCACGAGTACGCGCGTATACGCGACTAGAGCACTCTCGAAACCCTCTCTTTTGCCCCGAGAGTCAAGAGGGCTTTTCTTTTCCTCCCGATCGATCGTGTGACCGAGCCGATTCGGTCTTTTTTTTTCTCTTCTTTTTATTTTCCCTCTCTTCCTTCCTTCCTTCCTCCGGTGCACAATTCGAGTGCATTATGCCCGGCGAAACAATGGCACAAAGGTCCTGGCGAGCTCACGCGCCGGGCAAGATCTCTCGAGGAACAGCTGGCGCGAATTTTGCCGTAATTTTTACAGTATCTGTCGTCGAAAAATCGTTAAAACGCCGGACATCTGGTGTTAAAAAGCGCGTTCCTCTTTTATTTCACCATTTAAACTACCTAATAATTTTTATTTGCTCGTAGGAATTGCTATTCGGTGTATTTCGAAAAATGTTTCAGGAAGAAATATTTGGCATTCAGAAATGCCAATATGATACTCAGAAATGCCATTTTTATTAAAATAAAATTTTACAATAATTCTATGCCAAGCTAATTATCGACTGTTTTATACGTTAACAGAAAAATGTTAAATTATGTTAAATTCTATAACATAATTCTGCTCTGTATCTTTATTCTGTTATCTGAAATAATTTTTACGCTTTATGGATGCTTAAATTCAATCTCTTGAAATTTGAATTATGCAAACACAATTTCTCAATATTTTTCAATATTCGTATTATTATAACCCCGGAATTCCTGTTGGGAAACGATATTTACATCATACATATAAAATTTCATCAACATTGTAAGTCTAACACAGAAGAGAAAATTAATAAAAGATTTTACTAGACATTTGTAATAATTTTCTTATTAAATCTTCTGAGTGTATTAACTAGAAAGCGAATATACAATGCAACCAATAAGAATGAAGCAATTAGTATGAATAATACCAACAAAGAGTTAAATATGTTATTGCACCTCGCTTACGAAAAACGTGCGATAAAAAATGCATACATTAGTTATGCTATAACCAAACTGTATTCGCGCAGTCGTTAACGTGTTAATTCCATTCTTTATCTAATGTATTATTATTACTAAATCACGAATACCGCAGAAAGATCGTAAATAAGAATATTAACTGTTGCCAGCCTGGCAATGATTCAAAGCTATACCTTTCCTGCCGCGCAATCATTAACGTTCTCAGACAGGGGAACAATAACCTACTACTTCCTTAATTAGAGCCGAATAACTGCGTCTTGTTGCATAATCGACACAGTGCGCGCGCGCGCTACGTTTCAACGCACAAGTTCATATTCTCACCATACTGCAAGCAGCATAAGTTACAATACGTCGAGAGCTCCATAATAGTGGAACCACGATGAAAATCTTGATCGATTTTCGAATAGAGCGACGTTTAAAGGGGCACGGGCAAAATGCCCGTTTTTCAGAAGGGAGAACTTGGAAGCATCGTTGAGAAACGTCTCGAGTTACGTACGTACCCGCATGCACCACACCCCCATACAGAAACATGGTGTCCCATGGCGTCGCTGTAGAACGTCTTAATAATATCGTCGAATTTATCAAAGAAAAAGTAGGTCGTCGGTCTATTCTTTCGGTCTCACCAACGGTTGACAAAAGTTTGGCAACTCTATAGTGTTGGTTGGGTGCATTGTGGTTGTGTTTTGGACCCGAATGACGAATGATTCAACGAGAGGGAATCAGACAATTAATCATGCACCAATTTTTGCGGTCCGAATGCTGAAAGGCGGATAAGAGATTTTTCTAATAGAACTAGTTGGTTGGAAAAATGCGCAGTCACCTATGATTGTCTTCAATCTACACCTTGTGGACGATATATTTGTATTGGGATAAAGTATATATGTATCAGTCTAGACCTTTTGGTTTTATATTAATATCGAACTACCGAAATGCTTCCATGAATTTATATATCACGACGAAACGTCATAAAGAATCATAAATTCCAAAGTGAATTTAAAAAATGATTTTCGTTGCATCACCACCTCTTCTGCCTTTAAATTTATGGAGTTGATTAGTATGCTTTAAGATTCCTCTTCTTTCCTAACTCCTTCACGCTCGATGTTGCGTATAAGAAGCATTATACTTTAGCACATTATTAATTAACAAAAGCTGTTTCTAATTTTGGTGCATCTTCGTCATATAAAGATTAGAAAAAGTGTGTTCCTTTTATTAATAGATGACAAAAGACAATATCATTTAGGAGATTTGATGATGATATTGTTCAAATCAGCCTCGTACGAGTCTCTCCACTAATTTCACTTCATTGTATATTTCTTACATCTTTAAAAAATGGAACACAAAGCCTCATTAAACTCGTGCAAAAAAATGAGAATTTTTCTCTTTATAATCACTTGCTAAAACAATCTCAAACTTTACTCATTTTCAGACGTCTCCGGATGGTACACCTCTTTATTAACAAAGAAAGTTTTTTGCTCCTTCCCCATTTTTCATGCAATTCCTTGTGAAATCCAATTTAACTGGTCCAAGCTCTTACAAAGGAAACAGAAAAAGCTTCTTCTTTTCTCAAAACGTATACGTTACTGTTCATGTGATTGGACGCGATCACTGGTCCCGATAATTTGCTCGGTAAATTGCTGGGAAGAAAGCAAAACGAGAACGCGGCGAGCCAATGAAGAAGCCCCGTTCGTTCAGCCTTTCGACACGGTCATTTTCCGACCGGTAAAATTTCCATACAAACAGCGGACCGCTGCAGCTTCGCAGCAGGGTTAAAATTAACTGACTTTCACACTATGCGTCTCTCCGTCTCTTTGCATACGTATTGCTAGTTTAGAGGCTATTACTGTGATCATTAGAGCGACCGTTGGAAGTAGCCTCGGTGCAGATCGAATTTCAGCTGAACTTTTCGTCACTACAATAGTATCATTGCTTAGCTGATACTTGGTATATTCAGATCCAGTCGTATATTGCTTGTAATTGGTTCAAAGTCGTGAACATTCGATTGAAATTAAATGCACATTACAGCTTAACCCTCACCCTTGTGTCAATTTGACACACTTTTCGGATAAAATACTATATTATTTCGGTCATTTATAGAACAATTTTTCTGAAACTTGTTGACTTTGACGTGCGAATGAAATTCGATATGAATCCGATACGCGTAATGGTCAAAACAATTAATTCTAAATTCTATAGATTAACAGACTAATAAACAACACGAACTTATCGGACGATTTGCAACTTTGTTGAGACTGAAATTATCTCAAATATTCACATTTTCGAATGGTCCCTCAGTCCCTCAATTGGTAATCGTGTTTCATTCACGTATTTTCAACCTACCGATTGGCCAATACGAAATTCGACCAATAGAATGGCCATCTCTTAACAGCGTGTCATTGTAATGTAAATGAGGATCACGCGTACACGAACCACTCTGTAGCAGGCGATATTTTTGCCACTTTATTGGCGTAATTTCGTAACGGTACACCAAAAGGGTTGGCAGGCTCCGTAGTTGGCCCATGTGATTGCACGAAATTCGACTCGATATACGCAGCCCTTGAACCGGCTACCCGGTGCGTCGTACATACCAACCATCACAGAAAGAGAGAGAAAGGGAAGCTTTTGATTTATGAGAGCCTGGCATCAATTGTGTGCAACTATGTGGCTACCCCTTTAACGCCGCTTTCGTCACTCCCTCCGTGCGTTCGATCGCACGATCCACCGGGGGAAAAAGGAATGGAGTCGAGCGTGGAACGAGCGATTCTACGGGTTACTTCCGTCTCCGGTTTGCAAGTTTGTTGCAAGGGAGAGAGAGAGAGAGAGAGAAAGAGGAACGCGGTGCTACATGCCTCTTGGGAACGGTTTGATAGCTTACTTCGTGTGAAACAATGAAATCGAATGTTCTTTCCTTCGATGAGTATTCCAGAATTTTTTCAGATTTTTTGGAAACTTACAATAGTAAGAAACATAGACGTGAACGTAAATGACTCAACTGGAAAACATGCTTGCCCATGCATGGTTGATTCTCCTGTCTCTATAAAAAAAAAAAAAAAAAACAAACTTTCATCCGTATGTTGTACGAGAAATCACTGAAATTCTAAAAAATGCATCGTAAATGTATAAAATTCTTATGAAAAATTAGGAATTACACCAGCGGCATTGCACCACCGATCAAAGATTTGGAACCGCTTTTCTAGTGTTACTTGTTTTGTTAATTCGCACTTGTTGAACGTGCATGATACGACTACCCCAATTAGGGTCATGGAAACTGTATATTCACGTTTCATATATAGCTACTATTACGATATCGCAAATAGTATGTAGAAAGTTTCTCTTATCTTTTTGGGTCATTTTATCTGCTAATTTGAATTTTTTAGCAATTTGTAACAAACCCACAAGCGTCCTAATACTTGCGAATAGATGCTTATATATATGCAAGGCAACAGTAGAACTATAATATTTTATACAATGTATGTACGTATATTTATATACATAAATGTTTAACAAACATTAAGATAGAAGTATAAATTCAACGTTAATCTACATTTTAACATACATTATATATATTGATTCACCTCTAAAATTCACTATCTTTTCATTAGTCATTACTACTATATATCTTTCCATATGAAATATTCATATGTTTTTATTATTATTACTAGTGGAGTATAAGAGTATTAATAGTAATACTAATAATAGTCATTAGTAGTTGCAGTATTAAACGATCTCTAGGTTGACCTCAACTGTTTGACAAAGTAATTCCAGTTACATGTAAAGATGTTATCAACTGGTCGACAAGACGTTCGATCGACGAACCCTTCAGAAAGGTTCGTGGGGTGTCAACGAAGAAAGATGGATCTTCCTAGAGTGAGGTGTTGCGTGAGAAAAGGGTGTGAAATGTTGCCATGTCTACGTGACTGCACGCTATGATTCCTCCGAGATCTTTTGTAGACGATTATGATTTTCTGTCGCCTGTTCCTTCCACTAGGAAGCTGCTACCAGATATCAGCGCATGACTTGATTTTCCAACCCTTTCGCTCGTTCTCCCTCCCTCGAGTTCTAGTCGTCAAACTCATTTCACCCTTCTTTTTCTGGGTTCAGAAAGCGGCGCAACATTGCGGTACTGTGCAAACATCAACGCGAGTCCTGATGGAAATGGAATTGTTGAAGGCAAGGTCGAACGTGGAGGAACACGCGAGAGGCACCGTCGTGGAAGACCGGTTTCTTCGGTTACCCTACTTTTTTTTAGGCTACACAGAATCACTGACCAAAATATTCGTTCCTATTGACTCTTTCGACGCGAGCAAAGAAACAATTTTGTGAGGGGCAAAGAGACTTTAGCAGCTCTAGGCTGTTGTTTGCTTTTTTCACCGAAAGCCAAACCGCCGCTTTGTGAGGCCAAGCTGGCTCGTACGACAAGCCAAAATGACGACTAATTTGTTATCCTGTTATTGTGCGGCCATCCCTTGAAAAAACCCTTTTGCCCTAGATGAGAAAGTAGTACAATGTCCAACTTTTGCCTCCTCTTCTTCAGTTCAGAGGTTAGCTTTCTCCTTTGACTCTGTTCGTGTTTATATTTCTAGAACATTTTTTGAATTTACATATGTGTATTACAATTGGTTCCGAAAGTATCCTATTCTATGAAATGGTTTAAACTAGAGGAACAGGAAAAAAGACAATGTCTCTCCAACTTTACTTTTTCAACTTACAGATTGGCTCATTTATTTGTGACTATTTCTTGAGTTTATATTTTTAGAACGATTTGGTATCATCGATAGATTAAAATTGATCTGAAATTATTGTTTTCTATTGAGCAAGAAGGAAAACAAAATAAAGAAAGGAAGAAAAGAAGTCGAAAAATCGAGTTGCCCGTTTATCACGTAGATCTCTATGGTTCGTACAATTCACCTTGTCAGCCAACATCCCTGACGACTCAATTTCTGCGACGTGACCCTATAAAGAAAGTAAGATCGAGATAACATTGTCGTCAGATTTTTCGTGACGACCATTGTGCTGTACATCTGGTCAAAGGGTTGCACCGCCATTACGTCGATTTCATCCCTCGAGTCAGAGGACCGACCCTACTAAGAAAGTACCTACGCGACTTCCTAACTCTCTCCTTTCAAAATTAATCGTCGCTCTGGAACCAATTTTTCCTAATATATATATCAATAGTGTATCGAAATACGCACACAATTTTAATTTTTTGAGAGAATCTTATTATCGCACAGAAATAAAAATTCTTTCTGTGTTTGCTCTATCACTATAGAATAAAATATTCAATATTTGTAACTATTCGACTATGCTTCCACTATGAGTAAGCAACGTTTAAGCATGAAAATTTGCCATTTCGCTGGTCCTAGAAACGGAAGCAAATTCAATTATTCTCTACGGGCCACGTAGCACTTTTTCTCACCGTGAGCTTTTCACCGTAGAATGTAATACGATGCAAGGTATTATACCCCAGCTCGAGGAGGCCTAATTGACCCCGAAGGGTGCACACGTATCGCGACCGTTACACCCCGACGATGAAGAATAAGCCCCTACACAAATTGGCTGTCGATTTGAGGGAATCTTCGAACCTAACAATTGGATGACGAAACTTCAATGCGTAATCCGCTTTGCCGAAGTGTGAAAACCGGATGGCCTTTCGTTCACTAGCACTTAACCTTGTTTGAAGCACAGCTTCTTAATCTGTTTTACTTGTAAGAGAAAGAACAGTATGAATATAAGAATATGAAACAAAGAAATAGTTGGATCAATCCAGCTTCTCAGAAGCTAGAACGACCAACTCTATTTTCTGTAAATTTCAGGGTGTTATAATGATAGATAATTCAGAATGAACGATTTAGGAATTACTAGGTTCGCACGTACGAAATGTCGTTTATTATGGTAATGAGCAATATTTTGAGAATCGAAGAAGATGAACAAACACGCGCGTAGTTCCAAAACCAAATAGAAAGACAACTTTAGTAACGATCTGAATTGATTGAATTCCAAATTTCTCACAAACACACAAACATACACAATCTACCCGTCGTGCGTTCCTCCATGGTATTTCCGCCAATAAACATTAAAGTTTGGGTTTCAAGAGGTTCATCAGAATAATTTTCATAGTGTCTGGCCTCCATCCAGAACAAGCAAGGCACAGCTGTTGTAACAGTAGATAACCCAGATCCGTCGAATATTTTCGTCTGGACGAAAAAAAACGCATTTCTCCGACGTATGTATGTACGGGCGTGTGTGTGTACACGGATTGATCCCCGTAATCCACACTACACAGTGCCCCTATAATAATTGTCACGTGACGACCCGGTATGTTGCCAGCTGTTGCTTAAGTTTCGCCCTGCGAGAGAATGAGCCACGTTTTGATAATTCGACAAGGTTCTGTCAGCCCTTTCTCCATTTCTTTTTTTCTTTTTATAACCCCGGATCGAATAATTGCGTGGAAGTCTGCTTATGCTTTCAGTAAAATATCCCCAAGGGTTTCAGTAGCAAATCTATGCACGCCCACGGTGACTTCTTAGTTTCTTTTTCACCTTCCTGCTCTGTGCATTTCAAAATATCTCTATACAGATATGCAAAATGTGGTTTCGAAGCTTGTCATATTAGATATTCCTTTATATTAGAAAATAATAGAACTAGTAACGTCTTAAATTTTTGGTATGAATCTTTCAACCATAAGTTTTGTAAATTATAACCTAAAATTCTTCAGTATAGATCTCTAAAATGTTACTTCGGTATATCTCACGGAAGATATTTTTGTCATTTTATTTCAGTCCATTTTCAGATTCTCAAGTATAGAATATAATATGAAGCTCTTAACTCGAATGCTTTTGTCCAACTTGAAATATCTCGATACAAATCCCTGAATTGTTGTTTTGGGACTTTTCACGATGTCAGACATTCTTTTTATCTTATTTTAGTAAATTTTCAGATTCTTAAGTCAATACAATAAGACACCCTTTGGTCTAAGACGGCTTTCTGTCTTGGCCATTTTATTTACCAGCTGTCAGTTTCTCACCTCTCGCCCGCTGTCAAAATAAGTAGTCAGCATCGGAAGTTCCATCCTGTTCGCTGTTTCTTTTCGAGAACCAGAATTACGCATAGCGCAAAACTGGTCTCCCTCTCTCTGTCTCTTGTCAAAAAATCTGCTGCACGATGCACGTGTGTGCTCGTGTCACTCGTGTTACTCTTGCAGACACTGTTTGACGTCATCACCAGGATGCCTGAGCGGATCCTGTGAGAATCGTTGACAGGTCTTCTCTCCAACCCTCCTTCTATATTTTTCCTCTTTTATCTACTTCTTTAAAGTTTCTTTTCCAGAGAGAATAATCTCTTTATCGAGTAAATCCACTTTGATACCTTAAATAGTCTGTACAGCAACTTGTTACATAACTAATTGTGTCACTTATCACATGAACTAAAATTCTGCAACACAGCGAAAAGCATATTGCATCTGGTTCAAGATAGTCCATTCACACTGGACGGCTATTATTCTTTTTATTCGACAATCTAAAGAGGAAGAGGTCAGTGACCCCGACTAAACAGTCACGTATTGTATGTTTTCAAAATTCTTGCAATACACTAGTTGAAAATCGCGTATGTATACAGTGACGAGGAAAAGAAAGTTTATAAAATAAGAGGCGTAGAAAAACACCATAATTTTACAAAACGGATATTTATTTAACACAAATATAATATATACAGCAGATGATAATATATAAAGTAGATGTCTGTTACAAATATGGTGAAAAAATTGCCATTATTATAAAAATTACTAAAATTCATAACGTATCAACTCTCAGCTTTCCTTTATACGTCACTGTGTGTTCGAAGTTCAACTAGTGGCTCATAAATATAGGATCGTCAGAGTTCAGTGAAGTGTGCCAGGAACTCATCTACAACTTCCAGTCACCATCATTATTGACGTAATTGTTCCCTCATCGATCGAGTCCGTATTCTTGAGTCAGCAGAAACTCCAGGAATCTAATTAAAGCTGCGTCCACTGTTGAGACGAACTGTTGCTTCTAACGATGTCGTTTAACCCTAAAGTAATTCTTCAAGGGTTCAATCGAGGAAATGCAAACCATTGCAATCATCGACTAACGTTTCTTCAAACGTGGCGTGCATTGAATAGCCTCGCCCTATGTTAAAACGGCGTACCCTAATTTCGAGAGACGTTAAGAAAAATTGAAATTCGAATCGCAATTGGAAATAGCAAGGAGCATGTAGCAAAAGACATCGCCCGCAGAGCGTTGCGACAAAACCAGGGGCGTAACGTGCAAAAGGAAAGCGGCATGCAATCGTGCAATCACGTCGATCCAACGCGTCCAAGCCGGCAATTATTCCGCCACGGCTCCCGTAAGTTCGCCCGGATCCCTTCGAGCGTGTCCATCCGACTAGAAACGCCAACTCGGCCGATCGCTGTTAACCGTCGTTCCCTTCCACGTGCATCGCTCCTTTTTCTTTTGCCTGTCTACGCGCGATTAACTGGCGATTTTCTTCCAGTTAATGAAACAAAAAGAACCTACAAGATTCGCGGAAGTGAGATTCTCAACGTTGAATCTTGGGAAATCTATCGAATCAGTAGGTCGCGAATATGTCGCGATTCAATGTATATAATTCAGGGGAGAATGTATATAATTTCTTTAGTTCTTACTGAGAGGAGATTATAAAGTTATAAAATGGCGGTGAAAGGCACGGAGAGTAGGTAGGAAGAATTAGTGACGAAGATAATCGAGACGGAGGATTGAAGAAAATTTGAGATTGCAGAATGATGAAATCTCGTTGATGAATGCAAGAAGTATAATAGATGTGAGGTATACAGTCATTCACAAAATTCGTTCATCTTATGTAAAAGGGTTATTCTCATTAAGATAAATCGTGTTCATTTGTTAGAAGCGAAGAAGACGAGTTCTGGAAAATTTGAGATTTCGAAATGAGTTAAGAAATTGTTAATGAAGTAAGAAACAGATACGTGCATTCAACATGCACGAGAATTTTCGTATATTTTATAAATAGCTACTTTTAATCAAATAAACCACATTTATTTATTAACCCGTCCAAAGTTCGAATTCTTCTTAGCCTGTGAAAGAAGGTTTTGTTCCTTAATTTGTTAGCAGTAGAAATATTTCTTCTGATGGTTTTGTAAACAATTGATGACTGTAAATAACAGACTTGTGAGCTGAGAGTAGTCTTATTAAATCTTATTTTAATTTCAATAAAAATACTCTTGTCGTAGAGTGAACAAAAGCTATTGTAACTGATCGTATACAGGAAAGCAAGTCATAGAAAGAAGTGGAAATTACAAAATCCTAATAGAAGACACGATAAAAAATATAAAGAAAAATTGGTAAAAAATCTGTAAACGAAGTAGGGAATAAAGGAGGTAGGCAACGCGGAAAAGAAGGCGCTACGCTCGTGCGCGTAACGCGCAGGAATTACAAGGCTTACTATCTTGCATGGGTTCGTATGGTTGTTCCACTTATCTTTCAACATAGCGGAATGCCTGGCTAGTTAACCCACAAAAAGTGTAGCGGTGGATTCGAAGTACGCGCAGCCTTGCTGAAATAACGAGCACGTGCACTCTCGGTGGGACGAACGAGAATCGTGAATGGAAACAAAAGAAAAAGACCATCTGAAATGGTTATACAGCTCCGCCAGCATCGGTCAGTCTATCATTAATCATAAAAATGGAATTATTAACCTCGCATTGTTGTTAGGAATCTAATTGTTCCTTGCTGTTCTTCTCTCGAGAAATTCTCTGTAACACGGTCTATCGCGCTCTCGGCAAAAATGCATTTTAAAGCAACCAATTTGCACAGTTATTAAGGTTAAAACGTACATTCTTCATCAGTTGGATTGCCTATAACAGGGTACGATGAGGTTATTTCAGTCATGCCGAGTAATTTGCAAAATTTGGTTGAACAGCTTTTGAACGATCTATATTTGAAAACAGATTATTTAACTTGTTAGCAGCGGCGTGATAAACGGTGAAATATATCGTGTACATTGACAGCTTGATAGCCGGTTTTCTAGGAGGAAATAATTTCTACTCCTCGAGAAGAAAGAAATTTGTTCACCTAGTATTAATATTCTCAGCCGTAATTATAATTTAGTAGCGTGTGTACATTATCGTATTTGTGGAAGTTACTTGTATATTTTATTGGTTCTTATATAATACCACCTCGCTGATTCAAATAACACAGTGATAGAGTTATGCGCATCATTTTCTCGTTTTTGATATTGTCTCTTGCGGGATATACAGAACGCTGTATTTTCTCATTCTTACATTGCATTACAGACTAACGGTCTGTCGCGTGATATGCAGGTTTGATTATTCTATGCAAAGTTCGAGATTGAATTTTAATGTGGTGAAGCTTAGGCTTCGATTCAAATTCAAATAACTATGTATCGCGTTAAAACAATCTGTTTTACGGTCTGTGTTCCAGTTCACCTCTACAAGAGCTGACCTTGGGGCCATGCCTGAGTCAAAGAGTATCGATCAAACGAAAGAAAACGATATCACTGCGAGTTTCTATATCACGATCTGTCGCCACGGTAACCGCAAACCTATGTACTCGAATATTCCCTAATCACCTTTGTGTCGTCGTTATTACTATAAATCGGATAAATATGAGTCATAAACAGCTCATATAGCGAGAAAAACAAGCAGTATTTTATAATCCTTGAAAGAATTATTCGTCTAACTAGTCAATCGATGTTTAACTTTAAGGAACAGAAGCATTGAAATTTTTTATAATAATGAAAATAGAACATCGTATAATATGTAACAATGGATTGACTTACATCATTCTGATTTTCAATCCGTCATATAAATGAATCACACGTCGACTATACTTAAAGCGTTCTTTCTTCTTGCATTCCAATACGATGCTAGGAAAAACAATAAAATAAAGTAAAATGAAATAGTGACAACAGGAAAAAATTGGTACAAAGTGATGTTCGAAGGTTAGAGAGACAGTATCATCAGTGTCGAAAGGAATAGTGGAAGAAGCAGAGATAGGAAGACAACACGAGGCATCCATAAGCGATCACTGGGTCACAGCAATCGGTGCAACGTCCTGACTTGTCTCCGTCTTCTTTTTTCCATACTATACACACTCTTTTATCTAATATGTGTACACTTTTTTCCTCACGATCTTTGGCATCCCTTCCAATTCATCATTTCTACTCATTTCCCTCGAGGCAATCTAACTTCTCTTTCTCTTCTTAGAGTCTTTCATAGCTCTTCGTATCTTACCTCATTGCCAGTTAAACTATTGTGTACATACTCACAGGTTCAAGAAAATATTGGAACACTTGTTGATACATCTGTCATGAATGTATTATGTGTGTGATACGAAACGTTTTGAAATGTCATTAACACTGTTATGAAAGGCGATTATCATTATCACACTGGTAAAGCTTGAAACAAATTTGAAAATAATAATAGAAAATTAGCACAGAAAGCGCTTGAACTAGGCGTTAAGTGAATTGTCTGTTATATTGATATAACTTTGTTAACTGTATTTGCTATATTAATATAAATTTATAATATTAATAAATCGCAATATTCAGTGCAGTTATCTTTAACACTTATTATATGCTTAAGATGGCTATTAATATAGTATACTAATGTTTTACTAAATATAAGCTTGAAATACATAAATATTTTACAATTGCTATGTATATTTCATATTAGTCTCAAATTTAACCGATATAGTCATGACAGCCGTGTCTCATTACAGTACTAATAAAATATCAAAATGTTTTATACAACTCGTACGATAGGGACATAAATGTTTTCTATGGTGAAGCTTCAAATGTTTTCTTAAGCCACGATATAAGCATATTTTCGGTTCGTTTTAAATCTCTCAGCAGGCACGGAAGTTCCATGCTTGTTTACTATTTACTATATACATAAAACGAATCAGTCGACGAACAGCTGACTCGTCCTCCGACTGCAGATGATTTTTCTATTGATCTTTAGCTGCCTACTGAGTTGGCACGCTTTTCGAGGTTGATTCCTTTGGAAATGGTCAACGCTAGATATGCTCAACACAACAATGTTATGTAGTATAGGTTGTGAGGGAATTGTGTCGTGTCAACGTTAGAATTTCTTCCTTTCTATCAATATTTCAAACCTTTTCTCATGCATATACAGGTTTTAACACTCTTTTAAATCCGGAGAAACACATGCTTTCCTACATGTTATCCTTCAAAGAAAATTATCGTAGTTGATTCTCCTACAAATATATTTCAATTACGAGTGTCTCGAACTTTTTTCATTGGTTCCGGAATGAAATTGGAAACTTGTGAAAACTTTCCAACCTAAATTGTGCAATAGTTTTATCATCTTTTATTATGAATTTCCTGTATTTTAATGTACTATATCGTCTAATTCATTAGCTTAATTGCGATGTATGCATATCTCGACCAATTCAATTCAATTATCTATTTGAAATTGATCTTTCTTTGTTAACTTTTAACTTCATGCTGGTAAAAATTTCTCATGATGGAATGGTCCAGATAATGTTAATGGTCCGAGTAATGCTCTCATTTTAACGCACCAAAAGTTTAATGTCGTATTAAAATTTCAAACAAAAAGATTAGTAGGAAACCCACAACAATTACTTTAATGTTTCTTCAAGCCCGAGAAGCTTGTTAGAGATAGCAAAATACAACTGGGTTGAAAATGACTCGAAGAATGAATTAGAATTAACGAGTAGTTAATATCTGTCAGTGACAATTTTGAGGAATTTCTAGCACGAAGATTCTTCTCTTACGTCAATTCCCTAATTCTCTTCCCCCTCTGTTAATCGGGTTTATCTGTGACGCACAAGCAGTCGGAAAGAAGAAAAAAGGGAGAGGGCCATTTCCTGTCCACGCATTATCCCCATCAGCTGAGAAGCCAAGCTAACGTACCCGAAAATTCCACATTGCTCGTCGCGGCTCGTCAGCTTGTCCGTTTCGTTCCCGTTATCGCGTCTGCTCTATCATTATTGAACCAACGCCCCACTATGCAAGATGTTTCCCATCTACATAGTTAACCCAATCGTGATGAAGTACAGTCAGCTCGGACAGAAGCCGCGACAGAGCTGGAATTCCTCGTGGAACTTGATTAACCGCGGATCTGATTAATCACGACGTGTCTTTCGATCCCTTCATCCTCAGTCCAACGATTAATCCAAACGATTGGTGAGAAATTCCGGTGTAAAGTGGAATTTGATCCATAAAGAACTAATATTGCGTTGATAGGATTCGTTTTCAATTCTCTTTTAGACAATATTTACATTTTACATTTATATTTTATGATTTACAATTTATTTGATTTTTATATCATGAATTCAAGGATCTGTGTAATATGTGTCTGTATTTGATACTATTTCTCCTCGCATCTAGACTTTTAAATTTTAGTTGGGAGAAATTATTATATAACTATTTCTAATGATCCTTGTATGGGTAAACAATATCAATAAACGATAAATAATGTCGCGTTCATGCAACTTTTACGCATTATTTTGCTGCGTAGTCCTTAATGGATCAAAACCAGCCCGTCACAGAAATTAATGGACATTAGCTGCGCTATCGTGTGCAGGGGCCTGTTGTAGTACAGTCCACTTAACAATTTCGCGTTCTTTTCGGAGCAGAGAAGAAAGTTTTTCCTTCGAATTAGCGAGCTCAATGAAGCATTTGTTATTGGGTGAGAAAGTTTAGAACTACGGTTGCCTTCGCAACGAAACTAGGGAAAGAAATTAATGGACATAAAGTCCGTTTGCTCGATGAACTACACTCCGCTTGCTGAAGCAGTTCTCGAGTTCTTTTCATCCTTTGTACTACGAATTACGTCACTTTTAGTACTCATTACTATTTTTCCTCTAAATGTTTTTGGACTTTTCAAATAATATGTATATCAAGCATAAATATATTTTAAAATTATTGTAGCATAGTTATGCAGTATTTACATTATATTTGGATGATCACATTTATTTTCTAAATTTATTTTCGTGGATAAAGTATTTGAAAATTTGAGAAGAAGATATCTGAAGGGATACAATGGCGAAGAAAGAGTGAGAGAAGAACAGCAGGGTTAATCGTGTGACTATTAATTTCATGATCGGAGGAAAGACATTGGCAGAAAATGCTAAACCGAGGGATTTCAACGAGATAGTTTTCTATTCAAACGCGTTGCTGCTTTCTCTTTCCGCCGGGGCCATCGTTCCACGCGACGCGAGCAGTCTTTATTTTCTCTTTTTCTCTCTCTCTCTGTCTCTTCTCTCCGCATTTTCTTGCAGCGGCGACAGACGCGCGAGGGCGTCTAATTACACCCACTTGAGACATTAATTAATTCGTGGACCGGAGAAACACGTGCGCCGGCAAAAAGTCATGCGGATGCCTCATGTCGTGGGGAAAAGTCGCAGAACGTGTATATTGGAAAAAGCTCGTCTGGATATTGCGGGAAAAAAATGACATCTGTCGGGCGAAAGTTACTTGATTAATCATGGGTGATCGGAACAGAAGTTGTCCAAAAGCTTTGTTCTACTTTATAGAATTTTTTTCTCTTAACTATCAATAGATATTAAAATATACTTGCAATATGTATTTGCTTATCCATCATACTGATATGGTTTTCTATAAGCATAATTTCTATGACACAAAACTGCAATAAAAGACTTGTGGCTAAGTATGTTGCTACCATAAAAGTAAATATGACAAGGATACATACAAGAACTTGTAAATTTATTCATTTATTAATTGACCATTTTTAGCATCGTATATATCTTGAAGAATAAGAATATACTTTATATAGAAGGTGCAATTTTTACAAATATACTTGGTGTATGAATTAATATATTAGTATTCTCATTACTTTATACACAGACTCTTATGAACATACTACCGTATAAGTATTAGAATTCAACTTTTATGGTTTCAATTTCAATGGCTTGCCACTTCACGCAATTAGATTCTCATTTTCTACTTCCCAGTCATCAAATTCATTTCTTCATAAAAGTAATACGTTCTGCTTCCTTGTTCCTATTTCTTATTGTCGATCCAATTTTATGAAACGATCTTTCCCTGCCAATACTTTCTTATCTTTTCTTCTCCACTTCCTGATTTAATTTCCTATCCAGGACGTTGCGCACAGTTTTGACAACCTAACGAGTCTCGCGTGTGTCGTCGTACGGAATATTTTTACCTCATGCAAATCATTTTTTAGAAAGTCCCATAGCGTCTCGTCCGTTTCCAGGCAAAACTGATCACAGTAAAATATGATATCCAAGCCGGTTGGAGTAAGAATCGCGGCTGGTGAAATTCAGCCATCCTACATAGTCGGTGTCAATGGAATTAACGTGCTTTCCGATTCTCGACTTCCCTCCTCGATTCCATAGAAATTCTACAGCATCATAAATATCCAGTGTTCTGATATTCATTCAGCAATTATGTAATAGATAAGTAGGCAGAAATATTACTAGTATTTCGTATCGAATTCCTTCTACGATTTCAACTTAGTTAACATGTAATGGGAATCTGCAGTTTTATCGAATACATTGGTAAATTGTGAAGAACGAATTGCACAATTCCTCTTTGTAACTTTATTCAGATACGATCGAATGATATCAACGCGGACGTGGATCCTCTTACACAATTGAATTAGTATTATATACTAATGAAATTACAAGCTAGAAGTTAGCACTATTAATAAACATAATAAATAAAAATCTCTGCATAATATTATTAAGTTTGGTTTTCTATCCAGAATTATACAACGATTATCCATAATGAAAATAAAATTTAATAAATTCTATATTTTTTCGATAAAATCTACTATTTTCTACTGTATAATTTCTTTTTATTATACAGTAAAATCAATTACATTGAATATTTAAATGCATTAAATGTAGGTTCTATAGAAAATAATGCACATACATAAATAACGGTTTGAATCGATTACAAGAAGGCAAAAGTTTTGATAAGAATTCAACTTTATGTATTTTTGCATATAAGTTTCCTCGTCTCTAAATTTGCATGGAATTGCATGCCTTTCTTGACCAGCGATATAGTTTCAAACCTGTTGGTATAATTCATCGAATTCTATCAAAGTTATCGATGCAGTGGCGTAATTCCAAAATTATGCAACAAAAAAAAAAAACAGAAAAAGAAAAAAAAAGAGGAAGAAAAAGAAAAAATGGTACAGGGAGCAAACTTCTTGAAACAGCTGGAATAGTGAAAGTGTACCAGACGAAGGTGCATCTTGCTTTGTGGCACGCGTTTCATCGAGAAAATAATAATTCGACTCGGAAGAGGCTACGCGATCCAGTCGGTGAACGCGCGCACGATCGCGGCGTGCGCCACGATCATAGATCCTGGATCACGTAGATCTAGCCGCACGACTCGCACCGAGACATTTTCACAACCGCTTTTCCCTCGCAGGACTGGTTGCGAATCCGGGCGGCCAGAACCCGGTTCTATGCGATACAACCTCGTAGAAATCCGGCTTAAAGGGGTCGACGGAACAACTCGCCGATACTATCGGAGAAAATCGTTCGTCGACAAAAAAATATCGACGTTCCATGTTCTAACAGAGCGATCATCTGAATTATATTTTTTAGATAAACGATAACGATGATGATTTCTGGATTGTTTCTTGAACGATTGCTGCTGTTGATTTTCATAATTCTCGTATTACGAAATTTTTTATGATACGAGCTTCGTTTTATTTTCAATAACGTGGCAGTTCTGGTTTGGAGCGCATCCATATGTAATTCGAAACAGTTGTTTGTAGACGCTTTTGTCGAGACTCGTCAACTACGCGAAGGGAACACGGTCCAGCGAGGCGTACGTTGAACGTTGAATAATTCCGGATGCTTTATCATCCGAGGTTGTGATAAGAAGCACGGAACAACGAGATAATATACAGTTCTGCGTATAACCGCCGGCTCTTCATTGTGCTACTATTTCTGTTCGAGAGATCGCGTATACATATGTATGTAAGTAGTTCTTCTCCGCTTCAACGAGCTCTGCTTATGTAAAATCCATTTAGATTAGCCTTATCGCAAATAGTATACGGGTTTGTCGAACTGCTCGGTTTTGTGTACGTAGTTGCAAGTTCGATCAGTCTAATCATCTAATTTTTGTTCTTTTTTTAATTCATCGGGAAAACATTATTGAGCAACAAACTTGGAAGAAAATATTACGGCACAATGGGACAGATCTTTTTACTTATTCTTCAGAATATGCTGTAAAATATTTTTGAAATTATCCTTTCCAGTCTTGTGACGTAGAAAAATTACAATTTTACTTTTCTAAGTTTTGCTTCTCTTAATTTGTGGGGAAAATAATATTACGATTTTTATTCGACCACAAATATTCAGAATAAAATCCTCAAACTAGTGAGATTTTTTTAATTACTTCTTCTAGGTTTGCGAAAAATATGCAATTTAAAGGGTTAATTGTTTCATATTTTTGCAATGATTTTAAAGCTATTTTGTGAAAAATGTATTTTATCCATACCTAACAGAGGAATATAGAGCAATTCGAGAACCCGAAAACGATCGATAATGGGGCTCACTCGAAAATGTTAAGTCGTGACCGAGCAAGTTCGGTGCAATCACGAACTCTGGAATTAGAAAGTGAATATTATTAAATCCTTTCCTCGGCTAATTGTGATATCGATGCGGCGAGAGATCATTGTGAAATAAAAAAACGGTCACGTCCAGTTTTCACCGGAACGATTCCTCAGCTTCTCGACGCGATCCGTGATCGATTTATGATCGATAGATGGATGGCTACTAGTCGAACGGCATTTCTTCGGAGAAACGAATATTTTTCTCTTTGTTGGCGTGTTCTTTGCGCGAAAAATCACGGAAGACGTCAATTCTACGCTCCAAGACTCGTCGAGCCTCGATCGATTGCTTTATCGAGTGATCGACGATTATCGAAAATGATCACTTGCAAACCTCGCTAAGTCGAGTAACCGAAGGAGATCAACTTCGCCACGCCTGCTGTTTTAATTATTCTCTCGTAACTGGAGCGATCTTCCGATCTAACCGCTGCTTTAATATTAATGAAGTAACGAGGAAAGAGTTTTGCAGTACTTTGCTCGAGAACGAATATATCAAAACAGAGAAAACATTGCAATACACTTTCATATTATATAGAATCATCCTTTCAATTGTTATGTACTGTGTTATATATTTTCAAACGAAAGAAACAAATTTTGCAATACGCTCTCACGAGTGTATAACCAGCCACAAACATTCAATGTTCATATTTTGTGGCATATATCTTTATATGTTAGCGTGATGAGTAGGCTGCGAATTTTTATGCAAATTTATATTTTTGTGAACACAGTTAGTGAAATAGGACTAAAATAAAACCTATAAATTAAAAAATATATATATTTTAAGATTTATAAAGAAAATAAAATTTTTTAAAAATTGTAAACATTCGAGATTTTTTTATGTTAGATGTATTTCTAAAATCAGGCATCGTTCTCCTTTCTTTAGGCAAGCTCGGAAGCAGATGAAAGTGAATTATTGAAATCGCCCACCATAGCGGCGCCCACGTTCCTCTGAAACACCTGTTTACCTACGAATAACACCGCAAGAGGAATCGTTCCACTTCCTTTGCCCCCGTTTTCCACGACTTTACAAACATTTTCAATCTGCGCCGCGCGTTTAAGCGCTGTTCACATGGTTCAATTTGAATATCACCGCAGTTTCTACTAATCGAGGAGAAAATTTTAAGCTATACCTGTACCTACATTATACTATCTTATTTAAGCCTTGGCGTGTAAATATGAATTTTTATTTATGTGTTTTATTTCATACTGTTTACCACATAATGTATTTCAATTATTTTTCAAAAAATTGGTGATAATTTTAACTTAGTATTTTCGAACACTCCGTAGGAATTTTTTTTTAATTTTCATTAGACTATCTTTAGATTATCCATCGAAAGATCGCAACACACACGAACGACCCACCTTTGCAATTTAACGTCGCATTCTTTCGGTCATTTTCAACCAATTCTATTTTTCCAACGTTAACAAATACCTCAAGGTTGAACGCAACTTGTCGTTTGGCGAAATAAGAACAAGATTGAAATATAAAAATTCCAAGATCGCAGCCAGATTAAGAGTATAAAATGAAATATTACACGAGAGATAATTTTACTCTTCTTCTAGCGAATAAATCAGTCCAAGTTTAATCTCATTGTTTTCCTCGTGGGACGTGTGTTTGGTTACGCACAATGAGAAGCGCTCTACGGACAGCGCAATGATACAGAGAACCTCGAATGGTAAATGGCACGACCGGGTCGACTATTTGAATCCCGAATACGTGTAAAAGAAGACGGTCGAGCATTTAGTGAAAGGCAGAACGCGCGTCTTTCGTGGCCGAGATTCGATTCGATCGACGAACCTAAGTCACGGTGTCGTTCCTCGCGATTTGCAGTCGATCCTCTTCGCACCGTTCGCTATGTCATTTGCACGATCACCTCCGTGTCCTTTTTATTTACACCCGCGTTCATTTGCAGTGGCTACAAAAGATGTTTGCATACCATTCTGTTTGTTACTCAATTTGTTACTTAATTTAGAACCAAGTATGTTAAATTTTATATCATTAGTAATACTTTGATATGCGATGACAATGTGGTATTATGGCAATGAAATATAGAACCGGATAAGAAAATGCTTCACTGAGAAATAAAGGTATATGTGCAATTACTTTTTGTTGGCATTGTACGTCACGAATAAAATTTTATTAGGAAAATAGAGGAGCTCGTAACAAGAACAATCCTCGTTTTCCTGACTTTTTAAATAA